>NC_056737.1:980307473-980622473 GCF_019279795.1 Protopterus annectens | reverse complement strand
TGTGGTTGCTTGAGTATTTATCTATTATTTGTGTGTGTGCGCGCACGTGTGGGTGGGTGCATGTAGGTGATTGTGTGTGTGTGTGTGTGTGTGTGTGTGTGTGTGTGTGTGTGTGTGTGCATTCACAGGAGTAGGTTGTAATAAGTTACACTGTATGATTTTGACAGTAGAAAGCTGAAATATATGTAGCCATTATTTATGTATTAATTCATTCATTTGATACAAATCAAACATATGAAGTGTAGACAACCCTAAAATTTTCTGTAATTGTTGGGAATTCTATGTGTGTGTGGGGTGTTTAAAGTGAATTACTCTGGCAAATTTTTATTCTTATTTTATTACAATCTGATATCTGAGGTGTGCACAGTGGTTTGATTACTGGATATAAGTGTTGTCTGTGGATAAAATTATTGACAGTGCTCCCATTTGTACAAGTTAAGCAGTCATTATAATAGTTTTATAGAACTAGTGTGCATTTGTGAGATGTCAAATGGAATAGTTAACACAATCGGACATCTGAGGTGTGTACAGTCAATAAAGTGACTGTAAAATGATGGGTATAGGGGTTGCCTGTGATGAAAATGTGTGGAGGGGTGGGCAGCTGTGTATCCAAAAGTAACAAGCTGACCATATTTTTCCTTCACAGTAAGACAGCACTGAATACAAGTGACTCTCTGTGATAGCCTATGCAGAATGTGTGTGCTACCAACTGATCATTGGCACAGTGGAGCAGTGAAAAGTTCATATGGTCATAGGTTCTTAGGTGCTTACTAGGCTATTGATCCTTTGAGGATATTTAGAAGCCTAGCCCTGCATTCCCATAAAGTTTTTAGCCCTTGTAATTAAGTACAAATAACCCTGTGACAGTCGGAACATTTACATGTTACCCATAACAGTGAAGGACAAGGGTGATAAATCAGGACTGAATTTGCAGTTTAGCATTCATTTGTCCAGATTACATTTGAATAGAGCAAGGAAAGTTTATGTAGAAACTCCTTTAAGGAATTTCCCTTTAAGGAGATCAGAGAGGTTAGCCAATCATCAGTCTCATCACTCAGGGGACAACAGCGGACAGAACTACTACAAGGGAACAAGATAACATCAAAATCAGAGACAATACAGGAGTTAGTTCTTGAGCCACGTGGACAAGGCACAGGTGGTGTTTTGATTTACAGGAACTTTAATATTTTTAATTACAGTTACTGTGATATAAACTCCACTTCTCATGAATTGTTCAATAAGAACTTTAATTTTGTACCAGGTGGATTGACTGATTTGGCCTCAGCTTTTTCTGAATTAAAGATATGCATCCAAGGCATACATTTGCAACTGATGTTAGGAAATTGTGAATCAAGCACAATATCCAGAAGGCTCAGGAGGAAAAGTGTTTTTAACTTGCCCTTGCATTCATCAGTTTCATTGCTTGAAAGGTTATGTGAGAATGACCTCTAGGCAGAATTATCAAGGTTAAATAAAACTAAAAAATATAACTACCTGAATTTGGTGGAAAGGGGACTTCTTAAACAAATTTAATGAGATAGAACTGTTAGACTGATGAACCCTGATAAGGGGATGAGCTTGTTTGTATGGATGATGTTGACTATTGCAGTCAGATATAAACAATATTGACTGATGATTCTGTTTACTGGCATTCTTCCAAAATGAGGCAATGGTATTCTATTATAAAATTGATTTATTTTTACAAGAACTTTATTGGAATGGGATTTCAGACAAATGTATACATGCTTTTGTCAATGTTGCATGGCCCTGGCAATCCCTACTATTTGTGGGGGATACCTGAAGTACATTCAGACATATTGTACCCTCCGTTGTGTCCGACTGTCTCTGCACATGGTTCTAAAACTGAGCCTATAGCCAAGTTTATTCACTGGAAATTGTAAAAACTGTTTCCCAGATTTATCATGCATTTTAAAAGACTCATGGAGTGTTTTTGAGAGGCTTAAGGGTGTTACAAGGAATGAGAACAGTACTTTTGTAACACTGGATGTTGTCAGTTTGTTTTCTGTTATTCCTCATGAGACTGGTTTACAACGGTTTGGTGAAATATTATTGGTAAAGAGCAGGCTTGACACCACTGATGTCAGGGTAATTGCGAACTTCATGGAGATTGTTTTAACGAATAATTTTGTATATTTTCAGTGGGAAATTTTTCACCAAAGGAGAGGGGTGGCCAGGAAGATATGTGCACCCCAATATACACCAACTTGATTATGACACTCAGTTTGATATGGAAGTTTGGACAGTAGTGCACATGTTTTTGGAGAGTTGATATTCAAGAAAATTTTTGGATGAAATCATAAAAGATGTATGTTCCAGGACAAACACTGATATTGGTCTCATTTTACATTTTACATGGGGGCTTTGTAGCATTAAAAGCAGGGAATGAGGAAAACTTGATGGTAACTGTTTCCCTGTGACTTCATTTTGTTACCCACTATTCAGGTAATAGTAATGTTAAAGATGGGCCCCAGGATTCACGAAGCCTCCGTGTAAGAGTTATAACTCTTACACGGAGGCTGCAGTTAAACTGAGTGATGTCAGCATGCTCTGCATATTCATGAGAGCATGCTGAATCACACCTAAGTCGAACACGGCCGTGTAAGACAGTAGGGGGCGTGTCCGTAGGCTGAGCCCTGCAAGCGGACACGCCCCCAGAAGTTTAAAAGTGCCCAAAGTAGACACCCACAACAGAGTCCACGGAAATGTGAATAAACACAACACAACACATGCCCCTACAGACTATTAAACATAAAAGAAATATAAATGAACATGTCATATTTTTTTAAACTGTAACAATGTTTAACCGTGAATGCGCTCGTTTGCTGGCGTGCGTAAGCGCATCTACAGTTAGCAGTCAGTGGGAAAGCATATAAGAACTAAATATGCAAAATAAGCCAGGAAGCAATAGCGAAGCGGTAGAGATGCCGGCTGCAGAGCAGGCATTCATGGTTCGAGCCCCCACAACACAAATTTTTTTTTTCTCAAAATAAGCAGGAAACAAGTCCCTGACACATATATGTACACATAAAACCATAATATATGTAAAATGCAATGTAATAGCCTAATTATATTGAATAAATGTGAGCTAAGAAATGAATATAAACTGCCAGATGTGCCCATAGCTGAGCTACAGTTCAACAGAGTGAGGTTATGTGCCCGTAGATAAGCATAGGTTTAACTGGTGCAAAATGAGTGCCTGTAGCCGAGCAGTGGTTTACCATGCTAAATATATGTGCCCCTAATTGCGCTAAGCGGCATATGCGTGCCAATAGCCAAATGAGTGTTAAACCGGTACCCGTTTGCTGAGCTGCGCACAGCGCAAGCAAACCGACGGGCAACGGTGAGCAAGCCGTATCCAAAATGCCTTTACACAGACACACCCCTCAACATGTCTAGACAGTCATGAAAAATAAAAAGCAGTGGCCAGGTTTGAACCCAGGATACTATACACCATAGTCAAGGTACAGAACCACTAAGCCATGACAGCAGTTCCTAGAAATGCAATATTAGCTCATATATAGGAATAAATACAAACTACAGCATGACAATGCAGGTTTACTGAAGTTGATACAATTCCAAACTGGCCAATCATAGATATGTGCGGGAAAAACGGACTATATAAGCCCCATAGGCGGGAATACACAGCATAAACGATTGTAGAACAGACCTGCAGTTAGAATTTCAGGTGTAGGTGAGGGTAGTCGCTTTCGAGCGCAGAGGTGGGGTGTTCAGGAGTCCAGGTACATGGCCTGGCTCCTAGTCCACAACCATGAGGCCCAACTCATGCAGGGCCAGGTCCTTTGGGGAGCGTACAAGGCTGAGGCGTGAGACCAGTTGGCTCATGAACTCACCAGTGCCACAGGAATTCCTAGGACAGGTGAGCAGGTCCGTCACCACCATGCGGACCTGAAGAGACGTAAGCAGGACCAACTGTACCGTTGGATCCAGGAGGCCCGGCAATCACCCAACGACCCACCACTGAGTAAGTATCAATTAATTATGTTTGTAGAAAGTTAAACTACCTGAAATCATGGAGATGTGTATTCCAATATTACTTCATTTATATTACAGCTGCAGGTGTCCGTTCTGCGAACCGCAGAGCCTATGCCGATAGGCTGGTGCGGTTGCGCCACCAGGCAGGTCAGTAATCCACTACTAGTAACTGTAAAGATATATAAATGTATGACAGTCAGCATAAGAGTGCAGTGTAGCCAGGAAGGAATTAAATCTGCAAGTCACAGAGTGTGAAAGTGTATGCAAGTATTGCCTGATTACAACAGTTCCCAGCCTGTAAGTTGAAACTAATCATGAGACTGTCCAACACATATTTTGAAATAAAACTGCCCTGCCTGTAAGAAAATAGTACACAACCTGCAGCAGCAGGTAAAGTATAGCTGCAGAAGAGGATGAAATCACATGTGTGGAATATATTCCTGTGGAAATACTGAAACATGACAGAAGTGAGAGTGCTGGAAAGAACTGTAATAACTACTGTTAAAACATGTCAATAAAGCCTAGAAATACCAGTCTGAATAGTAACATGAAAGCAAGTGAGAGAGTGTGAGAAAGTGTCAGGAATACAGCACTACAGTAGTAATAACCCTTGAATAAACTATACTGCAGTCAGGACATAATTAAATGCATGTGAGACCCAGAACCAAACAGAAACATCTGTTCAAAGTGTTGCTGCATGTGGAATGTGTACACCAAAATCTGGATATGTTGCTCCCAGTCTGAAATATGCAGATAGGATGACTGTCTGATATACCAAACATCCACACCTGTCTACAAGTATAGAAAGCAGAGTTAACAGGATGATGTATCTGCACAAAGTTCGATATGAATCGTGTATGAACAGCAATAAAATGTAGAGTTATGTTGCAGTAACAGTCCCATCTGCAAGGTTAAGTAGTTAACATATAGGACACTGTAGTTAGAACAGTAGTGTATATATAACTGTAGCTATTAGAAATGTACAGCATATGTGGTTGTATTCAAAGGTGTTAATAATATGTTTGATTTACCCCACCCTCTAACCATCTATAACCCATTCCACGGGAAAATGGTATGTGCAATCACAATTACCACCCCTGGACATCTGTCCTGTTGGGTCATATATATTTGCATGTCTGTTGATGCATCCGCCCCGTTCATACATCCACACCTGATGGCCTGTTGCCATCAATCAACCCTGCACGTTGTTGGACTGTGTATTACTGTTCAAATTATGCATGTGCTATGCACGCTGTTCAATGGTGTGAATAACTGGGTGTTTGGTTAATGGGAATACTAATGCATGCTGTTACAACTAACTGTGAATGGTATTTATATGTCACTAACCCAAACTGTCATGACATAATGCAAAACATAGAACGACAGGGAAGGCGGGTTCCGGCGGACCCACCTCTCCCACCTCAGCTGGCGAGTGCACCTGGCACTAGTGCCCAGTCCGGACCCTCCTCCGGTGGCCCTGTGCCACCTGCGGGTGGAAGCGCTGCAGGGGACGGGGCTCGCCCCACCTTTGCAAGTGTGGCTGGAGGAGATCCACCACTCACCCTCCGTAGCGTCCGGACTGTGGTGCGTAGGGAGATTCGGGACTCTGTCCTTGAGCCCCTACGCCAGCTCGAGGCACGGGTGGCGCAACTAACGGGCATGCCTGTTGCCCCGCCTACACAGCCCCCAGCACAGCCCCGTCCTGGGCAGTGAAGGAACAGTGGCAACTGCCTATGGGTGGGGATATCAGTTCCACTGTTGCCATCTGTGGGCTCATGGGCTCTGGACATCCCAACCTCCGTCCCCGTCAATTGTGTAACCCCCCCACATGTGTCATACACCGCCCCTGTATGCGTCTTGTTTGTCTTGTCTGTTAACCTACCCAACCTACCTCCCCAGCTGTACCGACTACCTTCACCTGACATACCACTCTCACCTGAAAAAAAAAAAAAAAATGGGCACTCTGTACCCACAAAAAAATTACGCCCCATACATAGCTGCCCATTCTGCACACATGTCTACTGGACATGGAACCCATCAATTCCAATTGGCTGTACAACAGGTATTATTGTTGTCCTGACACCTCTCTCAGGGGTGGAAGGTTTCAAATGTCACACCAAATTACATACTGTTGCTGCTGAAGAAATGGGCAGCTATGGGCCTTACCTACATCCCTCCTGCACATCCCAAGCTTGTTTCCCTACTGTGTTACCCTCTTTGTGACCCCTTTTTCACCACTTTCCTGTCTCCCCGTTTTCTTTTCTTTCAAAGAAAATAGCGCAGGTGTGCGCAAGAGTAAGCACGTTTAAGCGGTTGTAAGCGGGTGTGCGCTTGTGTGCGCGGAGCTAACTGCCAGTGCGCATGCGTGAGCTCCGCGCAAACCAGCGCTAACCCGGTTACAACTGCTTAAAAGTGCCTTAGTCACTTTGATTGACAGGTCCTGTACTCCGTTCCAAAGAAAAATAAAATCCCACTGTGAGTCCCGAACCCAGGACCTTGGCAACTATAGTCTGCATGACTTACCACTAAGCCATGACTCCGATATAGAAGCACTGTGCTAAAGTAAATATATCATTTAACAGTAGGAATGAATGTAAAGGGAATATAGATGTGTAGTACACAAAGCATGACATTTAGAATCACAAACAAAACTGGTGGATTTCCATAATAGTAGTGTGTGAACAGAAACAGCCATGCTAGTTGGAAGCTAGTAGGTAATAATGTCACCATAGCACCTTGCAAGACACACACATACTCATAGCAGGATAAGCACTGCCCATACCCCACAACCTCCTACAGGAACACATCCGGACCAAGTAATAAAATATGTGGAGCAAAGGCCCAAAACCAGGGACACATTACAAATAAAGTTACAACAAATGCAGACAGTTCAGAAAGTAACAGGGTCTACACCTTGTGGGATGTTTGGAAGGGTATGCAGTCTGGAACTTGAATGTTTGTCACCATATTCTGACTTGAGCTCAGACTGACTTGCCAGATAAAGGTGTGCATGAGATAATGACTAAATTATGAGGCAGAAATGTGGACAGCCTGCAAATATCTGTACACATGACGGGTCCAACACCACCATATTTGAATAGTTAAGAACCCAGACATAGCAACAGTGAATGTCTTACAGGGATGCCCCACAGACCCCATGTGAAATGTACAAACAGTAGGCAGAAAGGTGTAACCCATGCAATGGTAACTATGGAGTCCAGAAGGTATTCACCACTCGCATGGCAGAAAATGTGTAGTAATACATATGCTCATGCTAACCCACAGTCACAACTGCAGCATACCAGACATTTTAATGGGTGTACCCCACTGATATGTACCATTCCATGAGGCACATAACTGATGAACCTGAAAGCCTCTGGGGCCTGCTCAGCAGCATACTCACATACCCTAATAGATGTCAAGGCCCACACCATGGACAGACCACACTGCATGCTGTAACACCCTAGCAGATATAGCAAGCATTCCAGGGTGTGAATGTACATGGAAAATAGGAAAGCTACAGCAGCACACTACAGTCAAGACACCTAGCAGGCACACCAGTACTGACAGTAAAGGGCAACTATTGAAGCCTTAGCAACAGAGTGCAAGCAAAGGTGAAAGGAAAGCACACACACACACACACACACACACACACACACACACACACACACACATTAACAATAGTAGTAGTTGTAGTTGTTAGTGTACATACACAGTCAGTACAGGAAACTGGAGAAATGAATGGAGGAATGTTAATCCACAACCCACCGAGAAAAATGAGAGATACCAACCTTTACACTCACAGAATGTTGTCCACAGCATAACAGCATGGTCCCTGCCCTTAACATCTGAAAGGGCTATGCCTATTTCACACACCCTTTTATAGCACAGTTCTGAAATCACAGTGAGAACTGCAATCAGTACACAACAGGCTGCATGCAATTAGCAAATGCTGGCTAACAATTGGTGCAGAGGCCATCACATGGGCATATGCAGATACCTACAAAAGTATGCTGTACTCTATGTCCACGCATGCAATACTTTCATTGCACCCTGAGAGAGAAAGACAGACAGAGAGAGAGAGAGAGAGAGATATAGAGAGGACTACACTGCAACTAAGCAGACGGAAAGGAATCCCTCAGCAACAGCTACCTAGAAGCTGACAACTGTGAAGTGGAGCAGCAGGAAAGAGAGCCAGACAGTAGCAGAAGCAGCTGGGACAAACACAGGTACTGTAAAGTAATACTATAAAGGTGTACATACTGTGAACCCTCCATATGTGCCATTGGTCTGTATCCATATGTATATGAAGATGTGTAAAGGGCAGGAGATATACAGCACCTATCAGTGAAGGCTGTACATACATTTGTATGTGTGAGCATCTATGTGCACATATAAATGTTGTTTGATTGTAGGTTGTACTGCCATGTACAAATTAGGTTACACAGCTATGTATGTTTAGCAGTATGTTAGTGTGTGTATACAGTAAGGTAGACAAATATGCTGATATACCTGTCTAACATATGGCTATGTATGTATGTCAACATATGTATGTGTATATATATATATATATATGTATATATATATATACATATGATATGCATATATGTATACATACATAGAGAGAGATGTAGGACTACATAGACAGATGTCGATATAATATTGTAGCAACATATCTATGTAATGCACACATGCAGAGATAGATATATGTAGATACATATACATAGACAGACTGATCTGACCACCTAGAGGTATGATTGTATATGATGACCTGCAACACAGCCTGCCCCCCCCCGTCGGCCACACCCCCTCTGCGCCCCCCCCTCCACATCTACAGCAGAATATGTACATCAATATATATATATGTGCAAATGTATACAGACATATTTACACATATATATATATATCTATATACATATAGACATATCTTAATACATATATATATCTATAGAGAGAGAGAGAGATGTATATAGAGTCTGAGTGAGGCACATGTGTACAGATGTATTGCAACAGGTGCCTGGTGACAAAGGCACGGAGTGAACACCAGTGTCAAATCCAGAGTAACATACCACATTCCAGATCACCTACACCAGTAACCACCATATATGTGAGTGTCCACCCACCACTGCATGTGTCAGGGGTGGGCAGGGTCAGACATGTGTACAATAGTGGCCCCAATGATAGTCACAGTGGCACACCATCCCTGGAATAGCTGCACATGGTATGTGTCCGCAGACATGGTGAGTCAGGCATGGACATGTAGGTCGGTGTACCCCCCACAGCACATAATGGATGCCATGGTATGGACCTCACATGACAGCAACAGATATGGAGAAGGACACAGTGACATGTACAACACTGTGACAATGCACCCAAACACAGTACCAATGCACAGTGACTGACAACACCACAGAGTACACATATGCTACCCACGTAGAGGTTACCACCCCCCAGATGCACATATGGAGGTCACACCCATGACAGATGTCCAACAACCATTGTAACACCACCCACCATCCACAACCTAAATGTCTGCTGTGTGTCGTCTGTGCCACTGCAATAGTGTGCACATGTGTAATGCGGGTTCCAACTCACAGATAGGACACACCCTGCAACAAACCACACAGTGTTAAGAAGCGAGACTCCCCATGTGTACATGTCACACATACCCCTGCTGAATGTTAGTCAGATAGGTAATATGCCATATGAGTCACCCTGTGTGACTGTGTGACGGCAGCAGGTACCATCACACCACATGTGTCACAATGGTCAGGTTAGCAGAACAGTACACTGCTGTAGACACAGGGGCATTAGCATATTGTATAGTATTGTATTACAATGTCATGTATTGTGTTGTATTGTATTGGTATGGTGAGGTGCCCCCTTCATGGAGTGGAACCACTGGTGCTGTGCGCCAGTGTACGGGTACATACCCTGTAGTCAAGGTAGTGTAACATAGCACTTCTATATGTGTGTTTAGCTCCTGTCAGAGGTTATGTAGCATGCAACTGGGGATACCAGCAGGTCCCATCCATGTCGTGTATTCTGCTGACCTGCGGGTGTCTCTCACCTGGACATCTGTGATGACTTGTAGGTTAGGGTCAGCTGGGATAACTATGCCTTATTACAGGGGAGAGGGCGGGGTGACACCTGCACTGAACCTGTCCGCCACAATGTTGTCTAGCTGTGGTGTCAGTGAAATATGTGTTGTGTGCTACCTATGGGCATAGAGGATGGCTCCTGACCAGGTCGCTAACATAACTCAGGTAGGCCTCCTGGTCATCTGTAGTGTCACGCTTGACGTCTCACTCAACATTGCCCATGTAGTCAGTATGATGGGAAATAGATCCTTACAAGTGCTGCTCAGACATGCCCTCCCTTCAGTGACTGATGTTCTGTCTTGCAGTAGCTTACATCATCTGTAATACAATCTGTCTATGGCTGGGGTCCGCCAGACAGGATGCTGTCCCTTTGTGGATAGTGTCTTGGCCATATATGTGAATGCATGAGCCATGCATTCTTGGAGATGTCTGTAGAAAGCAATTGTGTAGGGGTCAGCATTGTGGGTTGTCTCTGCCACTGGCCCAGTGGGCTGTAAGGATACCATATCACTGTTACAAAGTGTAATGTCTGTATCTGTAATGTTGTGCACTGTAGCCATCTGTGCTGGTGCTGGAGGTGGGATATGTATATCCAGGGCAAGCAGGGTGTGGTCAGCCCACAGTACTCGCCGATGTACGCCATACAGTACCTAGATACAAACCCCCAGAGTGAGGAGGTGCTCCTGACCTGGATTGGTGTTCTGACTGCTGGTGTTTGGTAGTATGTCGTACGGAGCCTGGCAGGTACTGTTGCACAGTTGCTGGCCGAGCACTGATACCTGGCCATCTACATGTGTATCCACCAATAGACAGACAGATGCTACATATGTGAGATATGTGGTATCATAACAGTCAAGTAGCATGTGTAGTATGTGTGCCAAAGTCTGCTGACATATATTGCTGATACCAGGTTATCTTCTTTCTCAGGTACATGGCCCACCCAAGGCATCCCACCTACTCTGCAGCTGAGGATGAGGAGATACACCAGAGCCTGGTGCGGGACTATGCAGCACTCTTTTCCCGCACCAGCCAGAATCAGCAGGTGAGGGCTGCACTGTGGCAGGACCTTGTCCGTCGGGTAAATGATATAGGCATGCATAATAGGACATATGAGCAGGTACGACATCACTGCAGTGATTTGATTAGACATGTCCGTCAGCGTGCGTCAGATATCCACAGGCAACAGGTCGCCACAGGTGGTGGGGTGGCTACACATCCCCCACTCACCAGACTGGAGGGACTACTCCTGAGTGTAGTGGCTCCAGTCCACCTGCAACAACAGCAGCAGCAGACATGCATCATGATGGAGGCTGGAGCCACACAGCAGCAGGACAGTGAACGTGCAGGTAATATGTCATATGTGTAGTTGACTGTTGTGTATACTGGTAGTTAATGCATGTGTGTGGTGTGTCCTTGGTTCGTAGCTGCCACCATAGTATTTAATGTGCAAGCGTGATATCCTCAATATTAGCTGCAGACCTGTGAAAGGCGACTGTTGTACTCCTGACCTGTATCATACTCAGTAACATTGGCACAGTTGTGCCCACTAACATTAGTTTCCTCATGTCTGCAGGACCCTCTGGTATCACTGCATTGCAGCCTATCCATGCTGGTGAGTGTCTATTTACAATACCTGTAAAAGTGTTGATAGTAATAGTACTATTTGGCACACTTAGTAGTGCTCTTTGTATGCATGTAGGTGTGTCTGTGTCTGTGTGTCGATATCACGCATACTGAGTACTGTACAATTGTGTGAAACTGTGTGCATGTGTGCATATGTGCATGTGTGCACCTGTGCACCTGTGCACGTGTGCATGTGTGCATGTCTGCATGTGTGCATGTGTGCATGTGTGCACCTGTGCGCGTGTGCATGTGTGCACGTGTGCATGTGTGCATGTGTGCATGTGTGCACCTGTGCATGGGTGCATGTGTGCATGTGTGCATGTGTGCATGTGCATGTGCATGTGCACCTGTGCACCTGTGCACGTGTGCATGTGTGCATGTGTGTATGTGTGCACCTGTGCACGTGTGCACGTGTGCATGTGTGCATGTGTGCACCTGTGCATGTGTGCATGTGTGCATGTGTGCATGTGCACCTGTGCACGTGTGCATGTGTGCATGTGTGCATGTGTGCATGTGTGCACCTGTGCATGTGTGCATCGCTGGTAATGTGTAGACATTGTAAACTGTGTTTCCTGTTTCCTTCCCACAGGTTCTGTTGCTGCTCTGGTGTCATCTAGCAGGGAACCTGAGTCAGGTGCCGTGGGTACTGATAATGATGACATTGGTGTAATGGCACAGGAAGGTATGCCAGGGTCCGCCATTGGTCAGCCAATTGACAGTACACAGCTGTCGACCCCATCAATGCGCACAGTTATCCTGCCAATACACCCCTTGTCACCACTGTCCCTAGGTGATGGACAGCATACAGTGGGCATTGACCAGGGTAATGTGGTATCTGCGGCACATGCTTCCCCACACAGCAGCCATGGGCATGGCCCAGAGATGGTACCACACAGACAGATGTCCAGGGGTTCTCGTGGGAGCATCCATGGACGTACTGCCCTTGGCAGACGTGCCCACAGAGGTCTTACAACCTCAGCTATGTTTCGGACTGTCATGCAGGCACAGTCACGTATGGAACGGTACACCAGACAGGGTCTGAGGGAGCTGGCAGCATGTCGCACAGCCATGACCGACAGTATGCGTGATATTGCGGCCGCCATCCGTGATTTCACCGATGTCGTAGACAGACGTTGTGGGGACATATTACACCGGATCCACAACTACATGTCCATGAGCCAGGGTGATGGTGGGCGGTTGAGGCGTCGACGTGGCCGTATGCCAGCAACAGCAGCAGCTGGCAGTCGGCGCGGACGACAACAGGGCCGCAGCCGCCCCCGTAGTGCCAGCAGCAGCCCCAGCAATGCTGGGTCTGTGCTGTCATCAGACCGCCCCAGGAGACCACGTGCACGTGGCTCTGGCCAGGCCCGACAGGGATCTGTGTCCAGTCAACGAACACCTGCTTCTGATGACAGTACCCAGTCTGGGTTGGTACGGATACGGTCCGTAGCACCCTGCAAGGCACAGGTACCGTGTCCGTGGCCAGAGACACTGATCTGTATGACCTGGCAGGTACAGTCTGTGGCTGTCCACAAACACCAGTATATGGCAGCCATGAGGTGGAACTGTGTGCATCCATACACACATGCAAAATAACAACACCTAGGGCTACCGCACACGCACACACTGCATCAACATTGCCCCACCTTCTACTGCTGTCCCTCACCAACACACATACACATACATGTCAATTGGTGGTATGGGTGGCTGACCCAGGCATACCAAGTTCACACCCTGTGCATATGATGAAACTGTGCCACCTCCTGCATTCTGTAACAACTGTGCAGGTACAGGTTAACATGTTGCTGATGCACAGGGTGACCACATAGATGTGTAGTAATAGTATCATGTTGTTAACAGTACTGTGTGCTGAATTAATTGTGGGTATATCACAGCATGCCTGATGCAGTATTTGTGTGATTGTCATGTCCTGTTGTCTACACCCATGGTAAGTACCATAGTGTATCATCTGCACATGTTGGCATACTGGTGGTAATGATGTCAACAGCAGGCTACATACATAGGTAGCACAGGGGATGGGTAATGAATGTAGTAATACACAATGATGGACATGTAAATTGCAAGTGGCATGTTGCCCACACTAGACTCTGCAATGCAGATGTGTGAGGATGTTGATATGTGTGCAGAACTACACAACTGGTACAGGACACACAGGAGCACACTAGCACTGCATGCACACATCTCATACCATGCTAGACAGCACCAACACACATAACTAACTGTCACAGGAGGGAGAGTCCCCATATATGTCAGGGATACTGTGGTGGCAGGCCAGGAGCATACATCCTACTAAGTATGGCACCACTGAGAGAAGGCTCGGTGTCTGTTATTTGACATGTGTATTACTGCAGGTATGGGCACATGGGTTTCTATCCAGTTATTGTACATCCTGACAGTACATGCATGTTCCGTACACTTGTGTGCACTGAGACTGGACCCTAGACATCTGACCAGTGTATTTCCATGTACATGTGCATAGCGCCTGCATATTTGCAGTGTTACCTTATGGAACTGGTACAGCTTGTTTGTTGTACAATGGACTACATGGAGCCCTGTTCACTGTATCTTTGTTTGCATGCATGTTTGCTTGCAATTACCCTGGAATACCGATCACACCTGCAATGCATAGTTATAGAGCTTCTGTGGACTCCTAGTGCCATCTGCATAGCCTACTATATGTATGGCCATGTCCCACTTGACAGGTTGCCACTGTTTGACCTGTTCACATGTACATTGCCTGTGACACAGTGCATATGACCTGCCTGGCATGTGTCCACGTGAGCAGTCATATATGCTACTGCTAAGTAGTCACAGGCACTACACCTTCACACATTCATCTCCTGTTGAACTACCTGCTTTGCTAGGGACAGCCTGCACCTGTCACCCCTGGCCTATCAGATATTGGCAAAGCCTCTTGCTACCCCCATAGTGCCTATGTTAGGCAGGGCTCACATGACAAACCCACCTTCATAGGTATCACAAGGGATAAGACACTAAGAGCAATGCTACCCAACGCCAGATGTCTAAACCTCCAGATGCATGCACCCAAAACACTCCTTGGCATGGGAAACATCGATATCTGTGCAGTAACAGATGCCTGGTTCAGGGCTACTGAGAGCACACCAGCACTACCGGGTGTAACCCGGTTGATTTCTTTGCTACAGTCACCAAGGCCATTGCCGAGGGAAGGTGGTTCACACAGCCTACCTGGACCTTGCAAACGATTCGCAACAATACCCCACTTGGGCATTCTAGGAAGCTCACCAGCTGAAATATAAGCCCCTATGTCACTAGATGGATTGCACAGTGGCTCAAGAACAGAACCCACATGGTTAGCATTGCTGGAGCCATGCCAGACCCCATAACAGTTACAGGTTGTGTCCCAGAAGGCTCAGTCCTGGGACCCTCTTGTTTGGTACATATTTATTGGAGGTACAGGCCAACACGGATGAACTGTGGCTGTCCAAATATGCAGATGACTGCAAACTGGACACCATAATCGACTCCCCAGCTGACACAAGCATCTTCCAAAGGGGCATCATAGCAACAGACAACTTGTGCCAGAGCCATGGCCGTCTGCTGAACAGTGTGTAGAAGGGGAATGTGCATCCTGTAGTCTGTCCACCTAGTTGCCAAAAGGGACATTGTCCTCACACACACTAACCCCCCTCAGCCAAAAACACACACTTGCCAATTGCAGGATTCAAACCCCTATCTGACTGTTATGACACGTGAGACGGGCGCATTAGCAGCACACGCTATTTGCATTACTGGGGGTTTTCTCTTCCCCTGCTATACTTATAGAGTGCTGACATCATCAGTGTTTAGAAAAGGGAATGGGCATCCTGTAGTGTCTTATCCTATTTGCCAAAAGGGACACTTCCCTCACACACTAATCCCCCTCAGACAAACACACACACTTGCCATTCACAGGATTCAAACCCCTACCTAACTATGTTATGACACTTGAGACGGACGCATTAGCAGAGCGCGCTATTCAGATTACTGGGAGGTTTCCTTTCTCCTGCTCTACTTATAGGGTGCTGACATCATCAGTGTGTAGAAAAGGGGATGGGCATCCTGTAGTCTGTTCACCTAGTTTCCAAAAGGGACATTTGCCACACACACTAACCCCCCTCAGACAAACACACACACTTGCCATTCACAGGATTCAAACCCCTACCTAGCTATGTTATGACACTTGAGACGGACGCATTAGCAGAGCACGCTATTCGCATTACTGGGAGGTTTCCTTTCTCCTGCTCTACTTATAGGGTGCTGACATCATCAGTGTTTAGAAAAGGGGATGGGCATCCTGTAGTCTGTTCACCTAGTTTCCAAAAGGGACATTTCCCTCACACACTAACCCCCTCAGACAAACACACACACTTGCCATTCACAGGATTCAAACCCCTACCTAACTATGTTATGACACTTGAGACGGACGCATTAGCAGAGCGCGCTATTCAGATTACTGGGAGGTTTCCTTTCTCCTGCTCTACTTATAGGGTGCTGACATCATCAGTGTTTAGAAAAGGGGATGGGCATCCTGTAGTCTGTTCACCTAGTTTCCAAAAGGGACATTTCCTCACACACTAACCCCTCTCAGACAAACACACACACTTGCCATTCACAGGATTCAAACCCCTACCTAACTATGTTATGACACTTGAGACGGACGCATTAGCAGAGCACGCTATTCGCATTACTGGGAGGTTTCCTTTCTCCTGCTCTACTTATAGGGTGCTGACATCATCAGTGTTTAGAAAAGGGGATGGGCATCCTGTAGTCTGTTCACCTAGTTTCCAAAAGGGACATTTCCCTCACACACTAATCCCTCTCAGACAAACACACACACTTGCCATTCACAGGATTCAAATCCCTACCTAACTATGTTATGACACTTGAGACGGACGCATTAGCAGAGCGCTATTCGCATTACTGGGAGGTTTCCTTTCTCCTGCTCTACTTATAGGGTGCTGACATCATCAGTGTTTAGAAAAGGGGATGGGCATCCTGTAGTCTGTTCACCTAGTTTCCAAAAGGGACATTTCTCTCACACACTAGCCCCTCAGACAAACACACACACTTGCCATTCACAGGATTCAAACCCCTACCTAACTATGTTATGACACTTGAGACGGACGCATTAGCAGAGCGCGCTATTCGCATTACTGGGAGGTTTCTTTTCTCCTGCTCTACTTATAGGGTGCTGACATCATCGCTGTTTAGAAAAGGGGATGGGCATCCTGTAGTCTGTTCACCTAGTTTCCAAAAGGGACATTTCCCTCACACACTAACCCCCCTCAGACAAACACACACACTTGCCATTCACAGGATTCAAACCCCTACCTAACTATGTTATGACACTTGAGACGGACGCATTAGCAGAGCGCGCTATTCAGATTACTGGGAGGTTTCCTTTCTCCTGCTCTACTTATAGGGTGCTGACATCATCAGTGTTTAGAAAAGGGGATGGGCATCCTGTAGTCTGTTCACCTAGTTTCCAAAAGGGACATTTCCCTCACACACTAATCCCCCTCAGACAAACACACACACTTGCCATTCACAGGATTCAAACCCCTACCTAACTATGTTATGACACTTGAGACGGACGCATTAGCAGAGCGCACTATTCGCATTACTGGGAGGTTTTCTTTCTCCTGCTCTACTTATAGGGTGCTGACATCATCGGTGTTTAGAAAGGGAATGTGCATCCTGTAGTGTCTTTTCCTATTTGCCAAAAGGGACATTTCCCTCACACAGACTTACACACACACCAACCTCACACACACACACACACTGAGCACTTGCAGGATTTGAAACCCCTACCTAACTATGTAATGACACTTGAGACGGACGCATTAGCAGAGCGCTATTCGGATTACTGGGAAGTTTCATTTCTCCTGTTGTACTTATAGGGTGCTGACATCATCTGTGTTTGGAAAGGGGAATGTGCATCCTGTGGGGAGGCAAACACCAAGCACACTATGGCTAAGCTGTCATTCCCTAGGGCAAACAGCCTAGTGTTGACCTCTACACCATTATGTTTAATTGTCAAATGCACATTATTTGTTGCTGATAGACTGTTTGCATATCTTTATTGCCATAGCATTCCCTGTTGGTATGAACAACTTCTGCATCTGTGGAAACTGTTTGCATATGGGAGGGATCCACTATATCACGTATGTCTCTGTAGTCATTTAACTGTGTGCACTGGGCAGACTGCTGTAATGTGGTTGGTTCCTGGCATAACACATAACAATACCAGATATGTGTGTCCCACTGCTAAACCAAGATTTGGACTAAGTGTGTGAGCATGCCCAGTTCAGCCTTCCCATGGCATGTTGTCAAAGTGTGTGAGCATGCCCAGTGTGATTATTCCATATGTTGGACTCTGCAGCCCACCACATTTGTGGATGTGTGTGATCTTCACAAACTAAGTGTGTGAGCATGCCCAGTTCAGCCTTCCCATGGCATGTTGTCAAAGTGTGTGAGCATGCCCAGTGTGAGCATTCCATATGTTGGACTCTGCAGCCCACCACATTTGTGGATGTGTGTGAACTTCACAAACTATCACCCGTTCATGGTTGTGGGTTGTGTGTCATGTTGTGTAGTTACTGTACAACTGCTTTGTGTGTGAACACAACAGGATTATACTGTGCCTGCAGTGTTTGCATGGGATACTTTGCATACAGTTGTCAACATCCTTTCACACTGACCTAACACTGTAGTACTGTATAGTGTACTGGTAGTACTTTGACTGTGGTGGACAGTAACCTGGGCTTTACTGCTATCACTGCTTTACATTTCGATAGTGGGCACAACAGCCTGGTTGGGGCCAGTTGTGTACATCTGACCATGTTGCATTCTGTTCAGATATGAACTACTTACACCAGGCTTGTCCAACATTGTTAGTGTATTCCACAACATAGGTGTACAATTGCAAACACTAGCGATGTGCCCTAGTCCATGTCTAATGCAAGTTGGAGAGTGTGTTTGTCCTTCAACACACATTGTAAGAGGAGTTTGCCATGACATATGTCATGGTTAGTATACTGTGCCTCTGTCTACCTGTGACATGACAGTGATACCCAGGATAAACCTACCATCTCCTGTCCACCCATCAGGATTCCTATTGAGGAAGATTGATAAGTGACTCTATGGGTAGCCTGTGCTGAGGGTTCACTCATGGGTGGGAGTGGCTTCTGTGTTATGGATCACACAGTACAGCTTGTCCTATGTAAGTCAGTGCTGGGGTTCAGGTCTGTCATGTGCATAGCTCACTGCCATTCAGATTGTACTATGTGCAGCATGTTTATTGATGCCAGCAACACAGGCAACACATGGCATCTGTGTAGGCTGTTTGATACTCCTGATGAGGTACTGTTGGGGACTTTACAGTTGATGGAGGTGTCTGCTGAGGTACATCCCACAGGGGCTATTGTAGTCGATTGTACCACTGATGCAGGATGACTGCAGAGCCACAATGACCTCCCCTTATGTAGATCTGACAGCCTTCATGATTAGGTGGGTATATGGTATGTTTCTGTAAACACTACAGCACATGTTTGTCCAATGCAGGATATCTATCACCCTGTGTCCCCAGGTCTCTCATTACATGTTAACTACATAATGGGTTAACACCTATGTGGTGATTGGTGGGCACTTACTGTATATCCACGGGGTTGACTATACACGTTTCTGCACTTAGCTTGCTGACATAGCTATGGCACCAGTTGTCTGTTTCTATGTGGCCCTTTTGTGGGATGCATGTGTCAGCTGGTGGATCATATGTGGTGAGCGGTTTGTAGTCCTCTGCAAACATGTTAGGACACAGTCCTTCCATGTTTGCCTGTACCTATGGGACATATATACCAGACGAGGGAGATACCAGGACAAAGCCTTGTGGGATGCCAGTTATATCTGGTTTGTAGTCTGACATGGCTGAAGCATGTCTGACCATGTCTGTTCTGTCCTTGGTCTGGTTTGCAACCCCTCTACTGACATGTGGGTTTATATTTACGCTGGTGAGCCTATCTATACTGAACATGTAGGGTATTGTATAGAAGCCTTTGCAAGGTCCAGATACACTGTGTGGAGCACATTGCCCTCATCAATGACCTTAATGACTGTTTCAATTGAGTCCAACATGGTTAGGGGCAGGATCTGCACTTGAGAAGGCCACACTGGGTTGGGTCCGGTGTCAGTAGGTCCCCAACATCCTTATGTCTGTGGTACATGCTGATCCTTTCCATAGCTGTGCAATCTGGGCTTCTCAGGATTCTGGGGTAGTACTGTTCAGTATCCATTCAGGCAACACCTTTGTTGAGAAGGACCACTGTTGTTGTACACTGCTCTTTGGGTACATATTCTGTGGTACGGCTGACATTGAGCAGTAGTGTGGTTTGGCATTCCATTCATCTTAGACTCCATGTTGCACTAAGCCCAGGTCACCATCTCATACCATTGCTGCTGTGTGTTTTGCTTTGGAGATGTTGTCTGTTACCTCAGCATCTGCTATGTCAGGGGGCCAGCAGTCTGCTGGGATAGATATTCTGCATTCGTGGGGGTGGGGGGGGTTTGCACTGCACCTGTCGGGATGTATGTTGGCAATATGTGTGTGTGTTTGTGGTATTTGTGTGATTCAGGGCATATCTGTGAATTCCCAACATGGCTCCTACCATCAGTTGTGTAAGCCTTGGGATTATCCTTCGTGTCCTGTACAATTTGTATCTACATAGGTTCATAGGTTCATACTAGGCTATCCACCCTGGGCATTTGTTAGCCTAGCCAGAGTGTGTGTGGCTTTTGAGACCCCTTGCTATGTGGATATTATGGCCATGTATTATTTGCTTTGCTGTGCCTCTGTCTGGACATGACACAGTGAAGACCCCACTGTAACTCTACAATCATCCATCCACTTGGCAAGATTCCTGTTGAACAGTGTCAGTGAGGGGCTCTGCCTAACATGGGGTGGGATTCTGGTCCAGGGTGTGTGGAGCCTCTGGATTATGTATCTGTCCCACCGGCACATCCTATTTCATTATTTGTTGAGGTTGACATCTCTCACTCGCAGCTCCAATGGATATGTGTTGTCTGGGGTGGAGCATGTCCATTACTCCTGTGTTGGGCATGGCCTCCTACAACAGGCATGCAATGCCTCTGTGTGGGCAGTCTGTGACTGGAGTCAGCTGGGGTGTCTACAGCCAGGCAGCATATGACATATATGTGACACTTTATCCTCTTGGTGAGGTACCTTTGCGGTCTTTCTAACTGCTGCAGGTGTCAGGTAAGGTAGATCCCATATGAGGCATTGTACTGGATTATGGGTGTGATTGGGATAAAGTATAGGGGCACAGTGACCTCTGTTGCCATAGATGTGACTCCTTTCCTGATACAGTGTCACATGTAGACAGTCTTCCTAGCCACATTGGCAATGTGGGTGTCACATAACAGGTTACTGTTCACTTGTGTCCCTAGGTCCCTGGTTACTCCTTCCATACATAATGGTTTACCACCTATGTGGTATTTCGTGGTACCTTGTTTGGTATTTGGTGGGACATTCATACTGTCCAGTGTCTTCAGGACGGTTGTGGGTTATTGTGTGTGAGAGTGCGGTCTGTAGCATGCTACAGACTGCACAGCAGTCTTGCCTACAGTTAGTTGCACATGGGTGAACTCCACTGCCTTGTGCATTGTCAGTTACCTGGACGTATGGGTGTCTGTGCTGCCTATGGTTACTCACCTCCTTTTATGTAGTGTTCCAGGTTTTGGGGCCATGACACATGGTACGTGGTATAACCTGGTAGTGCTGGTGTGCTGTCAGGAGCCTTGCAGCAGGTTTCTGTCACTGCACAGACATCGATGTTCTCTATTCTGGGGATGGCCTCGGGAGCATGCATATTGGGGTGTACACATCTGGCATTGGTCAGCATTTCCCTTATGTTTCTTCCCACTTATGTTTTCTCGGGTGGTGGGTCAGTCTTTTCAGCCTTGCCTACAAAAGGCTGTATGGAGGTGGCCAAGGCCTTATCCACTATTCAGACGCCCAGGGGTAACAGGTGCAGGCCATCCCAAGGGCAGCTGCATGGCTTGTCAAGCATGACATCCCAAGCAGACAGACATTGGATCCCCTTGGAATGACACCAGTAAGTGTGCTACTTGCTATGACTGATCATTCCGTGTTTCTACTGTGGCATTATTCTTGGTAAGGGTAGGTTGCTGCAAACGGTGAGTGTCATACCGGCCTGGACTACATAATCGGATAGCTCATCTGTGTCTCTTTACATGTAGTCTAGGGCAGTACATCTCAGGTCATTCACACCAGCATGGACTATGACTGCATCATATTTCTATTTGCTTTGGAGTGACCTACATATTTCTGTTATGTGGCATATTGTGGTGGCCTACAGGCAGCTTACTGTACCCTTTCCTTTGTTCAGTCTGCTGTGCGGGACAGCAGTGTGTCTGACTATGGAGTCACCTATTACAACTGTATCGGGCATGTTGTTTCTCCTTCTGGCCTGTGACTGTTTGGCACACCAGCTTTGTGTGCTATGTGTTGCATGTGCTATGTTTGGAGGCTGTTTCATTGGGTGTCTGCTTTAGTGGCCTCTGTTGGTGTGCTGTGTGTGTGATTTCTGCCTCGGGAATGTATTTCTGTGTTTATGTGTTTGGTTTGCAGTTGTGATAGGTCTATGTGGGTATGTGTTTGTGGTGTGTGTGGTTACCTTCTCCTACTGACTTGTTTTGGGTGTACTGAGTTGGGGAGCTCTGCCTCCGGTTTGGATGGATGGTTGCATCTCTCACATATATTTGTATTTCTTGGGTGGAGTTGGTGGTTGTCTGTGTACTTGGGGCAGGTGTAACATTGCCTCAGGATTCACAGATTCCACTTGTTGTGCCTGGCCTTACTGGATTGCATGTGTGGACAGATTATATTGCCATACTACTGATCAGTAATTACGTCATTGTTCATGCTTGCTCTATCATGTAGTAGCTTCCTCATTCTCTTGCATGTTTTGGTTATGGCTGGTGTCCACCATGCCAGATTTAGGCACTGTGTCTTGTTTTAATTTGGGACTGCATAATCCAAGCATTCCTGGCAGTGTTCATGGAATGGCTGTCTTACAGGTTCTGAGGCATGGCCCATATTTTGCACCTGCACAGGACCTTTCATGGATTCCACATCAGTTTGGAGGTGTGCAAATAATGCTTAGCACATGTTTTCCACTGTGATTTTCCAGACAGGGACTGTGGTCAGGATTTGTATATCCAGTGTGATTACTATATGGTCTGGTTTTACCAGTGAGCAATACACTTCTCATCTTGACATCCCGTACCCATGTTGCTGATTATCACATCCAGTATGCTTGCCCCTCTTGTGGGGGTGGTACATTGTTCCTGGGCCTTTTGGTTTGTGGATTCGATGACCTTTTGTCCTACACTGTTGCAGCTGGTATAATGCTCCCAGTCTATGTGTCTGGGTATTTGCAGTCACCCAATATAATGTGGTTTGGAGGACTTGATATATTCATGTATTCCAGCATGGGCCCAATGCAGTTCCTGGTGTTGGGCCAGTACTCTGTAGCAGGCTATACACTGGGGGGCAGTTTTAGCCACTGTTACTTGAGCATGGCTAGTCCATGCTGCTTTTTGTGGTGGTACCAACATGGGGGTGTGGTTATCCTTGACAATTCTTGCTGGTCACCCTCCTTTTGTAGCTTGTTCCAAGTGTTGAGGATGTACAGCACAGTATGAGGTGTAACCTGGTAGTGTTAGGGTGCTGTTGTGAGCCTTGACTCAGATTTCTGTTACAGCACAGTTATCAACATTCTCCATACTGGGTGGGCTTAGACTGCATGCATCTTGCTGTTTGAACTTATCCCTTATCTTATTCTTATCCCTTCTGGTACCTATGGAGATAGGTTTGTGTTTTGAGCCTTACCTATTCAGGGCACACTGTGCATGACAACAGCCTTTGCCAGTATCCATACGGCCTGCACTGATAGGTGCACGCCAGTCCTAGCAGGTGGTGCATCATGTCATGCTCAGCATGTCATCCCAGACTGGCACACAGTGGGTCCCCTTTGCCTAACTGCATTACTTCAGCAATTGTTGCACTTCATCATCTCGTTGTCCTGTTGTGGCATGCTGCTTGTTGAGGGTAGGATGTTAGTCGGGGTCCTCAGGTGTGCATATGGTGCTTGGTGTTACATTACTTAACACATAGCATTCATGCCTCAGGTGGTGCTGCAGGGCTGCCTCTGTCGGATGCACATATTACACTTCCCTGTACATGTTTGTGAGCAGGTTGTGCCACGTTAGGCATCCCTGTTACTATATGAGTGAGTCAGAGAGGGGTATCATTCACAAGGTTCCTACTGAGCCAATGTATGTGCTATGCGTTGCCTCTTTGCCAAGGCCAGGGCATACTGGGCACGCCTCCTTCTGCCTACTGGGGCAGGCTCAGGTTGTTCCTCCTCCGAGTCACGCTGTGCCTGTGGTGGCCTTGGCGATGGTGGGGCACTGTTTGGCCCAGCCCTATGCTGGTCCTGCTGCAGCTGTTTTCGCAAGATCATATTATGTAGCATAGCACATACCATGACAATTTGGGTACATGTAGTTGGTGTGTACTGCAAGGCTCCACCAGATGTGTCCAGACACCGGAACCATGACTTGAGCAGCCCAAACACACGCTCTATTACATTACGTGTTTGTGCGTGTGCCTCATTATGGCGTTCCTGTTCAGGTGTGTGTGCGTTTCTGATGGGTGTCATCAGCCACGGCTCCAGTGCATATCCTGCATCCCCCACTAGGTGTCCGTGCGGGATGTCCCCATTGGCAAATGTCTGGTACAGCTGCATCAAATGCCAGATGTGGGAATCGTGGTAGTTCCCAGGACAGCCAGCACACACATTCATTATTATGCCCTGGGCATCACACACGACCTGGCAGTTGGTGGAGGGGAAGCCCTTGCGGTTTATGTAGGCCCTACCCCGCTCTCCTGATGGTGCTTTGATGCGTATGTGCGTGCAGTCTATAGCACCCAGTACCTCAGGGTATTCCGCTATTTGCTGGAAGAGACGCATGTTGCTGGCCAATACCTCACGGGCATTGGGGAAGTATACATGATCACTGACATGTGCTGACATGGCATCCAGGAACTGGTGCAGTACTCTGCAGGCTGATGCCTGTGATATCCCCATCATATCGCCAGTTGGTCTCTGGAAGGTACCTGTTGCTAGTATTCTTAGGCCAACACATACCTTGGTTTCCACTGGGATGGGTTCCCCTCTGTTGGTTCTGTGTGTGAGGCGTGGCCTGCACAGCTCCACTATTTGCTGCAGGAGGTCTCTGTCCACTATATAGCGCTCTACTATCTCCAGCTCATGTAACCCGTGGTAGGTGACCCTGGGCCTGTACACTCTTCTCCGTCTCCTCTCTGCGGGTTATCTGGCACCATCTGCATTGTCACCACCCTCAGCAAGTCGCCTATGTCTCATTATGACAGCTATGGCAGCCCCTAACATTTCTGCTCTGAGTTCAGCTTTTTCAGTTTTCACTTCTGATAACTTAACTCCTGTCTTGCAGTGTCTCTTGAGAGAAACATTCTGCACTGCTGTTTGCAGAGTTTTAAGTGCTGGGCTGGCCTAGTATTCTGCCTGTGTAATTGCCTGCATCTAATTGTTTTCACCTGCCAGCTCCAGCAGTATTCCCTGCTAACTTCCTACTACATCTGTTGCTTCCTTTTTCCTCTCTGTTTCCTCAGGGTGGAGCCGTGTGCAAACCAGCAGAAACACGCTCACAGTGGCTTACACGCGCGCACACATACTTACACAGTTCAGACTCTGCTTATTCGGTTTTAAACGCGTGCACGCCCGCGCAAACGGTGTTAAACATCTCCCAACACGCTCCCACATGCTTAGTCTGCCTTACACGCGCGCACACTGTCTTACACGCGCGCACACCGCCTTACTCGCGCTTCATGGCGCGCACACGTGCGCATACACGTCCAGCAAGAAACTTTGGTGTAGGCAACAGTGTACACCTTCCATTTCTTGACTTTCTCATGTTTACTTAGTGGCACACCTCCTTCCTTGATATCTCTCTGACATCTGTCATGTAACTCTACCTTCCAATGAATTCCATCCCTTTCTACCATTCCCCCCTGTGATGTCACCTATCTCCTACTCTGTTCCTCCCCCTTCTGTAACTCTTACACTACTCAGAATGTGCTCATTTGCTATGTGACAGTGGAATTCAGTATCCTTACCCTCATTTGCATCAGATTGCCTACTAATGCTTAGTTACATCTCTTAGACTTGGCTTCCCCCCTTGGCAACCACTACACGGTGGCCATGTTGGTTTTCCTATGCTGGTCCCTCCATTGACATTCCATGTATTGCATAAAACCTACATTTGTAGGTTTAAAACCTTCGTTTTCATGTTTTATGCAGCGCAGCCCGTTTGCGTGGGGCTGCGCTGGGTTTACACATCGGCAATTGCCGAAAAAAAAAAATTATAATTTTAATATTTTTGCATGGGGTTGCATTGCCAATGGCCACATATTTGGCCATTGGCATGCTGCCTATAACATATGCACCCTTTATTTGGAGCTGACATGGCTCCATTGCCGTGTTTGCAGAAACGTACTCAGTTGTCAACTGAGTACATTTCTGCAGCTAACACGGCTCTTACACGGGCTGTTCTTGGCTTCCTGGATCGCTAATCAGCCTCATTTGCATGCTATTCACCTGCAAGTGGGCTGATTAGCTTAGCCACGCCCACTCCGTGTAAGAGCCATTTTAGACTGACTCTTACACGGACTTTGGGCTGTTCCTGGATCGCGAAGGCTGCATGGAGTCTTACACTACTCTTAGACTCCGTGCAAGCCTTCGTGAATCCGGCCCGGGGTTTTGAGGAAAGAAACTGAAAAATGTTTGAACACCTTAACATCCCCCTTGACTTGATCGGCACAGAAATGATGGTTATATACTATAGGAGGCCCAACATTAAAAATATTCTGGAGAGGCCTATAGTGGTCAGGGCAAACAGTTTCAAGTCCATGGGGAAATGTGGCAATTGTAGTCAGTGCTATTATATTAATACTACTGACATAGGGGAGGTTTACATTAACATGTTAAGGTGGATGAAACCAGAATGTGCAATTATTTAACATCAAATGTGTTATACTTAGCTACCTGTGTAACATACCCCTCTTTTCACATAGGTATTACTGAGAACCTCTTACACAGGAGGATTTATCAACATTATTATTGCATTAGCAAATCAAATTTTAAAAATGCATTAGCAAAACATTCTAGTGAATGACAGAACTTTGACTGATTCGTGTTTGCCATTTTGAAAAAGGTTAATGTCCAAGACAGAGAATGGGTACTGAGGAGAAATTTTGGGCCACAGAGAAACAACATGACAACTTGGGACAAACACCTCTACACCACTGGGCATTTTAATGATTTGATTTGCACATTTTACACACTTAAGAAAAGGGCAAGTAAGATATGACTTGTGAAAGTACTGTGGACAGACAGTGTACTACAACACTGCATTTTATGGCTTGGTTTTATTTGATTTTGCATTTACAGCATATTTTTTATTTTAATTCTCCTTGACTAAATACAGGAAAACAAACGATGTTTAGAGAGCTTAATGCAGTCTGTTTTTTGATTTGTCATTACTTGCCACGTGACTAAGCTAATGCTGTCAAAGATGGTAATGTACATTTATTGTACTTAGTTCTGACAAAATTTTGTTAATTGTATGGGACTAAAGTGCTTAACTAAATTATTTTATTAAGCAGTTGTTTATTTGCAGTACAATTGTCGCTATTTCTTTATTTAGACTTTGTCCATTGTGTTTGTGGTTATTAGTGTTTGTTTGACATCCACTGGAGCCACACTTTTTTGTTTTTGGCTTCTGTAGAGAGGAAGACAATTCCAAAGGACTTGGATTCTCCGAAATACATATATATCCCACCAATATGGTATAAATATGTTGAAGAGCTGATTAAGATCTCTTAAGTAGGTGTTTATTCCACCACTGGACTTCCAGATGAACAGCAGATCAAAGAGGAGAGGGTCTGTTGAGGCTGTGTACATGCGGCAGAGATTGTCCTTCAGTAATCTGTATAATACTGAGAAGAGGAAAAAGGCTTTGAGACAGTCAGTGCAGTTTTTATGATTTAGGCCCTTGATTTTCTTGGTAAAAATGTACTGTGGTCATTCAGGTTGTGCTAAATGTTTGGACAGATACATACAAAAGAGGGAATTTTATGCAATGATCAGCCTAATCAGTGCCAAATACAAAGAAATGGTCCAGGATCTAGACAACATACCCTTATGAAAAAGCTGTGCAGTGAAAAATGACTTTCTTACAATAGTGGATACATAGTGATCGAAAGACAGTTTGTTGTCCACATAAGTTCCCAGGTCCCTAACTACTAAATCAGGTTTCCGGGTTCCATTGTTGATATGATAGCCACAGGGGATGTTGTACATCCCAAAGGAGACTATTATACATGTTTTGACATTTAGCTTTAGTCCATGGTTATACCAGCTATTTGTTTGAGAAAGGCCCTCTTGGAAGATTTTGGTGTCCTCTGGAGAGTTATTGATGTCACCTAGTTTACAGTCATTGGCAGACTTGTTCAGCCACAAGCTTTTACATTTGCTTTGACCTCTGAGAAGTAAATACCAAAGAGAAGTGGCCAAAGAACTGAACCCTGTGGTACTCCAATAGGAACCCTGGGGTACCCCACTAATGAGAGGCCCTTTGGAGGCAGTAGAGCTGCCTACCATAACTTCCTGCATGCTATTTGTGAGAGACGTTGCGATCCAACAAGTTACATAAGAATTAACATTTAGCTAGGACAGCCAAATGGCTAGATAAATAAATAGTTAGTTAGACCAGATGGCTTAGTGGTTAAGTCTTCGCCTCCCATGCACAAGGTACAAGGTTCGATCCTGACCTCTGACCAATGCCTGTTTGCAGTTTGCAGGTTCTCCTTGTGTCTTCGTGGGGTTTTTCCCATGTCTGAAAAACATGCTGAGTGTTTCCATCTCAAACTCACCAATGAATGGAGCTGTGGGCAGCAGCACAGGCTCTACATGGTGTCCTATAGGGGGAAGAGTTGTACAGACCAACCGCTTTGGGCATCTACTGTGGTGTGCAGTATCCTCAAGATAGGAAAACATAGATCACAGACTGTGTGCCGTGGCAGGGCTAGCCACTCAATGGTGTTAAAAATATGGCTCTAGGTGATTTGGTCATCTTGACTAATGTTGCCAAACACTGGCATGAGTAGTTACTGGTGATAAGTGGATTGAGGACCTGGCCTACTCTGACCCACGCCAGGGAGCCGTGCTAACAGTGGGAGGGGAATATGTGCCCCTATTGGCCAGTGTGTGCCTGCCATAAAGCCCAATAAGCTACTGGATGGCCGGTGTCTAGTTGCCCAGCCTGCATTACCTGGGATAGCTCTGATGAGAGAAAGCTGGACATAAAACCATCCAGCCTGACAAACATGAACTGAGAATTGCTACGCTTAATGTAGGTTCACTGACAGGACGCAGCTTAAAAGTGGATGACATGATGATACGGAGGAGGCTGGACATCCTATGTATCCATGAGATGAGATGGAAGGGCAGTGCATCAAAGCCACTTGGCTTGATATCCAGAGTCTACTACTCAGGTGGAGGGCAAGCTAGAAATGGTGTAGGAATTGTGATGAGAGAGAGGCTTCGGAAGGCAGTAAGGGATATTATCAGAATTAATGACAGACTCATGGCAGTATTCATAATCTCAGCCTATGATAGGACAGTATTCATAATCTCAGCCTATGATAGGGCAGTATTCATAATCTCAGCCTATGATAGGGCAGTATTCATAATCTCAGCCTATGATAGGGCAGTATTCATATCTCAGCCTATGATAGGGCAGTATTCATAATCTCAGCCTATGATAGGGCAGTATTCATATCTCAGCCTACGATAGGGCAGTATTCATAATCTCAGCCTATGATAGGGCAGTATTCATATCTCAGCCTATGATAGGGCAGTATTCATAATCTCAGCCTATGATAGGGCATTATTCATAATCTCAGCCTATGATAGGGCAGTGTTCATAATCTTAGCCTATGATAGGGCAGTATTCATATCTCAGCCTATGATAGGACAGTATTCATAATCTCAGCCTATGATAGGACAGTATTCATAATCTCAGCCTATGATAGGGAAGTATTCATAATCTCAGTCTATGATAGGGCAGTATTCATAATTTCAGCCTATGATAGGGCAGTATTCATATCTCATCCTATGATAGGGCAGTATTCATAATCTCAGCCTATGATAGGGCAGTATTCATATCTCAGCCCATGCCCCACAGCAGGGTTGTAACAGTGGGGAAAAGAGTGCATTCAGACAGCAGCTGTAGGACCTACTAGATAAAGCAGGACAACATGAATTGGTGTTGATAATGGGTGACTTGAATGCACATATCGGGACAGACGGAAGAGGATATGAGGACTGCCTGGGTCCACATGGGTGGGGCAACAGGAATAAAGAAGAAGCCATTCTAGACTTCTGTCTGGCAAATGGCTTGATCATAGCCAACACATGATTCAGAAAGAGAGACAGTCACAAGATTACATACAAGACTAGCTAACATGCAACTCAGGTAGATTTCCTCCTAGTAAGGAAAAGGCACTAGGGTAGAATCCATGATTGCAAAGTCATCCCCAGTGAAACAGTTGGCCCACAGCATAAACCACTAGTTGCCACAATCAGCTGCAAGCAGTGGTCAGAGAAGGCTCTAAGGTCAACAGAGACCAGGCTGAAGACCTGGAAGTTGACTGGAGAGAAAATACAACAGTTCTGGGAATTACTCAGTGCTCTAGCACCCCAAAAAGAGGAGGAAATAGGTGGAGTTGAAGACGAATGGCAGTGCCTGAAAACAGCATGTGTTAGGACAACAGAACAGATATGTGGCCAAGCCAAGTATGGAAAGAAGGTACAAAAGGAAAGCTGGTGGTGGAATGCAGAAGTCCAGGAAGTCAGCAAAAGAAAGAAGGAGTGTAGGAAGAAATGGGAGATAGAAAAGACTGACCAGGCTAGGAAGGACTACGGGTTGGCTAACAAAGAAGCTAAGAAAGAAGTTGCAAAAGCAAAGAATAGGGCATTAGAGGCACTCTACCAACTTCTGGAAAGTGACTCAGTAAAGGGCACAAAGAAACTACATCAGGTTGCAAGGCAAAGACTGAAAGATAAAGAAGATAAGCAGACAACCTTCATAAGGGATGCCAGCAACAACCTGCTTACCAGTCCACAGGACATCAAAGGCAGATAGAAGGAATGACGAAAACCCCACAGAAACTGTACTGCCCCAGACACAGCCTACGATGAGAGAAGAAGAGGAGCCCACCCTAGAAGAAGTAAGAACAGCACTAAGGAAGATGAAGTCAGGAAAAGCAGCAGGCTCAGATGAGGTGGCAGTAGATATGATAAAGATGCTGGGTGAGATAAGGGAGAAATGGCTCCTGAGGGTACTAATAGTACTTCGGAGAGAAAGGCGTATCCCAGATGACTGGAGAATAAGCATTCTCGTTCCATTGTACAAGAACAAAGGGGACATTCACAACTGTGGGCAGTACAGAGGCATCAAACTCCTATCACTTTGCATGAAAGTTCTGGAGAGGGTGATTGATAAATGGATATGCAGAGTAGTAGAATGTAAGATGGGAGATGAGCAGTTTGGATTCAGATCAGGATGCAGCACAACTGACTCGATGTTTGCAATGAGACAAATACTTGAGATGAAGCTAGAGATGAGGAGAGAGTCCAACTGGGCATTCCTAGACTTGGAGAAAGCATATGACAAGGTCCAAAGAAAGCTGATCTGGGCAGTACTGCTGTGGTTTGAAGTCCCAGAAACATTGGTAGAATTAGTGCAGGCTATGTATAAGGACCCAATAACACAAGTACAGAGAGTGTTCGGCCTCACAGAGGGGTTCCCAGTGGGTGTGGGTGTACATCAGGGTTCAGCTCTGAGCCCACTGCTGTTCATACTGGTGATGGACTACATTAGCAAACAAGATGGAGGGGTGACGGATCAGCAATGCTGCTGTATGCAGACGATGTGGCAGTACAGGCAGACTCTGAGCTAGAACTTCAGCAAAGGATAGGAAAATGAAATGCAAATCTGAAGGCACACGGGATGAAACTAAGCACAGATAAGATGGTGGTAATGGCAGCAAATTGGGGAAATCAGAAGAAGCTGAGAATAGAGATAGAAGGAAAGACAGTGGAACAGGTAAACAGCTTCAAGTATATGGGAGGGGTGGTTGAGGAGGAGGGAAGTCTGAATGAAGAGGTCATAGCTAGAATCAGAGGGGCTGCAGCCAACTGGCATAGAGTATCAGGTGTAGACTATAACAGAAGAATGTCAAAGAAGCTGAAAAGTAAGGTGTACAAGACAGTGGTGTGACCAGTACTACTGTATGGTACAGAAACCTGGGCAGTAAAGACAGAACAGTTGAAGAAGCTAGAGGTGATGGAAATGAAGTGCCTGAGAAAGGTGATAGGATGCACATGGGGGGACAGATCAAGAAATGAGGACATAAGAGCAGAAGCCAAAGTAGCTCCAACTACAGAAAAGATCAAAGAGAACAGATTACGGTGGTCTGGACATGTGTAGAAAAGCATAAGACAATATAGTGAGGACGATTTGGGACAGACAGGAAGAAGGTAAGAGGAAGCGAGGATATCCAGAAAAGAGGTGGATGGATTGTGTGAAAGAAGATCTGCAACAGTCAGGCATGGGTTTTGAAGAGTGTGGCATTGAATCGAGAGAGTTGGTGACAGTTAACACAATACCCCAACCCCATGTAGAAAAATGGGAAAAAGGGGGCTGATGATGATGATGATGATGATTTAGCTAAGACAGCATATCAAAAAGACCTGAATGTGGCATGGTCTCAAACACCTTTGTGAAGTCAAGATATGTGGTATGCACTGATTTTCTCTTATCCATTGCTTCAGTAGCCCTCTTGAAGAATTCAGCCAGGTTAAGCAGGCAAGATCTACCCTTTACAACCAGCTTGGGTCAAGAGTTTGCAGGCTATCTATATTCTTATTTATTAATTCCATAATGATCCTCTCCTTAGCCTTACAAATGAGACTGGCTAGATTTATGGGTCTATAATTACCTGGGTCTGTTGATGCCACACTAAGTAGGGAGGTGGCTGTTGCTGTCCTCCATTTGGCCAACACAAAGCTTGTTTGGAGACTAATATTGAATACTCTCTGTAGAGGGTTTGACGGGTCCTGTTTCAGACTGGTCAGTAGGCATAATAGTATGTTACCCAGTCCCATAGAAGCAGTGTTTTTGGCCTTGAAAAGTACTTTGAGGACTTGCTTTTGGGACATTTGTGGGGGTAGATGTGGATATGAGATCTGGGAATGTAGGGGAAAGGGGGCTGAAGTTTGAGCTAAATTATCTGCTAGTAGGCTGGCTATGTCATCACGGTCTGAGAATGTGACATCATTAACTATTATCTCTATGCAGTGCTGGGGCATTGTCTCTAAGGTTTTTAACATAGTTAAAGAAGGAATTTTCATTGCCTTTTGCCTAGTTGGATAGTTTAACTCATATATAGCTTTGGCTGATTCGCTTAGAGACAAGTTTAGCAAGAGTGTTTTTGACATTTTCAAAGTTACATGTTTATTGTGTGAAATTAGTTTTTTATTGCAAACTTTGTTTATATTTGGGTTCCAACATGGGTTCATTTTTAAATTTGGCATCATATTTGCTTCAGCGAGGGACAGAGTAGCTATTCACATTCCTTCACTGAGATACCAGCTGAGTATCTCTGGGGTTATATCATGTTCTACGTGGATGACCTACGTGGTATACATAGATATTTAAAATCACTACAGTGGTGGTGCTATTCTGTTTTATAAGGACATATTTTAGAATTATGGTGCACTATCGTCTGTTGTCCCCTAATTTGTTAATTTACAAGAGTTCTGTCACACCAGATAATGCATTGTATCATTCATTCATTTTCTGATCCCCCTGCTAACTCACATCTACAGCATTCAGACCTGCCCCAGTAACCTCACACCTTACATTTAAGTGGAAATATTGCAGATGGGCCCAATCAGCTCCTGTGAGTATTTATGTCCTACCCAAACCCTGTCGTACAAGTATTTGCATGTGTAATTATTTTCATTTTTTATCCCTGGGGAGATATAAGGTGGTATTAATGCAGGAAATGTTCACTTCAGTGTGTTGTCCTTCAGATGCAAGGTTAAACCACAGTCTCATCTGTCTACGTTGGTGGTAGTTCAGATGGATGTCTCCCTCTGCTATCTATAAGCAATTACACTCTCTTACTATAAATCATGGCAGCACAGAAAGCTTAATAAAATCTGTTTATTGCGTAGCAATTTTATAGCTCATTGTTACCTATAAAAGAAAAGTTTGACAAGCGAGATCACTTGATAGGTTACAAACTATTAAATGCCCCCATATGAGATGGATCCTTGGGCTGCTACACATCTGTTATGCCCTTCCTACAGCCCTACTTCCAAGTATATCTTGGGAATTACTATCTCCCTTTATCCAGCCAAGCAGACTGTGGATATAAGACAATAAGACACCAATGATGATTTAAAGAGGCAGGACTCAGGCTGTAGGATACACTGTGTTAACAAACGAATCTAAAAGCAGCTATTTCTCTCCTATGTCACCCAGCATCTTTATCATATCTGCTGTGACCTCATCTGAGCCTGCTGCTTTCCCTGACTTCAATTTCCTTAGTGCTGTTCTTACTTCTTTTAGGGTGGACTTCTCTTCTCTCATTGTAGGCTGTTTCTGGGGCAGTACAGCTTCTGTGGAGTTTTCTTCATTCAGAAGCTGCTGGAAGTACTCCTTCCATCTGCCTTTGATGCCCTGTGGGCTGGTGAGCAGGTTGTTGCTGGCATCCCTTATGAAGGGTGTCTGACTATCTTCTTTATCTTTCTGTCTTTGCATTGCAACCTGGTATAGTTTCTTTGTGCCATCCACTGAGTCACTTTGCAGAAGCTGGTAGAGTGCTGATGCCTTGTTCTTTGCTATTGCAACTGCTTTCTTAGTCTCTTTGTTAGCTAACTACTATTCCACCATAGCCTAGTTTGTCTTTTCTTTCTCCCACTTTTTCCTGCATGCCTTTCTTTTGATGACATCCTGGACTTCTGCATTCCACCACCAGCTTTCTTTATGTACCTTGTTTCTACACCTGTCTCAGACGCATATTTGTTCTGTAGTTCTCAGACATGATATTTTTGAGGTGCTGCCATTCTTCTTCATCTCCACCTATTCCCTCTTCTTCTTGAGGTGCTAGACCCCTGAGTAATTTCCTTGAACTGTTGTACTTTCTCTCCAGTCAACGTCCAGGTCTTCAGCTTGGTCTCTTTCGACCGTAGAGCCTTTTCTGTCTACTGTTTGCAGCTGACTGTGGCAACCACTGGTTTCTGCTATGGGCTGACTGTTTCACTGGGGATGACCAAGCAATCACGGGTTTTACCCTAGTACCCTTTCCTCACAAAGAGGAAATCTACCTGAGTTGCATGTTGGGCACTCTTGAATGTGATCTTGTGACTGTCTCACTTTCTGAATCATGTGTTGGCTACTACCAAGTCATTTGTCAGACAGAAGTCCAGAATGGCCTCTCATTTATTCCTGTTGCCCCACCCATTTGGACCCAGGCATTCCTCATATTCTCTTCTGTCTGTCCTGTTGATCAAAGAGGAGAGGGTCTGTTGAGGCTGTGTACATGCGGCAGAGATTGTCTGTCAGTAATCTGTATAATACTGAGAAGAGGAAGAAGGCTTTGAAACAGTCAGTGTAGTTTTTATGATTTAGGCCCTTGATTTTCTTGGTAAAAATGTACTGTGGTCATTCAGGTTGTGCTAAATGCTTGGACAGGTACATACAAAAGAGGGAATTTTACGCAATGATCAGCCTAATCAGTGCCAAATACAAAGAAATGGTCCAGGATCTAGACAACATACCCTTATGAAAAAGCTGTGCAGTGAAAAATGACTTTCTTACAATAGTGGATACATAGTGATCGAAAGACAGTTTGTTGTCCACATAAGTTCCCAGGTCCCTAACTACTAAATCAGGTTTCAGGGTTCCATTGTTGATATGATAGCCACAGGGGATGTTGTATATCCCAAAGGAGACTATTATACATGTTTTGTCATTTAGCTTTAGTCCATGGTTATACCAGCTATTTGTTTGAGAAAGGCCCTCTTGGAAGCTTTTGATGTCCTCTGGAGAGTTATTGATGTCACCTAGTTTACAGTCATTGGCAGACTTGTTCAGACACAAGCTTTTACATTTGCTTTGACCTCTGAGAAGTAAATACCAAAGAGAAGTGGCCAAAGAACTGAACCCTGTGGTACACCACTAGGAACCCTGGGGTACCCCACTAATTAGAGGCCCTTTGGAGGCAGTAGAGCTGCCTACCGTAATTTTCTGCATTCTATTTGGTCCATTCAGGTCACCCATTTTCAGCACCAATTCATATTGTCTTGCTTTATCTAGCAGGTCCTGCAACTTCTTTCTGAATGCACTTCCTCACTATCATAACCCTGCTGTGGGACATAGGCTGAGTTTCTGAATACTGCCCTATCTTTACACTGGAGTCTGATTGCCATGAGTCTATCACTAATTCTGTTGAAATCCCTCACTACCTTCTGAAGCAGCACCCCCACCACAATTCCCACACCATTACTACCCTGTAATCCTCCTGAGTAGTAGACTCTGGACTCCAAGCCAAGTGGCTTTGCTGCACTTCCATTCCATCTAGTCTTCTAGATACATAGGATGTTCAGCCTCTTCCTTAACATCCACTTCCAAGCTCCGTCCTGTCAGTGAACCTAAACTGAATATAGAATTCTCAGTTCATTTTGGCAGGGTGGTTGGTTTTACATCTAGCTTTTGCTCAACAAAGTTATCGCAAGTAACCCTGGCACAGCAACTGGACACTGGCCAGACAGTAGTTTATTGACCCAGGGTTACTGGACTTTATGGTGGGCACACACTGGCCAGTAGGGGCAGATACAACCCTCCCACCATTAGCATGGTCCCTAGTGTTGGTTGGAGTAGGCCAGGTCCTCAATCCACTTATCACCAGCAAATACCCATGCCCATCTGACAAGATTAGTCAACAAAAGCCATATTTTACACCATTGAGTGTAATATAATGCCCATGCATTGCACACCACCTGTCTGTTAATGGTGTAGAGGCTCAACCGGTTGATATACCAGGTGATATGTGTGCTATGTGCTATGTGCAGCAGGTGGGGTCTTTATGGCAATGTGGGTGTAGTAACTGGCCCCCAGGACCTCAGTGAAGCAGGCTATGTTGTAGAATGCCTGCACAGCGAAGATTCTCTATTCTGCTGTCTGTGGAAACCAAATATGTCCCTCTACATGCCACAGAATCATGTCAATGAATTGTTGTAGGATTGATGTTGTTGATGCCTGGAAAACTCCTAAAAACCCTGTCAGATGCTGAAAGGTCCCTGTAGCAAGGATGTTTAATGCTACAAAAATACATTGGGTTCACTCTGATAGTGATTTCATGCATTCCCATTGATATCATGTGAGAGTGGCACATCTGCTACTGCCTATATTATGTCTCTGTCCACATGGCAGTGATCAACAATGACCCAGTCATGGAAATGATGACATCAGTCACTGGCAAGCCCTAATGTGGCATGAAAGACGGCAAAGACAACATCATCCACTAACTCACAAATCATTGACTAACTCATGCCATTCAGCTACTGTACACATTACTCCTAGCATCTCCGCATCACTGGATTAATTCCTGTATAAAACCAAAACACTGCCAGCCCAGCTATCTGGAATTTTGTAAATAATCATATGTCATTTGTGAATATCAACATGATTCATATGCTTGTCTTACAAATGTACGAGAACTATATGTTATGTGTATATTAAACTACTGGTGCAGAAGTGTGTGTTAAACTGTTTGTTATGTACTGAGCTTCAAGGATGTGTCCACAGCGTATCCTACTGGAAAAGAACAGAAATGTATGTAAACTATATACCTATGCAAATGTATGTTTTAATAGTAGAAGCTGGAACATACATTGTTAACTTGCAAAACATCAAGACAATAAGTTGAAATTAAAGTGTTTTACTATTGTGTTATCTCTCAGTTTCAGTTCAATAGCAGACACAATGTCTAGAGCTAGAAGTTTTTGTATTGTCTTGAAACAGAAATAATTACTTGGTTTCAAATGTAAAAGTGTTTTATTGTTTTACGACTTCCAAGTTCTGCAAACTTCTGAGAGATGTGTAGTTCCCACACAGAGATGTTAAAATTCTATTAGTTTCTGTTTTAGCCTGGGAACTGAAGTCAGGTGACAAAAAGTGATGTCATCCAGGCTAACCCAGCAGTAATGTCTGATATTAATTTAAGAACTCTCTCAGAGAGAGACTGTGCATTTTGTATTTTGTCTTGGACCTAACAAGAACATCCACTCATCATCATCTGCATTTGCCTTGCTAATGGTAAGTAACTAAGATGCAATAATTTGTTTTACATGTAGTTAGGAATATAGTAAAGATTAGTTTAGATGTTTTCTATATTTATTTAACTCATTACATCCAAGTGACACCTCCAGGTGCATCTGCAGTTAACTCCTACTGACACCTCTAGGCATCAAATATTGCTTGTTCATCTTTGCATCAATAACTGCAAAGCCATGTTATGTACACTGTTTTGAAATGTTTCATCTTAAAGCTTATACAATGGCAAACTCAACTGCATTAATTTTTTACCTCTGTCTAGTGCAGGTAAATATATACTGTTTTTATGATATTAATTTCTATGGATATAATTTTCACATTTTTCTAAATATCTTAACCAGGTAACACATACAGACCTCCTTAGCCTAATATGAAAGCTCTCAGTTAGATGAATAAAGTGCTGCTGACAGTATGTGTGCAACTAGAGTGGTTGCTGAGTTATTGTAAATTTACAAAATATTGCAAATGTAATAATCAATGTGTTTATTGTGACTTATAAAATCTGGTTTAAGACCTAGAACCTAAAATATACTACCACTATAAAAATAGTTTGTGCTGAAGAGTTTGCCATTTATACTTTCATAAACCCTATGGTTCCAAAGATATAAACATTTGTTTGGAATGTGAGGACATAATTTGATTCTGTCAAAAAGCTTAGGCTCCGTGCATTGGAAGTTACAGTGCAAACTTCCTGAACTCCATTGGAGTGAATGAGTTAAGACTGTCCTGCAATGTTGTTTTAAAATATTTCCTGTGATTTTGAATTCTGAAGTCACTGTGTTGAGTTATTGAGTACTGTCCTGTTCTTTTATTATTTATTAAGTGTATTTAAATTTATCTTTGTGGCTGATATTTGGAGGCATAATTAAGCTCTTATAGTACTTGCATATGTATTTGGTGACACTGTACAGGCCACTTCTAAATAGCCTTGCAAGTCTTGGTCAAAACTACCATTTAGATAATAGTAACATTACACAGTAGGACTGGACACCCTTTGTAAGGGCCTTATAGTAGCTGATAAGTAAGGGTGACTGCTGGCAGCTAGTACTACCTTATAGGGCGGGCAGAAGGGGTCATAGCTAGTAAACTTGTGCCAACCTTTCCCAGGTGTGTGTGTGTGTGTGTGTGTGTGTGTGTGTGTGTGTGTGTGTATATATCAATCAAATCGCAAAGTGTGTGTGTGTGTCAGCTACTTGGGCAGGGACATGAAGCACTGGTTGGACAGAGAGGGTGCTGGAGGTCTTAGCATGGCCAGTCAGCTGAGATCTTAATCCTATAGCTTGCCAGTGGGGAGTCTTATTGGGGATCTGGAGAAAGAGACAGAAACCAGCCCCAGACTGACCGTAATCTCTGTGTGCTCTTAAGGGAAATTGCACTTTACTGTGTGTGAACTTGTAATCCTCCCATTGTGTCTGTCCCTCATTCTTGCCAGTGGTGAGGATTGAGGCTGCTTGATTACTGGCCCAGTGCAGGGGTGTCACAAATTAATTGGTTGGCAGTGGTGGGATAGGATATCCACATCATATATTAATTGGTTGATAGTGGTGAGTTAGCCACATCACATATTACTTGGCTTGTAGTGGTGTGGATATTGAATTCCTGTAGCCTGTGTACAGTGGTCACTGAAGGTGTTTGCACTCTCAATCAGCCACTCAGTAAACATTCAGAGTTTATATCACAATTGTTTTATTTTTTGTTAGCTTAGTCAGGGAGAGCAGGCAAGCATGTCAGCAGAGGAGTATGGCAAGCTGACAAGGAGTCATTTGGCTGGGATGTGCTAGGCTAAAGTACTGGTACATGCCAATCTGACTAAAGCAGACATGATTGCAGCTTTAGTCACAGCTGCATCACAGGATAGCAACCAAGAGGACAATCAGACTGGCCTTGGAGATGTACAGCTCTCAGAAAATGGACAGCTCAACCTTTCCACAGAGGACTTAAAAATCCATCTGGAGTTAAAGAGACTTGATATGGAGGCCAAGTGTTTGGAAATAGAAGCATTAGAGAGACTGAAACATCTTCAGGCTGAGGAAAATGAGAAACTTTGACAGCTGGAGGCTGAGGAGAATGAGAGACAGAGGCAACATGAAAAGGAGATGCTGACTCTTCGCCAGAGTCATGGAGGTGTTATTTCTAAACTGTCTGATACTGATTGTTTAAATATAATATTGTAAAAAACTGTTTGCTAGAATGTTTTAAGTTAACACCTGAAGGTTATAGGAAAAAGTTTCATAAGCATAGATGCAAGGTAGACGAAAGTGTGTGTGAATATGTTGCTGAACTAAGCACTTATTTTCATAGGTGGGTGAGTGGGTGTCAGAAGGATCTGAAGTATGAAACTCAAATGTATGTCATTATTTAGTGACTTCAGTCCTCAGATCATCCCAGTGATTTGTCAGAAATTACAACTTTTATAAAGAGCAGATGAAAAATATGAGCCAGAAATCTTGACATTATGCAAAAATCTCGACAGTTGAGAAGAATGGCTGGCTGCATTGCATTAGTGAGACTGTTACCCAGCACTGCCAGCTGCTCTGTACATCCAGAGTCACTGCAATGTCTGATGACAGATAGCATACACCTCTTCCATGTGCATCTCCATGTAGATAACTGTCAGTGTCACCATCACTGCCCAGACTAACAATGTTATCCATTGGTGGGAGGAAGTAGAATATTTACCTGGCCAATATTTACCTACGAGGCAGTCACTGAAAGATACAAGTCCCCACCCATGTCAGGAAGTGTACAATACTACCAGCCTTTGTCATGAAAGGTGACAACTTCTAGTCTCCATTAGCAAGACACCTTGCCAATTGATTCCACTCAGGTTATGGGTCCACAGTTGTACTCCATTATTGCCATGGGAGCCCCCAAGTCCTAATGCAGCTGACCAGCAAGGGTGGACCCACTTCATGTTCAAATTGTTCCACCCCATCCACACTGTAGGAAGAAGAAATCCCTGTCACAGACTGCTTTAAGACCTCTATTCTTTCCTTCTGTGATATGCCCACCCACCCAGTGTATGTTGACAGCCATGCATCACTGCATCCCTAACCACCTGTGCACGTGGCAGTGACCTTCTTCATCCTTCCACCTGTGTGGTGTCTATGGAGATGCCTAATACACATTATGGGCTGGCCATACTCTGGCCAGTAATGACTGATAGGTTCATATGTTCATAAGTACTTGCTAGACTATTGATCTGTGTGGATTTAAGCAGCCTAACCTTACATTCCCATGGTAGCTTTTAGCCATTATATTTTGCATGCAAATCACCAAGAGGCAGGTAGAATGAGAATATGTTGGAACCTTTACTTGATGCCCTCTATCCATGAGGGACATGACTTCCCAGCTATGACTGAATTTGAAGTTTCCCATTAATTCACCCAAATTACATTTGAACAGACTAAGAGGAGTACTTCACTTTAGTGGAATGGAAGGCAGTTCCATAGAAGAGGTATTTTCTGTGATACATTACTATCCCTCCAACATGTTCTATCTGAATTGCAAAAGAGACTGAGATACCCTGTGCTGGTGTTAATGCTACCATTGGACTTATGAATGTGTAATACATCTGACAGGATAGGGTCTGTTGAGGCCCTGTATGTGAGACAGAGGTCACCTGTTAGCAGCCTGTATAATACTGAGAAGATGGACCAGGCTTTGAGAGTGGTCTGCAAAGTTTTTGTGATATAAAAATTGTGGTCTCTCCAGTTGTGACAAGCATTTGGACAGGTACATGCCAAATAGAGAATTGTACTCAATAGCTGGCCTGATGAGAGCTAGGTACAGTGGAATGATTACATCCCTGGACCTGGGTGTCACATGCAGTGAAAAGGGGATTCTTTACAATAGTGTATATGAACTGATCAACACTGTTTGCAACTAAAGTGGTGGCATGTTGTTTGTTTTTCAGTTGTGTAAATGTAAGATGACCTATGTCATGTGTGAAAATGTAATAAAGATGTTTGCTGGAAAAAACAGCAGTTTATTATCAGCATGGGTTCCCAGATTGTTGAATAGGGCATCAACTTTTAGGGGTGTGTTGTCAATGTGATAATTACAAAGGAAGTCATGCTTGCTGAAGGATATAATTCAACATTTCTTGGGATTTAGTTTTATTCCATTATTTTATCACCAGCTTTTTTGTTTGGGAAAGGCCCTCTTGGAAGATTTTGGTGTCCTCCAGGGGGTATATGATGGCACCAACTTCGCAGTTGTCTGCAGACTCGGTCGGCCATAAACCCATAACATTTGATTTGACCTCTGTGAAGTAAATACTGAAAAGGAGTGGCTGAAGGACTGAAACCTGGGGTACACCACTAATGTATGTCTTTTGGAGGAGGTAGAGCCACCCACTCTAATTTTCTGGATTCTATTTGTGAGTCAATTTGCTATCCAATGAGTTATACAGGGATTTTCATTTAGGTGGGAGAGTTTTATCTATGATATTCAAGTGTGGGATGGTGTTGAATGCCTTTGCCAAGTCTAAATCTATGGTGTGGACTGGTTTTCCCTCATCCATTGCTTCGGTAAGCTTTTCAAAGAAGTTGACTAAGTTAAGTAGGCAGGATCTGTCCTTGATGGATCGAAATTGTCTTGAGTGGAGAGTTTGTAAGTTGCCTATGTCTTTATTTATTAATTTCATAATGACCTTTTCCATAGCTTTACAGATAAGGCTGGTCAGGCTTATGGCTGGTCAGGCTTATGCATCTATAATTACCTGGGTCCATTGCCGCCCTACCTTTCATTCAATCATACAGCATGAAGCCGGTGTGGAGGCTGATACTGAATAACCCCTGTAGGGGGTCTGACAAGTCTGTTTCGCACTGACCAGTAGACAGCCTAATATGTTATCCAGCCCTTTATCATTAGAGTTCTTAGCCTTGGATAGCACCTTGAGGACTTGTTCTTGGGAGATTTGAGGGGGTGTAGATGCAGGTATCTAATCTGGAAATATTAAAGGGGAGAGGGGACTGAAGCTTGAATTAAATTCACTGCAAGTAGATTGGCCATGTCCTCTGGGTCAGAGTAAGGGATAGCCTTTACTATTAGCTTTGTACAACTGCTAGGTATATCTTTTCAGATTTATAACATACTTATCAAAGGCTTTGTGGTTATCCAAACCTTAAATGAATAAAATCCAATCCAAAATCCAGTGTAGTCACACACCAGCAGTAGACTCACACCAGTGTAGTCACACACTAGCATTAGTCTCACACCAGTGCAGTCTCACACCAGTGTAATCACACCCTAGCAGTAGTCTCATACCAGTGCAGTCTCACACCAGTGTAGTCACACACCAGCAGTAGTCTCACACCAGTGCAGTTTCACACCAGTGCAGTCTCACACCAGTGTAGTAACACACCAGTGCAGTCTCACACCAGTGTAGTCACACACTAGCATTAGTCTCACACCAGTGTAATCACACACTATCAGTAGTCTCACACCAGTGCAATCTAACACCAGTGCAGTTTCACACCAGTGTAGTCACACACCAGCAGTAGTCTCACACCAGTGCAGTCTAGTGTAGTCACGCAATAACTGTAGTCTCACAACAGTGCAGTCTGACACCAGTGTAGTCACACACCAGCAGTAGTCTCACACCAGTGCAGTCTCACACCAGTGTAGTCACACACTAGCAGTAGTCTCACACCAGTGCAGTCTCACACCACTGTAGTCACACACTAGCAGTAGTCTCACACCAGTGCAGTCTCACACCAGTGTAGTCACACACTACCAGTAGTCTCACACCAGTGCAGTCTCACACCACTGTAGTCACACACTAGCAGTAGTCTCACACCAGTGCAGTCTCACACCAGCGTAGTCACACACCAGCAGTAGTCTCACACCAGTGCAGTCTCACACCAGTGTAGTCACACACCAGCAGTAGTCTCACACCAGTGCAGTCTCACACCAGTGTAGTCACACACTAGCAGTAGTCTCACACCAGTGCAGTCACACACTAGCATAGTCACACACCAGCAGTAGTCTCACAATGGTGCAGTCCCACACCAGTGTAGTCACACACAAGCAGTAGTCTCACACCAGTGCAGTCTCACACCAGTATAGTCACACACCAGCAGTAGTCTCACACCAGTGCAGTCTCAGACCAGTGTAGTCACAAACTAGCAGTAGTCTCACACCAGTGCAGTCTCACACCAGTGTAGTCACACACTAGCAGTAGTCTCACACCAGTGCAGTCTCACACCAATAGTAGTCTCACACCAGTGTAGTCACACACCAGCAGTAGTCTCACACCAGTGCAGTCTCACACCAGTGTAGTCACACACTAGCAATAGTCTCACATCAGTGCAGTCTCACACCAGCATAGTCACACACCAGCAGTAGTCTCACACCGGTGCAATCTCACACTAGTGTAGTCACACACCAGCAGTAGTCTCACACCAGTGATGTCTCACACCAGTTTAGTCACACACCAGCAGTAGTCTCACACCAGTGCAGTATCACACCAGTGCAGTCTCACACCAGTGTAGTCACACACCAGTGCCGTCTCACACAAGTGTAGTCACACATCAGCAGCAGTCTCACACCAGTGCAGTCTCACACCAGTGTAGTCACACAACAGCAGTAGTCTCACACCAGTACAGTCTCACACCAGTGTAGTCACACACCAGCAGCAGTCTCACACCAGTGCAGTCTCACACCAGTGTAGTCATACACCAGTGCAGTCTCACACCAGTGTAGTCACACACCAGCAGCAGTCTCACATCAGTGCAGTCTCACACCAGTGTAGTCACACACCAGCAGTAGTCACACACATCAGTGCAGTCTCACACCACTGTAGTCACCCACCAGCAGCAGTCTCACACCAGTGCAGTCTCACACCAGTGCAGTCTCACACCAATGTAGTCACACACCAGTGCAGTCACACACCAGTGTAGTCACACACTAGCAGCAGTCTCAAACCAGTGCAGTCTCACACCAGTGTAGTGACACACCAGCAGTAGTCTCACACCAATGCAGTCTCACACCAATGTAGTCACACGCTAGCATTAGTCTCACACCAGTGTAGTCACACACCAGTGCAGTCTTACACCAGTGTAGTCACACACTAGCAGCAGTCTCAAACCAGTGCAGTCTCACACCAGTGTAGTGACACACCAGCAGTAGTCTCACACCAATGCAGTCTCACACCAATGTAGTCACACGCTAGCATTAGTCTCACACCAGTGTAGTCACACATCAGTGCAGTCTCACACCAGTGTATTCACACACTAGCATTAGTCTCACAACACTTGCAGCTAAATACCCTAAATAAGAAGTATTACGTCTCAGCTCCTCCATGTAATTAGTGAGATTTAATTCCTGTTCATTCAGTGGATGGAAAACTAACTGACTCTAGCCAACAAATTTTAAAACTCCAAAAAACTGTAATATAATAAGAGAAAATAAATAAATAAATAAATAAATAAAAATAAGTAGCCAAACCTAAAATAGAGAACCGCAATCCAAAATTCAATGCAGTCCCACATCAGCAGTAGGCTCACAACACTTGCAGCTAAATAAGAAAGCAGCACACTGCATGCATCATGTTTGCTGTGTGTGATGCTGAGCTGTTACTGTGTGTATCAGGGCCCAGAGTTCTGTAACAGACATCACCATTTTTGTCTGTGCTACTATGTATGTTCCCAGCACTTTAGATGGGGGTGGACATGGAGTGGTTATTGCTTGCTCCTGTTCCACCTTACTGTCATCACCTGATAATGTTGTTGGATGCTCTGTGCCAGTCATGACTGTGCACTGCCAGGCTGTACCCGTACCATGTGTATGACCTGCCTGCTTCCTCAGGCTCATATTATGTAGCACAGCACATACGAGAAACATCCTACAGGCCATGATAGAGTAATACTGCAGTGATCTCCCCAGGCAATCAACCCAGAAGAAGTGCTTTCTGAGCTGGCCAAACATACATGCAGTCATGTTATTGGCGGGTCTATATTATAACATCGAATTTTACAATGATCGAATGTTATAATATCAAACCCGTAATGTCGAACGCTGAGAACAGCGAAGGTGCAGGACACTGAATTCTTTCTAAGAGAAAGAATTTGGTGGGCTGTTGCTGTGGCTTCACTGTTTTCAGCATTTGATATGTTGGAACATTACGGGTTGGGTTCAGGTAAGTGTGCGATTGTGTGTAGGTTAGGGTTAGGGGCGGGTTAGGTGAGTTAGGGTTAAGGAGTGGGTCAGGTAAGTGTGCAGGTGTGTGGTCATTAGGGTTAGGACGCGGGTCAAGTAAGTGTGCGATTGTGTGTAGGTTAGGGTTAGGGGGCGGGTTAGGTGAGTTAGGGTTAGGACGCTAGTCAGGTAAGTGTGCGGTTGTATGTAGGTTAGGGTTAGGGTGCAGGCGAGGTGAGTGTGCGATAGTGATGGACCTTAGGGTTAGGGTTGGGTTAAGGTAAGTGGATAGCTAGTAGTGTATGTAAAGTTTAGTTTAGGTTTAGGTGTAGGATTTTAAGTGTATGTGTGTGGATTGCTGTTTTTTGTGTGTTTGTGTTGTGTGTATGTTTCTCAGAATAGCAAATTTTTTCCCTGGGAAAAAATTTGCTATTCTGACTGTTCGATGTTTTCAGATTTCAGTGTTTAGGGTCCGATATTATAACATTCGATGTTTATTAACTTCAATGTTATAATATAGACCCGTTATTGGCTTGTATATGAGCTGTGTTGCACTGGAATTCAACAATGCTTTGTGGGTTCTGTACATGCATCATTAGCCACAGCACTAGTGGATATCCAGGCTCACCTGCAAAAAAATTGCAACATATGTGGGGATGGGGGGTAGTACATTTGGACAAGCCATATGTGCAGTTATATATATTTCCTTTAGCCACAGTGTTTGCGCTTAACAACTAAACAATCCTAGAGAATGTCATCTTCCATGAAACAATGATATGGCTGAGATGTACGCCACGTATGTAAATCATACAGACAACTTGGTTCGAATCCCATGTGCATCACGCATTTCCTAGCAGTTAATGGAATGGTAGCCTTTCTTGTTCATATACCTATATAACTGTGTGCCTAGTAGGGCCTTTATTCCTACTTGTCTGTAATCTATGGTCACCCATTACCTCAGAGAGATGAACAGTGTTATAAAAACCATGCTTAGGGTCTATATTATATCAACCAATGTTTAGGTTGCCGAACACCTAAATGTCGACCCCTAAATGACAAAAGCTACAAAGCGCGAATGGCCAATTACGTGAATTTTTTACAGAGAAAAAATTTCCTTGGCCATCATCAGGAATTTCCCTTTTTCCCCGATGTAGAGCGATCTCAGAGTTGGCATATTTAGTCAGGGGTGTGTGGGGGGCTTGAAAGTATGTTTTGTTTTCCGTCGGCCAAGTGAATTTTTACCCCGTAAAAAAATTTGCATAATTGGCTATTCACGGTTTGCAGCTTTCGATGTTTACGGGTCAACGTTTAGGTGTTCGACAACCTAAACGTTCGTTGATATAATATAGACCCCATGCACAGTAGTGGTTCTCTCTCCACTGGTGTGCCAGGAAACCAGATATGCCTTTCTATATCTATGTAGAGATACAGGGCAATTTGCTTTCTTACCTCTTTTCTCAAAGACTTCATAGATACACACAGTTGATAAATCCTTTTTTGAGTTCTGATAACCACCATGCTCCTCCCCTCTCCCATCACAGCATTTCACACAGAGTTTAGGCCCACTGCCATCTGTTTTATAATAATGTAGCAGAAATGCAAGACTAGATGCTTATATTGCTATTTCACATTACACTTAGCACGCTGGTTGAATGACAGATGGACAGTGACTTTGTGCTTAGATAAAGAGAAACAGCACCAATCACAACGCAGGTTTATTGTATGTATGTACCACTGTTCCAATCACTGTCATTGAATTTGATGTGCTTAGGAGTAAACAGCACCAATTACAACACAGATCCACTGTATGTATGTACCACTGTTCCACTCACAGTCATTGAATGTGACCTGCTTAAGTGCTCTTGGATTAAAGACTTTATTGCAATTTACATGGCTTTTTACACGGAAAATAAAAAAGTATATATTACTTGTTGCTATGCATAATATAGATCTGATGAAGCTCTGACCAGGGCAAAAGCACTCGTCACTTGTTTTAACTTAATAAAGCATGGTTTAAACAAGAAATACCAGCTTGAGTCTTGGTTTTTTTTTTATTTTTAGTAACAATGCAAAATGATCGTTAACATGGACCTTACATAAGACGTTATGACAACAGTTGTTCCTGTACAACTAGTTTTCCCTTCTTGTTGCTTATGTATCTATATTCACTTCTAAAGCTCAAAATTTCAAATCATCGAACCTCTAATTATTGAAGACCAGAGGATGAAAGATTAGAAATATCAAACCTTGTCAATGGATATCGCCATACAGTGTGGAACGGGAACTTCACCGTTCTCTTCAGTGTAGTGCGATCTCGGAGTTTGTATATTTAAGTAGTAGGAGGTGTGGGGGTGAAGGCCCTCACATGGAGGGTGCGGGGGAGGGGGGGCACTTGTCTCCTGCAAAAACATAAAATAAGTAGCATTCACATTTTAGATTTTTTTTAGGTTCGATATTTCAAATCTTCAGTCCTTTGGTCTTCAATAATTAGAGGTTCGATGATTTGAAATTTCGAGCTTTAGAAGTGAAACCAGAAATACATATATACAAAACCCATTTTTCCTGTTTTTGCACATGGGATTGGGTTGTCACTTCAACAGTGATAGTCATGTTGAGCCAAGGTTTACACTGCTGGGTGGCTAGCTCTGTTCTTCCACACCACAAATTCACACACACACTCACACCTATGGCCAATTTAGAGTGTCTAATCTACATACTGCATATCTTTGGAATGTGAGAAGAAACACAGGTGAATACAGGCATGACATGCAGATGCCACAAAGATGGCACCCATTAGATATATATATATATATATATATATATATATATATATATATATATACATATGTGTGTGTGTGTGTGTGTGTGTGTGTGTAAAGGACAATTTCCCTGTTGGAGTCAGAAAGGTCCCTGTAGCTGGCATAGAAAGTAATATACATACCTTGCTTTCCACAGGGACATGGAAGCATGAAGGCCATGCATTCTTGTAGACTGTGCCCACCTACAGGGAACCAATACATAACCATTCGGTCAGTGAAGTTATGGTATATTGCCTACTGCTGGGCACCATTTTTGTTGTACTGGATGCTTTCTTATGTATAGGGGTGCGAAGTAGGGGTAGTAATGAGTACAAGATGTCTCCCCATACATAAGGTTGGATAATGGTGGTTCTAGTGATTACACCATGCCTATTCACGCATAGGGACTCAAGATGGTGGGTCTAGTGGTTACGCCATGCCTACTCACGCATAGGGACTGGAGATGGTGAGTCTAGTGGTTACACATTGCCTACTCATGCACAGGGGCTGGAGGTGGTAGGTCTAATGGTTACCAGATGCCTCTTCGTGCATAGGGGTGGGAAGTAGTGGTATTAATGGCTACTGGATGCCTCTTCATGCATACTGCTTGGAAGTGGTGGTACTAATTGTTACCAGGAGATGATGCTGCACAAACTGCTGCTGTTGTGACTCTGAGCACTTTTGCTACCTGCAGCTGTTACATATTTCTCCCACCCCCACTCCCTACTTTATTCCTTCTTTGCCTCCAGCTACTCCTCAGTTTCTTCATCCACCCCCTAATCCCCAGACTCTTTCTTTCCAAACAACACTGGATATGTCCCTCCAACACCTGGGCTTCTCACTCTTGGAGACATCTTCTTGCTGATAATTACTGTTTAGTTCCCGGGATGCAAGAGCTCTGATGAGGGTTACAGACAAGAAAACAGCAGGCATCATTAATGTGACAGACATCAATGTATTAACTATGGGAATGGGTTACACAGCTATATGAGAAGGTAAAAGTAAGACATGGGGTTCAGTGGGATAACTGTGGGAGTACAGGTATAGCAATGAATTATAGAGATTGTGGAGGCATCTATGGGAGTACTGATACAACAGTAAGGCGATGGATTTAATGGAGCAACCAATGGGAGTGTCAATACAGCATTGAGGAATAGGACTTTATGAGAGCTAAGTACAGATGCCAAATTTCTCTATAACAGTGACATGGTGTATGGGGTTAATTATTAATAGCAATGATTTGTTTGCTAACTCCATTTAGATCATGGTTGTTTTCAGGCACTTACTGCTCGCTAGCTTTTACAAATACAAAATTCCTTATTTGTTTTAGTTGTGACAGCTACAATTAAGACTTCTTAATTGCGTATACGAGTGGCCTCCAAAAGACATGCGTGAATGGGCATGCCTTCGCTGAAGGTTGGGCGTCAGGCTGGCAACTCGGCACCATAAAAATCTACTGCCAATCATTAGCACATTGGAGTTCCACTGTGGCGACCCCTAACTGGGAAAAGCCGAAAAGACAAACAAACAAACAAACTGATAACTGAAAACAACAGCACTGTTCATAACCAGGGGATACTACTACAGCAGTACCATAGAGTTCAGTAGCACTGTCTCTTCAATGCCACATGCTGTGACATCAGTAAAGCGCAAGGTCAGTATGCTGTCAATAGCTTGTAGGTACCACCACAACATTAAGATCAACAAATCAGGGGAGGTGTCCATGGTGCTAGATATGATTACAGCAGTGAGACAAATCAAGGGAGGTGTCCATGGTGCTGGATATGATTACAGCAGTGAGACAAATCAGGGGAGGTGTCCATGGTGATAGATATGATTACAGCAGTGAGACAAATCAGGGGAAGTGTTCATGGTGCTAGATATTATTACATCAGTGAGACAAATCAGGGGAGGTGTCCATGGTGCTGGATATGATTACAGCAGTGAAACAAATCAGGGGAGGTGTCCACAGTGCTAGATATGATTACAGCAGTGAGACAAGTCAGGGGAGGTGTCTATGGTGCTGGATATGATTACAGCAGTGAGACAAATCAGGGGAGGTGTCCAAGGTGCTGGATATGATTACAACAGTGAGGTATGATAATCAGTGTAATTGTCCACAGCTGCCATGAATTGTTACAGTAGTGACAATAGAGCTGTCCATGACTCCTAGCACTGTTGCACCAGTGACATGGCACTCACTAGAACTGTTCATAGCTGCCTGGCACTGTTGCAGCAGTAACACAGTGATTAACAGAGCTCTGCACTGTTGCCAAGTACTCTTTCTGCAATGACATGGTGATAACAAGAACTGTCCATGGCAGCCTGGTACTGTCACAGAAGTAACAGGGTGATTACTGGAATTGTACATGGTTCCACAATATTGTCATAGTTGTGAAATGGAAATCAGTGGAGCTGTCCATGACTGCCTAAAACTATTACAGCAGTGATGTGGACATGGGTGGTCCTTATGGAGGAACTGTAACACCAGTGAGACTTGACAATCAGTGAATGTGCCTATGGCTGTAGGTACTGAAATAGCAATGACATGGGGATCACTGAAGTTGACATTGGATAGTAGGAACTGCTATGACAGTAATGTATGGCAGTCAGTAGAGCTGTCCATGGATGTGTGGTACTGTTACTACAGTGACATGGACATCAGTGGAGCTGTCTATAGGTGTGTGGTACTGTTATAGCAGAGACATGGAGATTCATTTATCTGTCTGTGGGTGGAGTTGTCCGTGTCTGTGTGGTACTACTACTGTAATGACATTTATTTATTGTTAAATAAAAACAAAGATAACAACACAGGAGGCTCAGATGCAAAAGTTTACTAGTGTACACCAGGAGGCAAAAAACGTACAAGTACAGAATTTTGTCTGGCATGATGCAGGAAGTGCACAATTTTATATAGGTTTAACATTCAAGCTGTGCCCAATTTACTGACGTGGTTAGTCACAGGGCACCTACATCACTATGGTCTACAATATTCTATTCATAAGAAAAGCTGATGTTATACATTTTAAAAAGTTTTCCCATGGGAATAATATAGCCTTGCAAAGCACCTGGTCAGTTATAATGTCTTTCTGTAAATGTTACTCCTTCAAGGTTTCAGGCCTGCTCGAATACAATAGTTGGTTCAGTCTTGTAATACACTTCTTTGTTCTTCTTGCAACATTACTTCAGCAGCTGTGTCTTATCTTGATAATATTCACAAGGCCAATTGTCCCAGAGGAAGGAAGAAGATTTTCAATGCTTTATACATTTAATTTCCTGACCCAGCAGATAATCATTAGTGAAAAGCATAAGCTTGCTGAGGTGGCTACTGCCAGGGTCAGAGTTCAAATACACTGCAGCTCCAAAGCTTCAAGCAATTACATGTAAAATCATTCTTATTGCCATATTGTTAATAGAATAAAATGCATTATATACTTTTTGCTTTATATGTGTTCAAATACATATTTTTCTAACATTTATTTTTTTATTTTTTTATTTATTTATCATTTGTTGAGCGGGAAAGTCCGACTAGGTTCCACAGAGCCTGTTTTCAGCGGAGACCCAGGGAGAAATGCTCCAGATGCATGTCTTTGGAATGAAAAATGAAAATCAGTTTATCTGTCTGTGGGTGGACCTGTCCACCGCTGTGTGGTGCTGCTACTGTAGTGATCCATAAAGACTATACTTCTCATAATAACATCAATTATGTTCTCAGCAACTGCAGAACATTCATGGGGAACATTATTTATTTTTGGATTAATTGTAGCCAAGGTGAATGTCACTTAATAACAGTTCTGTTAGCAGAATACAGAGCATGAAAGTATTTGGGGTGGAAGTCAGAAGGTTAAAGAGTCTGCTTGGCTTATAGAGCCATGTCTGACCCAGCTCTGTTAGAAATGCTACATCTAAAGAAATCCAATCCCTCCGCATCACACTCTCCAGAGACTTCAACTTCATTACCACAATCAACAGAACATGCTGGAGGGACAGGTTCATAACCCAGAGACTGCCCTTTCTATGGAATAGACTTCCCATACATGTCAAGCAGAGCACCTCACTGGCCCTCTTCAAGAGAAATTTTGATGAGTGGATGGAAAATAGAAAATTCACCCTGGGGATCACTCCAGTGGCTCTACTCAACAGAGGCACTGGGAACTAAGGTCAGGTGGCACGATGCCAGGGTAATCCTATGGGCTAGGCTTGTAAAGGCTCCAGGGCCATTAGCCTAGTACACACCTGTGAACGTATGAACCTATAAGTGGAGTTCCTAGGGGACAAGAAATCACTTATATCACTCATTCTAATTCATTTGGTGATAACAGCAGAACCTTTTTTTAGACATGATCCGAGACTTCAGAGCAATAAAAATGAGTAAAAGGGCTTAGCATGCAGGTCCAAGGTGGTCATAGTGCCACATTATTCAGCTCCTAAAAGACTCATCATTAAGTATAATCTCCCCTTTGGCATGTACCTTACCAACATATGCAGCAGTTGGAATGCCCACAAAGGATCTTTCCCAAGAGAATTCATGGTATAAATGCATTGTACTACATGGATAATCTTAAAGCCTTATCTCTATACTCAGTCTCCTACAGGTTTTTGAGAAGCAATCTATGTTTGGCATACAAGGCATCCTCGGATCCAGCTCTGATGAACTTCTTGCACATCTACAAAATGAACAGCATCAGAGTGACTAGATCCAAGAATTTAAATTTTGATTCTGACATTAATAAAACATGTTGGTGAGACAGATAAGTGTCTCAGAGGATTCTCATGCTTTGGAACAGGCATCATTCACATTCACATCCAAGTGAAGCAAAGTTTATCCCTTTTTAAGTGTAACTTTGACCAATGGATGGGAAATTGGAAATTCACCCAGGTCTGGCCCCCATGTCTCTGATAGACAGAGGCAGGCAGCAATACCCAAACTAACATACACCTCACACATAACATATATAAACTTCCTAACATACCCCCTCCTAATAAATACCCATGATACATAGGGACACAATTGGGTTGGGTTGCATGGCTAGGCTTATAAAGGTGTTGGTGGTCATTAGTCTAGAATATACCTATAAACCTATAAACATGGAGATCAGTTTATCTGTATTTGGGTTGAGCTGTCCATGGCTGTGTGGTACTGCTACTACAGTGACATGGAAATCAGTTTATCTGTATGTGGGTAGAGCTGTCCATGGCTGTGTTGTACTGTTATTACAGTGACATGGAGATCAGTTTATCTGTATGTGGGTAGAGCTGTCCATGGCTGTGTTGTACTGTTATTACAGTGACATGGAGATCAGTTTATCTGTATGTGGGTAGAGCTGTCCACTGCTGTGTGGTACTGTTATTACAGTGACATGGAGATCAGTTTATCTGTATGTGGGTAGAGCTGTCCACGGCTGTGTGGTACTGTTATTACAGTGACATGGAGATCAGTTTATCTGTCTGTGGGTAAAGCTGCCCATGGCTGTGTGGTACTGTTATTACAGTGACATGGAGATCAGTTTATCTGTATGTGGGTAGAGCTGTCTACGGCTGTGTGGTACTGCTACTACAGTGACATGGATATCAGCTTGTCTGTATGTGGGTAAAGCTGTCCATGGCTGTGTGGTACTGTTATTACAGTGACATGGAGATCAGTTTATCTGTATGTGGGTAGAGCTGTCCACAGCTGTGTGGTACTGTTATTACAGTGACATGGAGATCAGTTTATCTGTATGTGGGTAGAGCTGCCCACAGCTGTGTGGTGTTGTTATTACAGTGACATGGAGATCAGTTTATCTGTATGTGGGTAGAGCTGTCCACGGCTGTGTGGTACTGTTATTACAGTGACATGGAGATCAGTTTATCTGTATGTGGGTAGAGCTGTCCATGACTGTGTGGTACTGTTATTTCAGTGACATGGAGATCAGTTTATCTGTATGTGGGTAGAGCTGTCCACGGCTGTGTGGTACTGCTACTACAGATCAGTTTATCTGTCTGTGAGTGGAACTGTCCATTGCTGTGTGATACTGTTACTACAATGAAATGGAGATCAGTTTATCTGTATGTGAGTAGACCTGTCCATGGCTGTGTGGTACTGCTACTACAGTGACATGGAGATCGGTTTATCTGTATGTGGGTAGAGCTGTCCATGGTTGTGTGGTACTGTTAGTACAGTGACATGGAGATCAGTTTATCTGTCGGTGGGTAGAGCTTTCCATGGCTGTGTGGTACTGTTATTACAATGACATGGAGATCAGTTTATCTGTATGTGGGTAGAGCTGTCCATGGCTGTGTGGTACTGTTATTGCAGTGACATGGAAATCAGTTTATCTGTATGCGGGTAGAGCTGTCCACGGCTGTGTGGTACTGCTACTACAGTGACATGGAGATCAGTTTATCTGTCTGTGAATGGAACTGTCCATTGCTGTGTAGTACTGTTACTACAGTGATATGGAGATCAGTTTATCTGTATGTGGGTAGAGCTGTCCACGGCTATGTGGTACTGCTACTACAGTGACATGGAGATCAGTTTATCTGTCTGTGAGTGGAACTGTCCATTGCTGTGTAGTACTGTTACTAAAGTGACATGGAGATCAGTTTATCTGTATGTGGGTAGAGCTGTCCACGGCTGTGTGATACTGTTACTACAGTGACATGGGGATCAGTTAATCTGTCCTTGAGTAGAGCTATCTGTCACTCATCCTATGTTATGGTTCAAGATGAACAGGTACGGTAGTTCATTTATATGCTTTATTATATAGAAACACATCAGGATGGAGAGCAGCAACATAAAATATAAATAAATTGATTGACAGACCATTACATGCATGCATGTTTACACCTCAACAGTTCTCTACAAAATGGTAGTCTGCATCACACATGCTCAGTATTTATACACATGTGCAAGCCCATGGAAAGCTTCTTAAAGGTATACATACATACTGATCTACATCCTCCCTCTTTAGCAAATTGCCCACAACAAATTGACATCTAAAAAAAGACATGCAATTATACAGATACTTAGAAATAAACATAACGTTCATCTGGAACATGGTCTGGAAATGCAACCTGATCTAATAATATAGCAATTAGGACTGGGTTTAGCAACAGTGACAGTTATTAGTGAACAATCTGTTTCAGGAGTTTTGGGAATCTTCTCAGGAACAGGGATATTTGCTGGAATGTCTTCTGGAACTGGAACACTGGATAACTCACTCTGATATCTAGAGTCTTTTTCACAGGCAAGATGCTGCAATACAGGCTCGGATACCAATACTAAATGTTTCCAATTCCTCCTAAATTCAATTCCTTGTGATTCCACAATGTACGATATCGGCTCTGCTCATAAACATTTCATGACTCCAGTTTGATCAAAGTCTTTAGGCATCTGCATCCTCACTATCTCCCCTGCTCGTAATGGATTGAGCGGTTTGCTGGACTTATCATTGTAGGACTTCTGGCACAAATGTCTTTTCATGAGTTGAGCTCTTACTGCCTTGTTGTTCTTAGCACAGGGAACCAACAGATTACTACTGACTGGTAGTGTGGTTCTAGTTTGTCTCGACAAAAGCCTTTGTGCTGGTGAACCAAGATATTTATCATGAGGAATATTTCTGAAATTCAGGTGTTCAGAAAAACACCACTATTGTCTTGTTTCGGCTTTTCTAATAACTGTTTCACATTTTCAACTGCATGTTCTGCCAAACCATTTGATTGTGGGTACTCAGGGCTATTCGTACGCACTCAAGGCTCTCCTTAGTATGGAAGAAATTGACGTATGTGCAGTGACAGAAACCTGGTTCAAGGCTCCAGAGAGCACCCCAGCACTACCAGGCTATAACTCCTACCATACCTTTAGGTCCCAAACCCAGGACCAGAACACAAAAGGAGGGGGTGTGTCCATATTCATCAAGAACACCCACACCTCCAGGTTAGTAGCACAACACGCGGAATCTGAGACCATCCAAGTACAACTGACAGCGGGTAAATTGACTGTTCAATTTATAGCTTGCTACAGATCTCCCACCTTGTCTCAGGACCCTCACGCAGCATTCCTGAGAACATTAGAAAGTATGAAGATTCTACCCAACACCATGCTACTGGGTGACTTCAACTATCCAAACATTGACTGGGAAAACTACTCAAGCTCAAACGCCCTAGCCCAATGCTTTCTTGAGTTTATAAACTCAAACGCCCTTGAACAGCTGGTCACCACTCCCACAAGAGGTGACAACATACTGGACCTGGTCATCACCAACATGGGGAACCTATGTTCCACACCTGAGGTAAACTCATCATTGGTAAGATCAGATCACAAACTAATCACACTGGACATCCACATACCCTCCCCCCCAGTCAAGGAAATCAAGGTAAAAAACTTCTCTAAAGCCAACTTCACATTCCTCAAGACCGAGGTGGGAAGTTTCAAAGCTCCCAATCAAATGGAAAATGATGACCCATCGGCAGAATCCTTTACAAGTGCATTCTATGAACACCTTCAAGAATGCATGGACCGAGCCATCCCAAGTAAAATCAAGACCAACTCCTCAAAAAAGAGGAAGCCAGTCTGGTGTACCCCGGCCATAAATAAACTTTACAACAGAAGGAGGAAACTCCTGCAAGATAGAACAAAATCCCAAAATAAGAAGGCATCTCTGATTAACATCAGTAAAAAACTGCGCTCCCTCATTAAATCATCCAAGGCCAACTTCGAAAGAAAAATAGCCAATGACTCTAAGGATAACCACAAGGCCTTCTTTAGCTATGTCAAGAGTCTAGGGGCAAACTCTCAGATATGCTCCGAGCTAGTGCATAATGGCTATAAATACACTGAACCAACAGACATTGCCAACATCCTGGCTGACAAGTTCAGTGCAAACTTCACCCCCCCTCCACCAAAGGGGCTAGCACCCATCCCAGAAGAATGTGGCACTCCAGATATCTCAGACACACAAGTAAAGACAGCCCTTGCAAAGGCCAAAAACACAGCATCAATGGGACCAGATGCTATCCCAGGTTGTGTCTTACACAACCTTCAAAATGAACTAACCCCCCATCTCAAATCACTATTCAATCTCAGCCTCTCTACAGGCTATGTACCCAAAGAATGGCATACAGCAACAGTCGTACCACTCCACAAAGGTGGTGCCACAACTGACCCTGGGAACTATCACCCTATAAGCTTCTCTAGCTTGGTCTGCAAAGCCATGGAATGCATTATCATGGAGCTCATTAACAGGGACATTGGGAACCTCCAGACACTGGACCCCACCCAGTTCGGCTATGTTAAAGGCAGATCTTGCCTCCTGAACTTGGTCAACTTCTTCGAAACAGTCACCAAGGCCATAGATGAAGGGAAAGTGGTCCACACAGCATATCCGGACCTCACTAAGGTGTTTGACACCATCCCACACTCCAGAATCATAGACAAACTCACCAGCTTAAATATCAACCCCCATGTCACGAGATGGGTTGCCAATTGGCTCTCAGACAGAACCCACACGGTAAGAGTGGCAGGCGCCATGTCTGACTCTAAACCAGTCACAAGCGGAGTCCCATAGGGCTCAGTCCTGGGACCCCTCCTGTTCAGTATATATTTCTCCGAAGTACAGGCAAAGGCAAAGGGACTGTGGCTAACCAAGTTCTCAGATGACTGTAAATTGGGTGCAATAATTGACTCTCCAGCTGACACAGACATCCTGCAAAAGGGTCTCACAGAGACAAACACCTGGTGTCAAAGTCACGGCCTCAAGCTAAATGCCAAGAAATGCATAGTAATCCCATTTGGGAAAAACAAAGTACCTACAAACTACCACATAGATGGGAATCCACTAAGTACAGAAGAAGTAATTAGGGACCTGGGTACCCAAGTAGATAGCATGCTCTCCTGTGATAACCACATAGCCAAAACAGTCAGGAAATCCTTCTATGTGGCACACATGATCACAAAGAGTTTCTCATCCAGATCCAAGGAGGTGATTGTGCCCCTTTACTCCTCACTCATTAGGCCCATAATAGAGTACAATGCCCCATTTGGGATGTACCTCACTAGACACCTGCAACAACTAGAAAGACCACAGAAGTACCTCACTAAGAGGATTAAGGGCCTTGAACAATTACCCTATGAAGCACGACTAAAAAAGCTCCAGCTCTTCTCAGTCGCTTACCGTCTGATCAGAGGTGACCTATGCCTGACCTATAGGGCCATGTCAAACCCTGAACTAATGGACATGCTTCACCTCAAAAAAACGAGATCCCTCAGAACCACTCGTTCTAGTGACTTGAACCTATGTACAATAATAAACAGGACATGCTGGAGGGATAGATTCCTGTCCCAGCGACTCCCCTCATTCTGGAATAGAATCCCAATCCATATTCGACAGAGCTCCTCTCTGACCCTCTTCAAGAGAAATATTGATGAGTGAATGGGTAATCATAAGTTCTACCCTGGGATCACTTCAGGAGCCCTGTTGACAGAGGCCCAGGTTACTAATCTAATGGGGAGGTGAAAGCCATCACTCTGTGGCTAGGCTTATAAATGCCCATGGGCAGATAGCCTAGTACTTACCTATGAACCTATGAACCTATGTATAAAGTTCCACTCTTCAGCAAATCTCTTGAACCACTGGTTTGTAAACTGTGTACTATTGTCAGAAATAATTTTGTGTGAACTACCATGAACTTCAAAATGATGCTTCAACTTAGTAATGACAGTACTGGGCGCTAGAGTAGAAAGTAGGTCAATCTTGAACCAATTTGAATAAGTGTCTACTAACATCAAGTAATGCTGACCATTCCATTCGAAAATGTCTGTAGCTACTGTCGACCAAGGTAGTTCAGAAATCTGGTGCAGATGAAGTGGTTCCTTCTGTTGAAGTGGCTTAGTACTATTACATACAGAAGAAGATGAAAGCACTCTCTCAATATCCTTTGACATAGAAGGCCAAAGTACTAGTCCTCTTGCCCTTCTTTTGGTAGAATCAGTTCGTGGGTGACCACGATGCCAAATGGCATTATACTTTTGTTGTAAGGATTTTATAACAATCATTTTTGGAGCTTTTATGATGGTGCCATTGTCAAACAAAATCTCATCTCTGTAAGGAAAATATGGTTGCAGGTCATGAGGTAAACAAGATTGCTTTGATGGCCATCCTCAACTAATAAAGTGGTTGAGCTTCTGAAGTATTGAATCTGAGGCTGTGTGACTTCTAAGCTCATCAAGATGTGGAAGAAAAAATGTCTCACTCCCATGACTTCAAAATCAAGTTTCTTATTTTCATGCTGTTCGGTGGTATTTCTGGGTGATCTGGACAAAATATCAGCAAGATAAAGAAGTTTGCCTTTTGTGTAGACAAGATTGAAATTATACTTTTGCAATTTCAACATCCTGTGTTGCAATCTGCCAGGAGCTGTATGCCATAGGATTTCTCAAAATAGTAACTAGAGGTTGTTGATCTGTTTCAGTTTTAATAGTATGCCAACAATAAATATAATCATGGAACTTTGAACACACAAACACAATTGCCAAGAGTTCTTTCTCTATCTGGGCATACTGCATCTCAATTTGGGTTAGAGTTCTGGATGCATAGGCTACTGGTCTACCCTCTTGAAGAATGATTGCACCAAGATCAAACTGTGAAGCATCACAAGAAAGAGTTACATGTTCATGAACATCATAGTAGCTGAGAGTTGGTGGACTGGCAATTCTGTGTTTCAACACATCAAATGTTCTTTGGTGTTGTTCTAACCAGGATACATCTTTGTGTGTCAACTCTCTGAGTAGTACTGAAAGTTGACTTAAGTCTGGAATGAACTTGTCTAGGTAGTTAGCCATGCCAAGAAAATGTTGTAGGGCTTAAACATTTTCTGGAGCAAGCATCTCAAGAATTGTTTGCTTGGAAGGATCGGGTCATAAGCCTGAGCTGGTGAACAAATGACCAACATAAGTAACTTCTCTTAGCCTGAAATTGCACTTCTGAGGATTCAGCTTAAGATTAACTTCACATGCTGTTTCCAGAACTTTCTTGAGGTTTCTGTCATGCTCGGCTTCACCATTACTTTCTACTAGAATATCATCTACTATAATAGCACACGGATAACCAGAAAAAAAATTGTTCCATGGCACGCTGGAAGACTTCACTGGCAGAATTTATCCTAAATGGCATTCTCAAAAATCTGTACCTGTCAAAAGGAGTACTGAAAGTGGTTAGCAATGAAGATTTTCAGTCAAGCAAAATTTGCCAAAATGAACCCTCTGCATCCAAAACAGAAAAAAAACAGTGGCATCTGGCATAGGAGCAGCAACTTCTTCTAGTGTACACATTGGATGATGATGTCTTTTCAGTGCTTTGTTCAAATCTCTTGGATCAATACATATTCTGATATCACCTGAGCTTTTCTTATGAGCTACAACCATGGAGGATACCCATTCAGTTGGTTCATCAACTGGGCAAATCACACCTTGCTGCACCATTTTATCTAGCTCAGCTTTGACTCTGTTCTGCATAGCTAGTGGAACTTTCCAGGCTGGTCTGACAACTGGGCTGACCTCAGGGTCTAACTTCATGGAGTACACAAGTGGGAGTTTGCCTAAGTTGTCTTCAAAAAGATCAGCATAGATAGGGAAAACAGACTGGGTGAAATTAGAACAGTGGTCTTTCAAGCTTACATGGTGGACTTCCTTGATAAATGTAAGCAGTCCCATTTTCAAACTGTCTCTGAGGCCTAATGATGACTGTACGTGCCTTTTGACTACGTAAAATTGCAAGTCATAGCTGTTCCTAACACAGTAACATGAAAACATTACTGAACCTTCATACCATAAGCAACAAGCTCCGCACACTTTGTCAAATCAATCTTCTCACCAGCATATACTCTAGCAAATGTTTCTGCTGACATAACATTGCACTTTGAACCTGTCTCAACCTTAGCTCTATGGGTCCTCCATTTATCCGAACAGTACAAAATATTTCATTATTTGCCCATAAATCTACTGCATTGACTGTTTCATTAAGCACAGATACACCATCAACATAAAAAGTAAGGTCACAGCTTTCTAATTGATCAACTTGTCACTTTGAATGTTCTCTTTTAATAAAAGAATGTGCCTCTTTTGATTTACAAAATCTTTGCAAATAATTCCAATTTTTACATATGTGGCATTGCTGACCAAAAGCTAAGCATTTTTCTCTTTTAGCCACATGATTACCACCACAATTGCGATAGTTGACTATGAGACTAGGTGAGGGAACACGCTTTGAGTTTGCTGACTCACCCTTGTGCTTCACTGAGACTATACATGCTCTAGAATTTGCTAGAAAGCTACGGGGTTTACTAGGGAGTGTTACAGGGTTCACAGTTGCTGCCATGTGCTTGGGCCTGTTTCTTTTAACCACGTGCTGCATACTACCAACATGAGCGCTAGATGATACTGCAAGCATTTCTCATTTGAAAGCATATCTGTGTGCCTCTCTGTGCGCTCATATAAATGACAAATCTCAGTGGCCTTATTCAAAGTTAACTCACTGTCATGAAGCAAAATCTTTCTCACAGCATCATTTTTAATATCACACACACCTCTTTATTTTATCAACTCATCCCTTAAAATCACCAAATCTGCACATTTTAGCTTTGTTTCTCAAGTCAGTTATACATGTTGCAAAAGTTTTACCAGGCTTTTGATCCCTTGTGTAAAATGTGTCTTTCCATTGTAATATTTATTTGGGGGTTACACATTTCTCTAAATTTACATTTTAAACACTCGGGTCTTACCTTGTTTCAGCCAGTACCACTATATGATGGTTTTCACCCTCTCCTGCAAACACAGCAGGAGCATACACAAATGGATGCTGTCATTCTATGGTTTTGGAGCCAGCTAAATTAAATAAAATAAATGCCTTTGTATGTGCATCTTTATCAGAAAATGCAGCTTGTATGAAAATAAAAATATTGTACTCTTCACAAACACTCTCTAATTCTCTGCAATATTATTATCAAACACAATTGGGCCAGGTTTTCAAAATTATTCAGTCATGCCAACAAAGTAAACTTAAACACACTGCAAATATGGCTCTTGTAATGATGTACAAACATGCACACACACCAAATACTTGTAATAACATTCAAATGCACAAGAAACTCTTCAAAATACTGCACTTTGTAAAATATGCTTTGAAAATGGCTGTGTTTTGTGAATTAACTGCACTGAAATACTGCATAAACTTGCAAACTATGTATATTGTGGATATTTCAAATAGCTTTAATTAAAGTAAAATAGTAGCACATAGTGAAAAAATGCAGTTGTTTTCCTTATTTTATACATTTTATGCAATTTGGACATTATTGCAAACATTTTTGTAACTATTTTGAATATTTTTTATCAATATGTTGCTGTTTCGAACATTTTGTTTAACAACAAATTTATTTTATATATAGGTTCATAGGTTCATAGGTTGGTACTAGGCTATCGGCCCTGGGCCTATACAAGCCTAGCCATAACAATTCCCTGGATATTTCTTCGCACAATATTTACTGCCCTGGACCCCTGTCTAGCAGGGTGACTGACGTGATCCCCGAGGTGAATTTCCTATTTCCCATCCAATTGTCAAGGTTCCTTTCGAAGAGGGCCAAGGAGGCGCTCTGCTTGACATGTATGGGCAATCTAGTCCAGAGTATGGGGAGTCTCTGGGTCAGGAACCTATCCCTCCAGCATGTTTTGTTTATTGTGATGACAATGTTTAGATCCCTGGAGTGTGTGGCTCTGAGGGATTGGGATTTCGTTAAGTGGAGCATGTCCAACAGCTCAGGGTTTGACATAGCCTTCTATGTTAAGCAGAGATCACCTCTGAGTAGATGATATGCCACAGAGTATAGCTGGCATTTGTTTTAGACGGTCAGCATAGGGCATCAGCTTTAGGCCTGTGATTCTTTTAGTGAGGTATTTCTGTGGCCTTTCCACCTGTTGCAGATTTTTTGTGAGGTACATACTGTACTGTACTGTATATATTTTCTAACTCAGTTGGTAAGATATGGAATCAACTTCCCCCTGACTTAATATCCCAAACATCCATCACACTGTTTAAAACTAAACTAAAACACTATCTAACCAATCACTGGCTATGCTCATGCAACAACCCAAGCTGATCTTTCCAACTCCTCACACAAACCGCATCCTTACACTCCTCTCAGGTAGATTTTTCTTTCTTTTTCAGTGTTCATGCTGTCTCTTATCTATCGACTATACTCCTATCTACATTCCATTACTAACTTTCTTGTCACTTATCTATCAACTATACTCTTCCCTACATACTATTGAAAACTTTTAAACAAACTCCTTAATCTCTGCTGTATCATACTACCCATTCCAGTATTTCTGTATCAGCTATATCTCCTATTACCTTACTTTCTCATTTTCCGTTTTAATGTCTTAAGTATTTTTTGTGCTTGAAATACCCCAAGTATTGTGGAATATGCTTATTGTGCTTGTAATAACTTATATATTGTGTTTATATTTTTTACCATGTATTAGATAGCGGAGCTTTTCTCCTCGGGCCTCCACTGAAAATGGACATGTATCCAGTTGGACTAGCCCGGTTAACAAATGTAAAATAAAATAAATAAATAAATAAAATACTCTATAATGGGTCTAATGAGGGATGAGTACAATGGGACAATTACCTCTTTTTTCTGGATGAAAAGCCCTTAGTGATGAGGTGTGCCACATAGAAGGATTTCCTGACTGTTGTGGCGATGTGGTTATCGAAGGTGAGACCACTGTCCACCTGTGTCCCTAAGTCTCTCATCACACTTTCAGTGTTTAGTGTACTGACACCTATGTGATAATTCATGGGTACATGTTTTTTCCCAAAGGGGATAACTATACATTTCTTGGCATTAAGCTTGAGCCCATGGCTCTGGCACCAAGCATCTGTTTCTGTAAGGCCCTTTTGTAGAATATCCACATCATTTGGGGATTCAATAATGGCTCCCAGTTTGCAGTCATCTGTGCACTTTGTTAACCAGAGTCCCTTAGTGTTGGCCTGTACTTCAGAGAAGTAGATGCTAAACAAGAGTGGCCCCAGGACTGAACCCTGAGGTACTCCACTTGTCACCTGTCTGGATCTGGATTTGGAGTCGGCTACATTTACAGTCTGGGTTCTGTCAGTAAGCCAGTTGGCAACCCATTGAGTGACATAGGGATTTATGCCCAGCTTAGTAAGTTTATCTATGATTCCAGAGTGGGTGATTGTGTCAAAGGCCTTGACGAGGTCCAGATAGGCTATGTGGACCTCCTTACCCTTGTCCACAGCTCTGGAGACTGATTCAAAGAAGTCAATCAGGTTCAGGAGACAAGATAGGCCCTTCACGAACCCAAACTGGGTGGGGTCCAGTGTTTGAAGATTGCCAATGTCTTTGTTTATAAGTTCCATGATAATGCGTTCCATGCCCTTGCAGATCAGGCTCATCAGACTGATGGGACAGTAGTTCCCAGGATCCAAGATGGATCCCCCTTTGTGGAGTGGGATAACTGTAGCTGTGCGCCACTCAGTGGGCATGAAGCCTGAGGTGAGGCTATGATTAAACATGACGTTTAGGTGAGGTGCCAGTTCATTTTGTAGTTCATGTAGTACACAGCCCGGGATGTCATCTGGTCCCATGGATGCTGTATTCTTAGCTTTGGAGAGTGCGGTTTCTACCTGTGTGGCCATGATTACTGGAATTTGACAATCTTTTAGTAATGAGATGGGCTCTTAAGGGGGTGAGAGGGGGTGAAGTTGGCACTAAATCAATCTGCCAGGATATTGGCAATATCCTTGGGATCAGTATATTTAATTCCATTCTGTTGTAGCTCAGAGCAGATCTGAGCATTGCCATTTAGATTCTTGACATAACTATAGAATGCCTTGTGGTTGTCTTTGGAATCTTTAGCAATTTTATTTTCGTAACTTGCTTTGGAGGATTTTATGAGGGATCTCAGCTTCTTACTGAGGCTCGTAAGGGAGTTTTTTGCATCCTGGGATTTTCCTCTTTTCTGCAACAGTTTCCTCCTTCTGTTGTATAGTTTGTTTATGGCAGGGGACCACCAGATTGGCTTCTTTTTTTTTTGAGGAGAGCATCTTGGTTTTATTTGGGATGGCACAATTCATGCACAAGTGGATGTGCTCGTACAGTGCCTTAGTGTAGGATTCAGCAGTTGGACTTTCAGCTCCCGTCTGCATGGGTGTCATGAAGTTTGTCACTTCTGACTTGAGTATCATGAAGTTGGCTTTGGAGAAGTTTTTTACAGAGGTATCCTTACTGGGGGGTGGGGTGGGATGTGGATATCAAGGGTGATTAGCTTACGGTCAGACCTGACCAATGAGGGGGTGACCACTGGTGTGGAGGATCTATATCCCAAGTTGGTAATGACCAGGTCTAGGATATTGGAGCCCCTGGTGGGACAATGGATTAGTTGATCCAGGGCATTGGAATTTATGAATTCCAAAAACCGTTGGGCAAAGGTGTTGACACCCAAGTACTTTTCCCAGTTAATGGTAGGGTAGTTGAAATCAACCCAGTATTAGGGTGTTTGCTTGTATCTTAATATTTTCCAGTATGTTTAGAAAGGTGTACTGAGAATCTTAGGGTATGGTGGGGGATCTGTAGCAAGCTACAATTTGGAGTGTAGTCTTACCCAATGTTAGTTGCACCTGGAGAATTTCAGATGCATTGTGTTGGGCAACTAGCCTGGAGGTGTGAATATCCATGGTGAATATGGACACTCTTCCACCTTTAGTGTTTCAGTCTTGGTTTGGTGGCCAAAAAGTGTGGTAAGAGTTGTAGCCTGGTATTACATGGGTGCTGTTTGGAGCCTTGAACCAGGTCTCAGTTACTGCACAGATATCAATGTTCTCCATTTTTAGGAGTGCCTCGAGAGAGTGCATTTTGAGGTTTAGACTTCTAGCATTGAGTAGCATTACCTTCAGATTTTGCATGCTTGTATCTGTTACAGTGGTGGTTTTGTCCTTTGAACCTTGCCTAAAAAAGGCACTATAGGGGTGGCAAGAGCTTTAGCCAGTAACCTGAATCCCAGGGGTGATAGGTGCAGACCATCTCTGGCAAAGCATTGTTATTTGTTGATCATGTCATCCCAGGCAGACAGATACTGAATCCCCTTTGAATGACACCAGAAGCTTAACCAGTTGTTGAAGTCAATCATTTTGTCCTTATACTGTGGTATCATTCTGGGTGAAGGCAGTATGCTACTCGGGGCTAGGTGCATACCTGCCTGGGCAACATGATCCAAGAGCTGAATGCATGCACTCAAATACTTTAAGTAAGAAATCATTTAAGAAATTTTTGTACCTGGAATTCATTTTTGACCTGTTTTGTGAGTTGTACATGCAATAGGGATGATCTATTCCTCTATATTCCTCTAACATTGTCTGAGTGTTTCTTGGTCTTGATTCTGGATCCCTCTTCGGACATCATGTCGCTCGTCCTATGTTACGATTTAAAACAAACAGGCAGGGTAGTTCATTTATATGCTTTATTATATAGAAACACATCAGGATGGATAGCAGCAACATGAAATATAAACAAACTGATTAATTGACAGACCATTACATACATGCGAGCTTACATCTCAACAGCTCTACAAAATAGCAGTCTGGCTCGCACGTGCTCAGTATTTATACACATGTGCAAGCCTATGGAAACTTCTTAAAGGTATACATACATACTGATCTACACTATCCATAGCTGTTTGGTAGTGTTACAGCAGTGAAATGGAGATCAATTTATTTGCCTATAACTCATAGATACCGAGAAAACATTGAAATATTGAATAAATTAATCTGTTTGAGGCAACTAAGCACTGTTACAGCAGTAACATGGGTGTAACATTTGGTATTCATCTGTGAAATAAAATCACAAGTCTTGAGACTGCATGCTGGACACTTCAAAACCACTTTACTCTCTTCCTCGCCAAATAACGTTTTCTGCATTCTCAATTTAGCTTCCTGGTTTCAAAGAGGAGAGGCATCTTACTTTATAATCATTTTTTTTAAGAATAGTTTTATTTCAGTCTTTCCAGAATATGAATGAAATTCTCAGGCATTAATAAGGAACTATATGTATAATTTCTGCTATTTAGCCTGCAACCTATCATTAAATGAGCTGGTGTTAGACAAACACCTTGAAGTATAGTATGTTAATATTACAATAAAGCTGATATAACCCTGTCTCACACCTGTCTCACCTTCTTATACTAATCAGCACTAGAAGAATATTTTGGGAATGCTCTCTTCTCAGACTGATTAAAGTTCAGTTACTCAGTTGTGCTAGTGACTTCAAAGCAAGGGAGAGAGCTGCAGACTGCAATTTAGTGAGCTGAGCTAACTGGAATGGAAATGGGTTATATTATGGTGGGTATGTGGCTAAATGTAATCAAACAAAAGCTGGATTTGGTCATTTAATTCCAAAGACTGCCTCAGTATTCATGAATTACAGCCCTTTATTGACTGTACACACCTCAGATGTTGGACTGTGATAAAAATAATAGCAATAGTTACTGTTATGTATTTCAGCTTGTTAAGCTAACACAGTAGCTCTGCCAAAACCAGATAAATGACAACAACAGAGCCCATCAGTTATAGCCATTTTATTGAAGTCTGAATGAGATCAAATGAATATATAAGTCCACAAATAAAGACCACAGTAATGCATTTCATCGTGTTGCTGTTAGCTGCAACCCCACATACACATGCTAACACAGATACACTTTTAATATATTTCATGGCCGAATTAAAATATTTCAACTTATTGCTGTCAAACTCATATATAGTGCAACTTGCTACAACTTCCCAAAACATATACACACACAGAAACACAGATATGCCCTGCAATTACAGCACCTTTACTGTGTATACTTCACATGTGTAATTATGATCAAATTAATGAATACATTTGTAAATAATGGTCACAGTAGTGTATTGTAGCTCTTTTTATCAGATGCATAAAATTCAGTCCATTGAAAGCCCCTGTGCACATATGCATGCATGCATACATGCACATTTACACACACACACACACACACACACACACACACACACACACACACACACACACACACACACACACAGTCACCAGTTACAGCCACTTTATTGACTCTATACACAGATGTCTGATTGTGAGCAAATGAATGAATGAATTAATAATGATCACAATAATGTATTTCAGTAAATTGCTGACATACAGTGTAAACCCATTGCATCCCTTTCTGTGTTTGCAACATGAACAAACACACACATGTAAACTGGTATAAAGGTTAAGGCAAAAGCAAGGATTTATTGAGACCTCACAAACAAAATGTACATGGTGAGAGTTTTAATTGTAAGAAAAATGTACTTCTTTGGACTTATTAAATGTTAGGTAAAACATGTCAATACATCATATAGAAATACATTAAAGCAATACATTAAAGCAATAAACAAATGAACGTGAATCAGACTTTTCAACATGCTACCCCAATCAGATACTACTATATATCACTATAATGAGCCTCTCAGAGTAGAGGAAAGAAAAAACAATAAATAAGCAATGAGAGTGATCATTTAAACAATAATACATGGACAAATAAAGGGCAATTACTGTGGAACTTTGCCAATGTGAAATATGTGCATACATTCCAGTGAATGTATGGTAGGTCAAAAGTATTTATTTATTTATTTTGCATTTGTTTACCAGGAAAGTCCAACTGGACACTGGTCCTTTTTCAGTGGAGGCCCATGGAGAAAAGCTCCAGCAATAAAAATTGCAATCATTGTAAAATTTACAATAATATAAGGAAATTCCAGAAGCGGTTCACAGTCAGCAATAGTACAATGTTGGACAATAGAGTTCTTTAGAGATTACACTAATATAATATGTTACACAAAACTATATATGTTTAAATAATGAGGATAAGCAAGTTACAACAGAAATGGGTGCATAGCTTTTAGGAAGAAAGTACCCACGAGTTAGATATGGAATGTTATACTAGCGTCAGAGTTAGCCATGACAGCTGCACAAACAGAGCCAGGTCTCTACTAAATAAGTAGTTAGAAGCTTTTTAAATTGTTCTGTGGAGCAATTAGAGGTAATGGAGTTTGCTAGTTTATTCCATATTTTAGGAATGATGTTTGAAAAGAGAGACGCCCCAGCTGAGTTGTTAGCTCTGGTGGTTTCTAAAAGGGGGTTATTGCTGGAATGGAGGGCTCTTGAAGTGGTGCATGGTTTCATAAGATTTTGGAGAGAAGGGATTTTATATGGTTGATGTAGAATTTTGTGATTAAGGTTAGTTGTTTATAGTGTAGCAGTTGAGGGAGTTCTAGCCATTTTAGTTGTTTAAGAGCAGCACAGTGATGTGACCGGTGTGTGGCATTAGTTGCATATTTGGCAATTTTATTGTAACAGAATTCTAGCTTGGGAAGGTCATCTTTACAGAGGTTGGTTAGAATAGGGAAGGCATATAGGAAGTATGTACAGGCGATGGTAGCTTTTGTGGTTCTAGTTAAAAATTGTTTGCTTCTGTAAAGAAGACCTAGTTTCTTGTGAACCTTCTTAATGATTTGCTCAATATGAATGTTGAAATTCAGGTTGTTATCAATTTAGGGCCTAGTAGCTTATTGTTTGTTTTTAGGGTGATATTAGTTTTGTTTTTTGACTCTATATTGAAAGTTAGTTGAGGAGAGGGAGATCTTGTGGGATAGAAAAGAAGGAGCTTAATTTTATTGGCGCTAACAATGAGTTGGGAAATGGTGAGCCATATTTCAACAGATAGAAATGAATCTTGAGTTATGGTGTGGCGTTCTTGTAGGGAGGAGGCTGTGCATATTACATTTGAGTCATCTGCATATTGTATTACAGATGTATGACGAGTGGAGCTGTGGAGTTGATTGGTGAATAGAGAGAAGAGTAGGGGCCCAAGGATGGAGCCTTGTGGGACTCAAAAGGCAACAGGGAGGAGAGTGGAGAGCTGGTGTTGCTACTGTACTGCCTGTTGATGTCCTGATAGATAGCTTTAGAACCAGGTGATCAAGGAGCTACTACAGTTTAGGGAGGAAAGCATATTGATGGCTTTGTTGTGATTTACCATAGCAAAGGCTTTGGACAAGTCTAGAACTATGGCAGATACAAACTGATATTGGTTTCTATAGTGGCTCACTATATTAAAGGACATTAGAACTGTGGTGGTGCTGTGGTATGGTTGAAAACCATGCTGCATGTTTGATAGCAGTTTATGTGTGTGAAGGTAGTCCATGAGCTGGGTATGGATGACTCTGTGTAAGATTTTAGATAATGGTGATAAAATGGCAATTGGATGATAATTAGTAAGTTTGGTGGCATTACCTCTTTTGTGTAAGGGTGTAATATGGGAGATCTTCAGATTACAGGTACTATGCCCTCAGATATTGATCTGATAATGAGTATCACTACTTGGCATGTTATTCCTTCTGCTGCTATTTGCAGAACGTTGGTCGGGAGGCTATCTGCAGCTAAGGTGGTTGGTTGCAGCTTTGCAGTAGTTTTTTAAGGAGTCTACAGACACGGGCTGTAATGTAAATTGGTTGGGGCTCCTTTGGAAGGAGTTGCAGTGTTGGGGCGCTACAGAGGCAGAGTTGTTAGAGATGTTTAGAGAATTTGCAAGTGCTAGGATAGTTTCTATAAAGTATTTATTAAACGGGGTGGCTATGTTATCAGAATTTCTGTTTAATGCTAGAGTAAAAGTAGTAGTTTTGCCAGGTAGAAGTGCATTATTAACTGCAGCCCAGAACATTTGATGGTTATTCTGATGTTTTTTCTGAATATTATGGTAGTAGCTGATTTTGTCCTACTTCACACATTTCTTAGCTTTGTTTCATAGTTCTAAGAATGTTTGTTTTGTAATTTGGGTTTTGTTTTTGTGATTTTGTTCCCAGACCTTGTCTCTAGCTTTGAATAAGGATCTACATTCTTTACTTAGTTAGGTTTCACTCTAATGGTTCTGAGGGGAGGCATGACAGTTTAATATATCTAAAAAAATAATATTACAGGAGTTCATGCATCATCAAGGGGTAGTTGTTTAAATGTGTTCCAGTTACAGCTTTTTAGAGCAGTGATGAATTTATGTGTGTTAAAGTTTTTTTTTATTCTAATTGTGCGGTAGGTGGTTTGATTATTTTAGTAAGTATGGGTACACACAAAGAAAGTAGGAAGGTGGTCACTCAGACCATCAGGTAGATAACCTGCCAGAGATGATAGGAAGGGGTTATTGCCCAGAATTCAGTCAAGGAGAGACTGAATTTTGGAAGATTTATGTCTTGTGGGGGATGTGACAAGTTGGGTAAACCCATTTAGGTTCATAGGTTCATAGGTTCATAGGTTCGTACTAGGCTATCTGCCCTAGGGCATTTATAAGCCTAGCCAGATTGTATGTGGCTTACACCACCCCTTAGGATGAGAATACTACGCCCTTTTAGGGTTTAGTTTACTATGCCTCTGTCTAGTAGTGACACAGAGATGACCCCCGGGGTAAACCTACGATCTCCCATCCACTCGTCGAGATTTCTCTTGAATAGAGTCAGTGAGGGGCTCTGCCTAACATGGACTGGGATTCTGTTCCAGAGTGTAGGGAGCCTCTGGGTTATGAATCTGTCCCTCCAGCACGTTCTATTTATTTCTGTGTTGAGGTTTAAGTCACTTGTTCTCGTGGCTCTGATGGATTTGGATTTTCTGAGGTGGAGCATGTCCATTAATTCAGGATTGGACATGGCCTTGTACGTCAGGCACAGATCACCTCTGAGTAGGTGGTATGCGACTGAATAGAGCTGGAGTTTTTTCAGTCGGGCAGCATATGACATATGTTTAAGACCCTTTATCCTCTTGGTGAGGAACTTTTGGGGTCTTTCCAACTGCTGCAGGTGTCGGGTGAGATACATCCCAAATGGGGCATTGTACTCAATCATTGGCCTGATAAGAGAAGAGTACAGGGGCACAATGACCTCTCTTGATCTAGATGTGAAACCCTTCATGATAAGGTGGGCAATATAGAAGGTCTTCCTAACCACTTTGGCAATGTGAGTGTTAACATGGGATGTTGGATTCTGCGAGGAACAGTTTAGCCAGTAAATATTGAAATCACCCATCAGGACTGTTTCTTGTGGGAGAGAATTAGAGGTCCAGTGTAGTATGTTTTCTAGTGTGGGAATATTGTTTCCTGGTGGAATACCACCAATTATGTTTATGTGTTTTTTGGGGTTGATTTTTAATTTAGTAAAGATTAGTTCTGCATTTCCAAAATCATGGATGTCTAGTGTTAGGTTATCTTTGAATAGGATAGCTACTCTTCCACCTTTTTTGATTGTCATATCTTTGGATAGAATATTGTATTCTGGAGCTCCAATTTCATTGTTGTTATTGGTGGGCTTTAGCCAAGTCTCTGTTAATATAACAATGTCAGGGGAGTAGAGAGAGAGTAAGGCATGCAGATCATGAACTTTATTTCCAATGCTTCTTACATTCATATTAAAGAGGAGGAGGGAAGATTTGTTTTTTCTGTGTAATATTCTATATTTGATTGAGATAAGGCTGTGAGCTGTATTATGTGGGGGATGGGGAACAGGATTAGGATGTATGTATCCGGAATTGTTTATTTGCTTTAACTGGTGTAAAAGGAGTTTGGTGAACTTCCATTGTAGCTTGGTGCATTTATGACCATTTTGGGATATACTAGCTGGGGGTTGGAATTTGTTTGCATGGTAATCAAAATGGCTGGAATGGAAGAGGCATGGGGTTACGGTATAGTTCAATGGTTTAAGTAGGTGGTATAGTGAAGAGGTTTACCAGGGTGGGTTATTACTGTATAGTAGTAGGCAATCATGAGAAGTGAGAGAGAACAGGAGTAATAGCAGCGTAGTTGTAGTGAAGTGTAGAACTGCTAGATTTAATAGTATATTGTTTAGATGGAGCCTTTTGTTAGTGAAATTTCACACTAAGAGAAAAATGGATTAAATAGGGCTAATACCAGATAGTGTTTGAAGGTAATAAAGTAGGTTTGGGTAGTGAGAAATGGGAGGTAATCGGCTGGATTAGTTAGTGGACAGATCCTATTGGTTAATTATTGGGAGGTTAACAATTGGGTGCTTTAGTTATCAGATCCTATTGGTTGATTGCTTGGTTATACGTGGCAGCTGTTTATGGGCAGCTTGTAATTACTGGATTCTATTTGTTGATTTCTGGGCTGTACTTAGACATCGTAATATGGGAAGAGTTAGTGAGATATAAATGTAATTGATGTGGAGGTGGGTGGAAATGGTGGTAGGGTAAGGGAGCGGAGTGAGCCCGTGTGAACTGAGGTTGAATGGAGCAGGTAGAACCTAGATCCAGTTAGCTGCAAGAAACAAAACAAAAATGATCAGCAACACAAGTTACAAAGGTAAAGTAAGGCAAGGTACTGGAAATAAAAGATTAGAAAATATGCTAATACGATTTAAAAAAGAAATGCTGTAGCCAGAAAGCACACTATGCAGGTTACTGGGAAAAGGTACCAACTAACATTAATGTTAGAGGGAAAAATGAAAAAATAGAGGGGGTACCAGATGCAGAGACAAACAATTACAGTATAATGTAGAGGTTAAGTTCAAGAAGAGAAGCATACATTAACTCAGAAAGTGCTGCAATTTATGTGCAGAGGTGCCACTTGGGACTTCTGGTGGTGGGGATTAAGATGTCTTTCCCAATGTAAAGGCCGTAATGTCTTTCTTTCTTTCTTTCCACAGACAGGGGTTAGAGTTGGATTTACAATCAATGCAGCTCTGCTATCTATGAAGAGGGAGAGAGAGGGACCATTAAGCCAGTTTTAAGTAAGCAGGGGATATGAGCATACAGAAAAAACAGTGGAGAGAAGAGGAGAAAAGATGGGACAGAGCAGAGCTAAAGGGGAGGAAGAAAGGTAATGTTTCATGGGGCAGGAAAAGTGAGAAAGGAAAACTGCAGTTGTGAGTGGTAAGGGAGAGACACAGTTTAGTAATAAAATATGTAGGATATAGGCAACACTAACATGTAGTAAGTATTCCTTTAGCAGTAGATAGTAACTTAGTTAATAGCATAGAAGGGCTGTATTCTAATTTAGCATAGCCACAACAGTAACATGTAAAACACATTCATTTACTGAAAAATTATTAACTCGACTAAGTTACTTCTGTACTTTATTACAAACGTAGGACTAATACATTAAAACACCATAGTCACAACATTAACTAGTGAAAAGCATTCGATTAAGCACATATTATTAACTCAGCTAAGTAGACTTATGGTGTAACAACAGCAAAAATAATTGGAAATTACAGGCTATTCCTGCTTGATACAGCTGAAAGAATATGCAATAGCTGTAGCATTTGAGTTTGCGAACTAGTCACATTTGCTATGACCAGACACTGGTGAAAATTATAGAAGTGCCACTGTAGTTAAAAATAAACAAGTGTTAGGCAATATCCACAAACATATTTTGTATTGCTATGAGTTTAGACAATGTGGTAGCATACACAGCATGAACAGCACACCAGGAGTGTATATTTAGTTAAATAATGCAGTTGCTTATAAGTGAAATGTCAAGTAGCAGTACTGCAGGCAGACAGCTCACAAATATAGCATTAAATGAGAGCTATATGAGCTGTCTAAACAGAATATAAAGTAAAAAAAATACCTTTGAATTTTTACATGGATGTAATAGAAATCTAAGCTCAAGCTCTAAATCCTACTAGCACATGAATATCATTTTTAGTATGTTGGTATCCAGCGCAGGGAATTAATTCAAAGATTGTGCAGGATGCTAATTTTGTATTTTAATGCCACAAAGGCTCATGGGAGGTTAAAACAGTAGTCAAGGGGATGGGGCTTACTGAGGTAAGCCCAAAGTATAATACAACCTAGATCCAGTTAGCTGTGAGAAAGGAAAAACAACAATCAGCAACACAAGTTGCGAAGATTAAGTAAGGCAAGGTACTGGAAGTAAAAGGTTAGAAAACATGTGAATATGTTTTAAAAAAGAAATGCTGTAGCCAGAAAGCACACTATTCAGGTTGCTTGGGAAAGGTACCAACTAAAGTTAATGTTAGAGGGAAAAAATGAAAAAAGGGGGTAAGAGGATACCAGAGGCATACCGATGATATGATGCTACCAGGTATGGAGACAAACAATTACAGTATAATGTGGAGGTTAAGTTCAAGAAGAGGAATATAGATTAACTCAGAAAATGCTGCAATTTATGTGCAGAGGTGCTACTTGGAAATTCTGGTGGTGGGGATTAAGATGTCTTTCCCAGTGTAAAGGCTGTAATGTCTTTCTTTCTTTCCACAGGCAGGGATTAGGGTTGGATTTACAATCAATGCAGCTCTGCTACCTTTGAATGCGCTGTGGATGTAATAGGAATATAAGCTCTAAATCCTACTAGCATACAAATATCACCAGTAGTATGCTGGTATCCAGTATAGGGAATGTACAAAAGAAGAAGGATGGGGAACACTCAATGAAAGTGAAAACCATGTGTGGGAAATCTGAATAAAGTAACAAACTCAAGGAGAAAGCTAAGATACATAAAAAGGTATCACAATAGCTATTGAGGACGGAGTGAACCAGAGAGTTGATAATGGGAGGCAGAAATTGGAGGCAGGGGGTAAAACTGAATGGTTGGATATGAATAGAGAAAGAGAGGAACAGTGTGTGTGTGTGTGTGTGTGTGTGTGTGTGTGTGTGTGTGTGTGTGTGTGTGTGTGTGTGTGTGTGTGTGTGTGTGTGTGTGTGTGTGTGTGTGTGTGTGGGTGTGTGTGTATGTTTATTTGTGTATGTGTATAAATATATATGTGTGTGTGTGTGTGTGTGTGTGTGTGTGTGTGTGTGTGTGTGTGTGTGTGTGTGTGTGTGTGTGTGTGTGAGTGTGTGTGTGTGTGTGTATACACACACATACACACACACATATATATATATATATATATATATATATATATGGTTTTATTCTAGTTTGCTGAATGGCAATTAGTTTGAATGTATTTCATGATGAGTAAATTCACTGAATGAAATACAGTTCTAACAGAGTTAGTGGCAGACCAGTATTTCTGTGAGATCGCTCAGTACCAGAGAAAGGGGAATTTTCCCCTTCCCCCAGTATTCTGTAATCTCTAAGTTGGTATATTTAGGTTAGTGGGAGTGTGCGAGATGTAGTCCTCCCACATGGGGACTGTGCAAGAACAGTTGTTTTTATTTATTTACTTTTCAATTATTTTATTTTTTGAAAAAAAAATGTCCAATAAAATAAATCAGACAAGTTGCTTTTCAGCAATTTGCTGTGTACCCATATGTGTGTATATATAGATAGATATAGATATAAATTAGATATAGGTATAGATACAGATAGAAATAGATACAGAGAAATAGAGAGAGATATATATGTATGAATGTATGGATAGATAGATAGATAGATAGATAGATAGATAGATAGATAGATAGATAGATAGATAGATAGACAGACATACAGATAGATAGATAGATAGATAGATAGATAGATAGATAGATAGATAGATAGATAGATAGAAATTATACATATATTTACTACAGCCCCCCCATGCACCCCATAGTGGATTCCAAAGGTTCAATTACACAAACTCTGGCCAAGTATTTAGATGTTAAGTTAAAACATTTTGTATATAAGGAAGCACATGTCTGTAAGGATTCATGGAGCTTCCTGAGGGACACCAATCAAATTTTATTTAAAGATTCATATATGCTATTAACTGTAGACATAAAGAATCTATATTCAGTTATCCCTCATAAAAAAGGCTTAGAGTGGGTTAATGAATATTTGTATGAGAAAAAAGTTGAACATTTTGATGTAACAATGTACTCACAACTTATGGACATTATTTTGAAGAATAACTTCATTTTATTTAATAATGAGATTTTCCTACAACAAGAAGGTGTAGCTATGGGGTCAGCATGTAGGGGCCTTTATGCCAACATAGTAGTATTGCAATGGGAAAATAAATATTTATTTCCCTTCGAGTTTAATAATTATATTAACTACTATACGCAATTTTTGGATGATATATTTATTTTATGGGATGGTCCCTATGCTTTGATTAATGAGTTTATATTATTCCTGGATTCTACCACTCATTTTTTTGAAATTTACACATCAATTTGATTTAAATGAAATAGCATATTTAGACATTATGTTAACCAAGGACTACCAGAAAAAGAAATTTACATCAAGAATATACAGAAAGGAGACATATTCAAATTCATTACTACATTATACTAGCACTCACCCACAAAAACAAAAAAGAGCAATAATTAAAGGACAATTTGTTTGTGCTGCTTGGATGGTATCAGGATTTGAAGAATTCTTTAATGAATGTGATACCTTAAAGGGTATGTTTTTGAAGAGAAGCTACCCTATGAAACTTGTGAATGAAGTCCTATTAGAAGTAGTTAATAAAAGAGAAAGGAAGTTTTACATACCCCTTTTATCTGAAACAGTAATAGGGGAGGGTGATGTGATTAATGAAATTTCTTTTAACACTGAGCGCGAGAATAAAGATTACACCATTTCATTTATTACAACATTTACAATAGATAATGTTGATATAAGGAGTATTTTGGGTAAGAGTTGGTCTATCTGAACCCATGATAGGAACATTAGACCATATATTGATGAGAGGCCAGTCACTATTTTCAGAAAGGGTAAGAACTTGAAAAGTGCTTTTGAGAAAAAACTTCGAAGCAATAACACCAACATGAATGGACAGATGAAGAAATGCGGGATGTGCCACTACTGTAAATATATTAAAGAAGAAGTGTTTGATGTTAATAATACTAACATTTATATTAGGTATAAATATAATTGTAACACTGAAAGGGTGCTATACTGCACCCTCTGTAACCAGTGTAGTTGTTTCTACATTGGAAAAACAGATAGGAGGCTTAAGAATTGTGTCTACGAGCACTTACATGAAATAAAAACCCGAAAGGACACAAACCTGAAAGGATACAAACACATTTCTGAGAATAATGAACATTCCTTTTGTTTCTTTATCATAGAGAACATTACCTCAGATATCAGGGGTGGTGATTGGTCTACTTTACTTGAAAGAAGGGAATTATACTGGCAGTTGTTATTAGATTCTTGCAACTAGTCAGGCTTAAATGAGAATCTTTCTGTTAGTTCCCTCTTGAAACTGAGAACATTAAGAAGATAACATTTATTTATTTATTTGTATAAACATATATATAAATGTTTTAGGATTTTATATTAAAAGTTGTGCACATATTTATTAACATTTTTATACTAGTTTTTATGTATTAATTTGTCTATGACTTTAAGGGGTGTGGTTAGTAATGATGACAGGGGTTATGACAAGGTTTAAAAAAGGGTTTGCTTTTTCTTATGGATTGTCTGATGCAGTTCTGTGTATAGGACGAAAGTGCTTACCAGCTTTATATTGTCTGTTCAATGAACCTCGTTTGCACCTGAGACTTGTGGCATTTGCCTGCTTTTTGGAGTCTGCCTTGTTCCCTACCTGCAGTGGTGCCCAGCATTACCAGTTAGCCATGATCTGTACCACTGTTACTGCCATTATCAATATTCTAGCATTAGCAATAAGCCATGATCTGTACCACTGTTACTGCCATTATCAGTGTTGTAGTATTACCTGTCAGCCATGATCTGTACCAATGTTACTGCCATTATCACTGTTGTAGCATTACCTGTCAGCCATGATCTGTACCACTGTTACTGCCATTACCAGTATTCTAGCATTAGCAATAAGCCATGATCTGTACCATTGTTACTGCCATTATCAGTGCTGTAGCATTACCAGTTAGCCATGACCTCTATGACTGTTACTGCCATTATCACTGTTGCAGCATTACCTGTCACCCATGATCTGTATCACTGTTACTGCCATTATTACTGCTATACCATTACCATTTACCCATGATCTGCACCACTGTTACTGCCATTATCAGTGCTGTAGCATTACCAGTTAGCCATGACCTCTATGACTGTTACTGCCATTATTAGTGTAGTAGCAATACCTGTCAGCCATTATCTATACCATTGCTGCAATTATCAGTTTTGTAGCATTACCTGTCAGCCATGATCTGTACCACTGTTAATACCATTATCAGTGTTGTAGCATTAACAGTCAGCCATGATCTGTTCCACTGTTACTGCCATTATCAGTGTTGTAGCATTAACAGTCAGCCAAGATCTGTACGATTGTTACTGCCATTATCAGTGTTGTAGCATTACCTGTCAGTCATGATCTGTACCACTGCCATTATCAGTGTTGTTAGCCATGACCTACACCACTGTTACTGCCATTACTGCCATTATCGGTGCTGTAGCATTAACATTCAGCCATGATCTGCACCACTGTTACTACCATTATCAGTTCTGTAGCATTACCAGTTAGCCATGACCTACACCACTGTTACTGCCATTACTGCAATTATCGGTGCTGTAGCATTAACAGTTAGCCATGATCTGTACCACTCTTCCTGCCATTATCAGTGATATAACATTACCAGTTACCCATGATCTGCACCACTGTTACTGCCATTATCAGTGGTGTAGCATTACCAGTTAGCCATGACCTATAAAACTGTTACTGCTATTATCAGTGTTGTTAGCATTAACAGTCAGCCATGATCTGTACCACTGTTACTGCCATTATCAGTGCTGTAGCATTAGCAGTTAGCCATGATCTATATCACTCTTATTGCCATTATCAGTGTTGCAACATTACCTGTCAGTCATGAGCTGTACCACTGTTACTGCCATTATCAGTGTTGTAGTGTTACCTGATCACCATGATCTTTACGACTGTTGCTGCCATTATCAGTGCTGTAGCATTACCAGTTACACATATGTATCACTGACATTATCAGTGCTGTAGCCTTACCAGTTAGCCATGACCTGTACCACTGTTACTGCCATTATCAGTGCTGTACCATTACCTGTCAGCCATTATCTGTGCCACTGTTGCTGCCATTATCAGTGTTGTAGCATTAACAGTCAGCCATGATCTGCACCACTGTTGCTGCCATTATCAGTGCTGTAGCATTACCAGTTAGCCATGACCTGTACCACTGTTACTGCCATCATCACTGTTGTAGCATTACCTGTCAGCCATAATCTGTACCACTGTTACTGCCATTATCAGTGCTGTAGCATTACCAGTTAGCCATGATCTGTACAGCTGTTACTGCATTTATCAGTGCTGTAGCATTACCAGTTAGCCATGATCTCCACCACTGTTACTGCCATTAGCAGTGTTGAAGCATTACCGGTTAGCCATGATCTGTAACACTGTTACTGCCATTATCAGTGTTGTAGCATTAGCAATAAGCCATGATCTGTACCACTATGACTGCCATTATTAGTGTTGTAGCATTACCGGTTAGCCCTGATCTGTACCACAGTTACTGCCATTATCAGTGCTGTAGCATTACCAGTTAGCCATGATCTGTACAACTGTTACTGCATTTATCAGTGCTGTAGCATTACCAGTTAGCCATGATCTGTACCACTCTTACTGCCATTATCAGTGCTGTAGCATTGCCAGTTAGCCATGATCTGCACCACTGTTACTGCCATTAGCAGTGTTGAAGCATTAACAGTCAGCCGTGATCTGTGCCACTGTTGCTGCCATTATCAGTGTTGTAGCATTACCAGTCATCCCTGTTATGTACCACTGCCATTATCAATGCTGTAGCATTACCAGTTTGCCATGATGTGTACAACTGTTACTGCCATTATCAGTGTTGTAGCATTACCTGTCAGCCATGATCTGTGCCACTGTTGCTGCCATTATCAGTGTTGTAGCATTACCAGTCATCCCTGTTATGTACCACTGCCATTATCGGTGCTGTAGCATTAACAGTTAGCCATGATCTGTACCACTCTTACTGCCATTATCAGTGATATAACATTACCAGTTACCCATGATCTGCACCACTGTTACTGTCATTATCAGTGCTCTAGCATTACCAGTTAGCCATGACCTGCAACACTGTTATTGCCATTATCAGTGTTGTAGCATTAACAGTCAGCCATGATCTGTACCACTGTTACTGCCATTATCAGTGTTGTAGCATTACCAGTAACCCATGATCTCTACCACTGTTACTACCATTATCAGTGCTGTGGCATTACCAGTTAGCCATGATCTATATCACTGTTATTGCCATTATTAGTGTTGTAGCATTACCTCTCAGCCATGATCTGCACCACTGTCACTGCCATTATCAGTGCTGTAGCATTACCAGTTAGCCATGATCTGTACCACTGTTACTGTCATTATCAGTGTTGTAGCATTACCTATCAGTCATAATCTGTACCACTGTTACTGCCATTATCAGTGTTGTAGTATTACCGGACCACCATGATCTTTACCACTGTTGCTGCTAATATCAGTGTTGTAGCATTACCAGTTACACATGATCTATATCACTAACATTATCAGTGCTGTAGCATTGCCAGTTATCCATGACCTGTATCACTGTTACTGCCATTATCAGTGTTGTACCATTACCTGTCAGCCATTATCTGCACCACTGTTACTGCCATTATCAGTGCTGTAGCATTACCAGTTAAACATGATCTGCACCACTGTTACTGCCATTATCAGTGTTGAAGCATTACCGGTTAGCCATGATCTGTACCACTGTTACTGCCATTATCAGTGTTGTAGCATTACCTGTCAGCCATGATCTGCACCACTGTTACTGCCATTATCAGTGCTGTAGCATTACCAGTTAGGCATGACCGGTACGACTGTTATTGCCATTATCAGCGTTGTAGCATTAGCAGTTAGCCATGATCTGTACCACAGTTATTATCATTATCAGTGCTGTAGCATTACCAGTTAGCCATGATTAGCACAACAGTTACTGTCATTATCATTGTTGTAGCATTACCAGTTAGCCATGATCTGTATAACTGTTACTGTCATTATCAGTGCTGTAGCATTACCAGTTATCCATGATCTGTACCACATTTACTGCCATTATCAGTGCTGTAGCATTACATGTCATCCATGATCTGTACCACTGTTACTGCCATTATCAGTGTTGTAGTATTACCTGTCAGCCATGATCTGTACCACTGTTACTGCCATTATCAGTGTTGTAGCATTAACAGTCAGCTATGATCTGCACCACTGTTACTTCCATTATCAGTGCTGTAGCATTACCAGTCATCCCTGTTATGTACCACTGCCATTATCAATGCTGTAGCATTATGAGTTAGCCATGATCTGTACAACTGTTACTGCCATTATCAGTGTTGTAGCATTACCTGTCAGCCATGATCTGTACCACTGTTACTGCCATTATCAGTGTTGTAGCATTACCGGTTAGCCATGATCTGTACCATTGTTACTGCCATTATCAATGTTGTAGTATTACCTGTCAGCCATGATCTGTACCACTGTTACTGCCATTATCAGTGCTATAGCATTACCTGTCAGCCATGATCTGTACCACTGTTACTGCCATTATCAGTGTTGTAGTATTACCTTTTAGCCATGATCTTTACCACTGTTACTACCATTATCAGTGCTATAGCATTACCAGTTAGCCATGATGTGTACCACTGTTACTGCCATTATCAGTACTGTAGCATTACCATTTAGCCATGATCTGCACCACTGTTACTGCCATTATCAGTGCTGTAGCATTACCAGTTAGCCATGATCTGCACCATTGTTACTGTCATTATCGGTGTTGTAGCATTACCAGTTAGCCATGATCTGTACCACTATTACTGCCATTATCAGTGCTGTAGCATTACCAGTTAGCCATGATCTGTACCACTGTTACTGCCATTATCAGTACTGTAGCATTACCATTTAGCCATGATCTGCACCACTATTACTGCCATTATCAGTGCTGTAACATTACCAGTTAGCCATGATCTGTACCACTGTTACTGTCATTATCAGTGTTGTAGCATTACCAGTTATCCATGATCTGTACCACTTTTACTGCCATTATCAGGGCTGTAGCATTACCTGTCATCCATGATCTGTACCTCTGTTACTGCCATTATCAGTGCTGTAGCATTACTAGTTAGCCATGATCTGTACCACTGTTACTGCATTTATCAGTGCTGTAGCATTACCTGTTATCCATGATCTGTACCACTTTTACTGCTATTATCAGTGCTGTAGCATTACCTGTCATTCATGATCTGTACCACTGTTACTGCCATTATCAGTGTTGTAGTATTACCTGTCAGCCATGATCTGTACCACTGCTACTGCCATTATCAGTGCTGTAGCATTACCAGTTAGCCATGATCTGCACCACTGTTACTGCCATTATCGGTGTTGTACCATTACCAGTTAGCCATGGTCTGTACCACTATTACTGCCATTATCAGTGCTGCAGCATTACCTGTCAGCCATGATCTGTACCACTGTTACTGCCATTATCAGTGTTGTAGTATTACCTTTTAGCCATGATCTTTACCACTGTTACTACCATTATCAGTGCTATAGCATTACCAGTTAGCCATGATGTGTACCACTGTTACTGCCATTATCAGTGCTATAGCATTAACAGTCAGCAATGACCTGTACCACTGTTACTGCCGTTATCAGTACTGTATCATTACCTGTCAGCCATGATCTATATCACTGTTATTACTGTGTATTAATGTTGTAGCATTACCTGGCAGCCACGAGCAGTGCCACTGGTATGGGCTGTTTGTTATTTTTTTTCTATTTTTATGATAACTTTATTTTTTATATTTTGATGCAAAATACTTCCTCCACCTAAGGTTTCATACTTACTGCAGTATATATATATATATATATATATATATATATATATATATACTTGTTGACTGAGGAAATATTCCACATACAAAATATAATTTATGTAAGTAATGACTAAACACGCGCACAAACATTCAAAAGTATGTACAGGCAGACAGATTTACACCCATGCATAGAAAAACATACACACATTCACAAAAAGAGACACACAGACAGACCTGCACATATATACATAGATAGAAACACACACATGGCACAAAACAGACATTTATTGAGGGTAATGTCTCTTCATAAGTAAATGAATGGAAAAAAAAAACAAACACACACCCACAGACCGCTCAACATTGCAACATTCCCGCAACTTTACAATACCTTGATTGACTGACTACTAATGGCCTTTTACTTTTCTTGTAACTCACTGAGGAATAGATTTACTCGATAATGCGAGACATTAAGAGTTTCATAGTTCTTACTATGTGATGAGTCTGTGCTGATTGGCTGCTGGTTGTAGTCAGCGCTTGCACTATCCTTGTTTTTCTCTCTTTTTTACTCTCTCTCTCTCTTGCTTACTCTGTCATGCACACAGGCACATACACACACACACACACACACACACACACACACACACACACACACACACACACACACACACACACACACACACACACACCAACAATGGACATTACCTGTACACATTAACATCCTGATAGAGAATGTTTGTTGTCCATTCAGGGTTTAATGTTCAGTTTGCTCATTTTCCAATGACAGATGTCAGTGTTGCAGCAGTACCTAACATTCATGAGTAGTACCATTGTTAATCCAATGTATCAGTTTGTAGTAGCACCTGTTACCCATGAGTAGTACCATTACTGCCATTTATCAGTGTTGCAGTAGTACCTTGCAGCCATGAACATTTCATTGTTACTATCACGTATCATTGTTGTAGCAGTACCTATTATCTATGAGCAGCACCATTGTAACTCCAATGTATCAGTTTTGTAGTAGCACCTGGTAGCCATGAGAAGTACCATTGTTACTCCCATGTATCAGTGTTGTAGTAGTACTTAGCAGCCATGAACATTTCCATTGTTACTCCCATGTCATTATTGTGGTAGCACCTAACCTCCATAAGCAGTACCAGTGTAACTCCAATGCATCAGTGTTGTAGTAGTACCTGGGAGCCATGAGCAGTTCCGTTGTTATTCCAATGTATCAGTGCTGTAGTTCTGTCTAATATCAATGAGCAGTACCATTGCTATTCCAATGTATCAGTCTTGTAGTAGTAATAGTACCTAGTAGCCATGAGCAATACCATTATTAGTCCCATGTGGCATTGTTGTAGTTATACTTGGCAGCCATGATTCCATTGATACTTCAATGTATCAGTTTTGCAGTAGTACCTGGTGGCAATGAGCAGTACCATTGTTACTCCCATGTATCAGTGTTGTAGTAGCAGATGTCAACAATGAGAAGTACCATTGTCACTCCCATGTATCACTGTTGCAATAGTACCTAACAGCCATGAAAAGTAACATTCTTACTCCAATGTATTTTTTTCTACTAGCACCTGCTAGCCATGAGCAGTACCATTGTTTCTCCCATGTATCATTGTTGTAGTAATACCTAGCATTCATGAGTAGTACCATTGTTAATCCAATGTACAATTTTGTTGTAGTGCCTGGTATCCATGATCAGTACCATTGTTATTCCAGTATATCATTGTCATAGTAGCACCTAGCAGCCATGATCAGTACCAAGGTTACTTCATTGTAATATTGTTACAGTAGTACCTAGCAGCCATGAGCAGTACCATTGTTACTCCCATGTATCAGTGTTGTAGTAGTAAATGGCAGCCATAATCAGTACCATTGTTACTCCAATGTAATATTATCATAGCAGTACCTAGCAGCCATGAGCAATACTACTTTTACTCGAATGTATCAGTGTTGTAGTAGTACTCAGAAGTAATGAAATGTTTCATTGTTACCTCTCCTTGTCAATGTTACTGTAATAGAACTGGTACCAAAGTGTTGTAAGAGTACTTTGCAGGCATAAGTAGTATCACTGTTACCCCAAGCTACATGACACAATAATGAATGTTTTATGATAGAATTACAAAATAGAAAGTGAACAGAAAACATCACAAAGGTAGCTTACCTGGTCATTGGTGCAAAGGAAGTGTATACCCCTCTGTGCTGCTAGTGGCCTGCATCTGGACATGAGATTACCGGCTGTTAAAAGAATATAGAGTAGTAGACGTCTGCCTACATAGGTAAGGGAAGGTTTGGGAGAATCCCACTTCAGGGTGACTTCTAGCAATGACTGTCTGTTTGTTCTTGAGAGACAAGCTGTCAAGATTAACACAAGACAAAAAACCTACCAAGATGCCATCAAAGAAAGTCTGCATGCCTGCACCTTGTTTAGCTCCATTATATCCCACATAAAAGCTATTAGTATAATAATAGGACATGTGAGAAGTGTAGTTAAAATATTAAAACTAAAAAAGTAAATAAAATCAGAAAAAAATAGCGAGATAGTATCTACGAAGCGTCTGATGTAAATGGACTATGCCTCCATATCCCCACTACTTATATTAACTCCAAGGTTGCAATAACTCAAATAAGCATGACAATACATGTTTTTCTAGGAAAAAGAGGCACCCACCCTCTCCAAGAAAATGTGACCGCTGAGTTAGTATACTAAGGTCATGAGGCATGGGAAACTGAAACTCACCATATCAGGATATACAGGAGGGCAAACCCCCTTTTATGTTTATCTGTTTGAACAATCATACTGTATTTGATATCCCAGAATACAGATTTATCCGTGACATAATATGCTTCTGTTCAAAGAAAAATATTTCTTATTTACAGCAGTACACTCTTTTTCTGCAGTTAGGATGTCTTTCCAGTTGTGTAAGATATTTCTTTCTATATTTAAATAAGCATTTATAATTATTTACATCATGGCATACGGTAAACTCTACAGAGGATTCAAGTATAAATAGTTTAGCTCATGGTTACCTAATTTTGGTTATTATAACTACCTATTCAGTCCCAGTACTTTCAGTGATCTAAGCTTAGTAAGTCAAATAAGCAGATTGAAAATCTGGTGGACCTCATGTGTATGTCCATATATCTGAGTATTCAACATTGTGTATGTCACATTTTCAGTTTCTGAATTCCTTAATTAACTGTGCTTAGGTTCAGTATTGTACATTGTATCCATTAACCCATATATTAGTGCTGTATCAGTTCCTGGCATTGTTACCCACATATCTTGGTGCTTTAATAGCACCTGGCAGTCATGAACGGTAACACTGTTACCCCATATCAGTGCTGTAACAGTATCTAATGACCAGGGAGAGTCCCATTGCTACTACCACCTCTGCTTCAGTGCTGTAATACTACCTTTTATCCAGGTACACTACATTGTTACCCCTACAAGTCATACTGCAGTAGTAGTGGTAGTAGCTGGTAGACATGAATGGTAACATTATTACCCTCAAACCTCAATGCTATACCAGAATTTGGCAGTTATGATTAGAACAATTTTTCCCACATATCTCAGTACTACAATAGTAATATCTAGCACCCATGAACAGAAACAGTAACACTGTTACTCCTAATTTCCAGAGCAGTAATAGTACTATACAGCTGTAAACAATGCCACTGTTATCTAAATTACTCTGTGATATAACAGTGATAGCATGCAGTGGCATGGTCAGTGTTACTTTCGTGACTGAGTACTATAATAATACTCAGCAGTCAGGGACAGTACTACTGTTATCTCCATGTGTTACTGCTATAACAGTGCATGGTAGCCATGTTACCCCATGTCTCATTATGGTAACAGAACCTGATAGCCATAAAGAGTACAAGCATTACCATACATCACAATGCTGTAACAGTACCTAAAAGCCATGCACACTATCATTGTTACCTACAAATCTCAAGTCTCATACTATAATACTATCTGTATCTGTGAGTCATAAGCAGTACTGTTATTGCCACATCATACTGCAGTACCATTCCATCGTCATCAGTAACAACACAATTCACATATCTCGTTGCTGTAATACTACATAACAGCAATGCAGTTCTACTGTTAGTACCCCATTCTTCTCTGGGTTGAAGTACTCCCTAGTATACGTGAACAGCACCATTGTTACCACCACATTTCAGTTCTGTAATGCCACCTAGCAGTCATGAGTAGCACCACTGCTACTCCATGTTGAAATGCTGTAATGATACCTGACATCTATGAGCAGTAGAGTAACAGTCATGTAAGTTAACATACCATAACAGTAGATGTTACAACAGATCACTGACACAGTACCATAAAGCTACATGAAATGTACCCTTCCAAAGATGCTGGATGTCCTACCAGGATACCAAAGTTTTTCAGTGCCTTCTTTGTGTACCGTACATCTTTTGAAGCACAAGAGCATGTTGGTATAAATAAGACATATGGGTGCCCGAATTCAGAACCTGTCCTGATAAGTCAGTAATCTTACATCACACCAAAAACAAGGTGCAAAAGTGACTGGGACCCCACCGCAGCCAGGGAAATAACTAAGAGAAAAAAAGAAATATATATATATATATATGGATTCACTTCATAACACTGAAACTTCAAAATACTGAAAATGACAAAACTTCATAATACTGAAGACCAAAATACTGAAAGCTCAAAATACTGAATACTCAAAATACTGAAACTCAAAATACTGAAAACACATATTATGTGTAAACTCAGCTTAAACAACATAAATCATAACAATTTCTACCAAATATGTGCAGGGGGGCAAGCCCCCCTGCACCCCCTGCTTATTATATATATCTACTCCAAGATTGCACTTAACTACACTATGTGCAAACTTTGAGTTGATATATTTAATTAGCAGGGGTGAAGCAACCCACATGGGGGTGCAGGGGCTTGCCCCTGCATATATTTGGTAGAAATTGTTATGATTTATGTTGTTTAAGCTGAGTTTATGCATAATATGTGTTTTCAGTATTTTGAGTTTCAGTATTTTGAGTATTCAGTATTTTGAGCTTTCAGTATTTTGGTTTCAGTGTTTTGAGTTTCAGTATTTTGATATTTCAATGTTATGAAGTGAATCCATATATATATATATATATACATATATAAATATATGGGATCTGTACTGTTCATCGAACGGCCATTTCACCAAATGTGAAATGGCTGAGCACACTTTCGCAAAAGTGCTTTTCACCAAAAAAGCACTTTTGGGAGTGTGCTAAAAAAAGAAAAATGTGGGGAAATGGCCATTGCTGAGATCATAGTACAGTGGGGATAAGGGAATATTCAATTTTCCCCACTGTAGTGCGATCTCGGAGTAAGAATATAAAAGTAGGGGGGATGTGGGGGGTGCAGCGTAATGTGAGTAATATGTTTTTTTTTTTTATTTTATTTTTAGCGAAAAGCACTTTTACTAAAGTGTGTTCAGCTGTTTTGGTTTCGGTTAGGTAGGATTTTGTGCAATAGTACAAGATCCATATATATATATATATATATATATATATATATATAATATATATATATATATATATATATATATATATATATATATGTGTGTGTGTGTGTGTGTGTGAAAAAAATACTTCTTGGAGGCACTGCTCAGGATCTGAGAAGCCAAAAACCAACCACGACACATACGTTAGCACTTTCGTTCCATTTTATTAATCCAGAACTTCATCAGAAAATCTAAACACTTGAACTTACAATATATAAATACTTTGCGGCTTAATAGACCATCCAATAGCACAAAGAATCCAATTAACCATAAACACCATGATAATTAAAAAGTTACATTCATTCCTCCGATGACAATTGAATTAATGACTGAATTAATGTTTTAACATATACCAGAACCATATACCTAACGAAGTAAACACATTATATAAGTTTCATAAAATTTTATATTTTAATAAACTTTTAATGTTGATATGTTCATTTAATCTATTATACTTGGTGATTTTAATACTGATTGGAAAACTGTCAAAGCTGATAATCCCTCCTCCCATATCAACCTTCATGGTTTCAGTCAAACCATCATAACCTCTACCAGAATCAACAAACCAAATAAAAAAAGAGAGCATCCTAGACTGGATTCTTATAAACAGACAAAAACAAACTTACAACACAGGAACTCTACCAGATGATGTTAGTGATCATACTTTAACCTATATCCTTAGGCATAAAAATGATATCTCTAATCCCCCCATCTATAGAAACATACGTACCAATAAAAACTTCAACCCAACATTATTCCAAAATGAACTAAGTGCTTGTAACTGGAACCCTCTAAAAACTCTACCACTTTAAGAAGCTGTTGACTATCTAAACTCCAATTTCCTATCTATCCTTGAAAGGCATGCACCCAAAAGGACCATTAGAATGAAAGCCAAACCAGCCTCCTGGCTTACTAATGAAACCAAACAAAAGATCTGACTTAGAAATAAAATCTGGGCAAAGTGGAGAGCTAACAAAAATATTTCTGATCAACAACTTTTTAAGCAACTGCGAAATACTACAAAAAAGGCAATACTCACAGACAAAAAGAACTACTACTGTAAAATACAGCAAAATCACCAAAATAACCCCCAGAAGTTTTGGTCTAGTGTATATAAACTCCTTTCCGCAGGGCACTCCCATACACCTATCCCGCTTCAGGCAGACCCAAACACCCCCCACCAAACAGCCAATGCCTTCAACTTTCTTTACAGAAACCATGCAAACACTAGCTAGCCAACTTATTCCAGACAGCTCAAACCTTGCCACGTCCATACCTAGTACTCTACCAGTATTCTCTATTCACCCAATATCTACCACTTTCATCTACAAACTCATCCAAAAACTTAGGCCTTGTACCCCTTCTGCTGACCAGTTACCTTCTGAATACCTCCAAAAAGCAGCCAAAATAATTTCCTATCCTATATCCATCCTCATAAACAGAACCATTAAGGAAGGTTACATTCCAAATATCTGGAAAATCTCCCATATCATTCCCCTTCACAAAGGTGGCAACTCAAATGACTACTCAAACTATCGACCAATAGCACTCTTATCACCCTTAGCAAAAATCATGGAAAAATGCATTCATCATCAACTTTTAAACCATTTAACACAAAATAACATAATAGCTAAATGTCAGCATGGTTTTAGGCCATCCCATAGTACCACAACCACTCTGTTATCCTTTACAGATGTTATAAATAGAAATCGTAATAACAACCTCTCATCTGCACTCTTTATTGACCTCTCCAAAGCTTTCGACATGGTTAACCATGCACTTCTGATCAACATTCTTGAATCCTTCTCTCTTGACTCTTTAGCTATTAAATGGTTCAGGTCCTACCTAACCAATAGACAACAAGCAGTTCTCTGGGCAAATAATATATCATCCCTTCTACCTGTTACACTGGGAGTCCCTCAGGGCTCCATTCTAGGCCCACTTCTTTTTTCTCTTTTTATTAACGACCTGCATGTAGCAATCCCACAGGCCACCTGCATTCAATATGCAGATGATTCAACATTAATTTGCTCAGCAACCTCACCATCTGCACTACATTCTCTGACTCAGAATGTATTTAACACAGTAGAAACATGGTTCACAAAATGTTGTCTACTTCTTAATGCGAAAAAAAACAAGCTCCTTCTCTTTACACCCTCTAATAAGTCTACCCCAATTGATTTCTCTGTCATTTCCAATAATAGCACAATCATACACCCTGACTCTACAACTAAACTGTTAGGAATTACTATTGATAACAACCTTACATTTGATAGTCACATAAATAACACCATTAAAAATGTCAACAGGAAAATTGGCTCCTTATATCGAATCAAAACTTTCTTAACTCCAACAGCTAAAACCAAAATTGCTCATTCCCATTTAATTTCTACTCTTCTTTATGCCTCTCCCATATACACCAACCTAAAAAAGAATAACCTTGTCAAACTACAGCATGCCTATAACAGCATCGCCAGATTTGCCACTGGTAACCCCTTTCAAACTCACCACTGTCTAAATCTAAAGCAGCTGGGCTGGCTTGAACTTCAAAGCCTTCTGAAAATCTCCCAACTAACCATGACCCACAAGATATTTTATCAACCTAATAGCACTCATATGCTATCCAATCTCATAATCCCTTATAAAAACCTAAACTCACTGTGCTCCTCTAACAAGCTTCTAGCTAGCATAACCAAAACTAATAACTTGGCTGGAGATTCCCTGTTTTCTAACACAGTGGGAAAAGACTGGAACCTCCTTCCCAATGAACTAACAACACTTTCCTCTTTGCCTCTCTTTAAACAATGACTTAAAACATACTTAAAACTCACTGGTTATGTCCATGTTGTAAACCTGACTAACCTTTCCCTCTACTAAGATTACTTCTACACCCTATCAATTTTTCACACATATTTGTATAATTTATATGATGAAGAACTGAACTGCTGACCACAATTAAACAATTTGGTAGATTCATCCTGCTTATTGTTAGTACAACCTAGTACATAACAACACCATGTCACTTTTATTGTGTAATAGAATTCATCCCACCATTTTTAATGATTTCTATACTAGTGTAAATATCTTTTTTGATCCCTTTTTTATTATTATTACTGATTTTTGTATACTTATTTGAACTACTTTCATTTACGATGTTTCAACTATGTTTACCAACCTTGTTCCTGTATTTTAAGTAATGATCTAACTATTAATGTTGGAGCTTTTCTCCCCGGGCCTCTACTGAAAATGGAAATATATCCAGCTAGACTAGCCCGGTCAACAAATGTAAAATAAAATAAATAAATAATCCAGGTTTTCTATCAGCCCTTAATAAAATTTGCCATTTTAGTTCACGAGGTTCTAGTAACTTATTGCATCCATTAGTAAATGGAAACTCATTAATATGTTCTAAGACTGAAAACTTATATTTTCTAAAATCCTCACCTACAACACTGTTTACTCAAGGCATTGAACATACTCCTATCCTTAATAGCTTTCATGTGTTCCCTAACCCTAACCTTAAGAGGTGTCACATTTTGCCAATATAAAAATAATGGAAAGGACTACAAATGCTAACATATACCATCGTTTTACTCAAACAGTTGTAGTGGCCTCTGATTTCAATAACTTGATTTACATGGGGAAAATGTACAATATTACTGTTACTCATATATCTATACTCCTTGCAAGAACCACAGGCAAAAGTACCTGCTTTAAATGTGCCTAATCTAACATTACCCTGTGGATGAAATTCTAATAATGCTTTTAAATTGGTTGTTTTTTATCAACAAATTACTAAGTATCATGGTATATATATATATATATATATATATATATATATTTACTAGGTGATTTAGTATGTGAAACCTTTTCCAAGAATGGCTTGATCTGGATTAAAGAAGAAAGGGGAAATCTAATGTCAGTAAAGCAGAAATGGCTGAAAGATGTGCCTCAGAAGAACTACAAGGCCAGATGTGAGAGAATTTCACACAGGTACTGGACTACCATCTGAGCCTCTACTTGTCTTGGGTCCTGGTCTCTGTTATGACACCAACTGCAAAATCTCATCCATTTTGCTGAATATGATTTTCTGGTAGCAGATTTTCTAGCCTCTTTTAATAGCTTCTGCACAGCCTCTGTAAAGAGATGCATAAATGAGATCCAAGACTTACCATACAAACAGTCAGATGTAGGTTCAGAATGTTGGGGTGGAGGAGCAATCCCTTATCCTGCATGAGTGGGTCCACTCTCCGAGGAAGGCTTTGATGATTGCCAATTGCCAACTGCATTAGAAGGGAGAACCAGTGTTATCTGGGCCAAAGTAGACTACCAGCAGTATCTTGGGAATGTCATAATCTTTAGTAAGACTCTAATAATCAATAGAAAGGGTCTGGGAGACACAGAGGAAGATCCACATCCGTGGGAGAAAATGCTTTTGTTTTCCAAGGTTGTTTGCAAGGGGTCTTGGTACAGAACTTCCGTAATTGTCTCTTATGAATGGAGGGAAGCAGATCTACTTGAGGAGCCCCCTACAGGTGCAAAATCTCCTGGCAGACCTCTGGTGTGGTTTGTGAGGGTTGGTCCCGGATCTGTCCAGAGAGTTTGCAATAGTTTTCTAATGAGATGTAGGTTGCATGGAGGAAGTGATTACACTGAGTCGCTACCTGTTAGGAAAGCATGTCTAGTTTGCAGAGAGGATAAGACCTGGTTATCCCATGTTTGTTTATGTGCTGCGGTGCTACCTATGATCATCTAAAGTGGTACTGGAGGCCACAGTTCATTCAAGGCTTTAAATGCTTTTAACAGTGCCATAATTTCTTTAAGATTGATGTATTTCTTCCTAAATTGGGGATCCCTAAAATATTCATACCTTTGTAAACTGCTTCTCAGGCAAAATCCAAGGAATCTGTTGTTACTGACTAACTTTGGAATAGGAGGGTAAAGTGAAAGACCTGGATTTAGTTGAACCTGAGTTGCTCACAACAAGATTTACATGTTGATAAAGCCCAAAACAAGAAAAGAAAAGGACAGAGAATGCTAATCCAGAATCCAGTTAGATTTGAGTAATTGTTATATCTTCCTCATATTAACCCTGGTTCATAGGCGTTTACTAGGCTAACGTCCACAGGGACCTTTTTAAGCTTAGCCATGCATCCCAAATCTCTGACAAGTTCTAGTACCCTTGATAAGAGTAAGCAGGAGCTTGGGAGATGAAACATTAAAAGGCTGCCTGTATCCATTAGAGACACAGGTGCCAAACCAGGGATGAATTTCCTGTTCCCCATTAAATTGTCCAAGTTACAATTGAAGGAACTCTGCTTCAAATGGTTGGTGAGCCTGTTCCAGAGAAGGGGTAGTCTCTAGGATACATAATTTTCTCTCCTGTAGGTCCTATTTATAGTACAGGCAAGGCTTAAGTCTTTAGTATGGATAATTCTGGTGATGTTTGTTTTATGGATATACATAAAATCCATCAGGGTTGGGTCTGACAATGCTCTGTATGCCGGGCTTAGATCTCCCCTCAACAGCCTGTAGGAAACAGAATACAGGAATAGAACAATGAGGTGGTCTGCAAAGGATGTTACTTATGCCCTGCATTCATTTAGTGAGGAACCTCTGGTGACTTTCCAACTGTTGGGTGTGCCCGGTTAGGTGCATACCAAAGGATGCATTGTACTCAATAACAGGTCTGATGAATGCTGAATACAGTGGAACGATGACCTCCTTGGACCTGGATGCCATACCTTTATCTTTAAGTTGCACATCATAGAATGATTTCCTCACTACTGTAGACATGTGGTGGTCAAACGTTAGATTACTGTCTATGTGTGCCCCACATCTCTGATTACTGGGTCAGCTCTTAGGGGTGTATGGTCAAAATGATAGTTACCAGAGGGTGGATGCCTTCCTAAATTATACTATTATGCATTTCTTAGCATTTAGTTTAAGTCCATGGTTCTGACACCAGTTATTCGTCTATGTCAGCTCTTCCTGAAGAACATTTGTGTCAGTGGGGGATTCTATGACTGCTCCTAATTTACAATATTCTGCACATTTCCTCAGCCATAGGCTCTTGACATTAGCCTTAACTTCAGAGAAATACTGTAAATGCCAAAAAGGAGTGGTTTTAGGACCAATCCCTGAGGGACTCCACTTGTGACTGGCCTCTTTGCATAGGTGGACTCCCCAATTCTAACTTCCTGGGTCCTGTATGTGAGCCAGCTGGCTATCCACTAGTTGGTATAAGGGTTTATACCTAACCTCTTGAGTCTGTCAACAAAGCTTGAGTTGGGTATTGTGTCAAATGCCTTGACCAGGTCAAGATAGGCAATGGGAACCATTTTGCCCTCATCCACTGCTTTAGTGACCTTCTCAAAAAAGTCCACCAGGTTAAATAGGCATGAGCTGCCTTTGACAAAACCAAATTGGGTTGGATCCCGTGTCCAGAAGGTTCCTATGTCACTACTGATCTTTTTCATGATAATTCTTTCCATGGCTTTACATATAAGGCTAGTGAGACTTATGGGTCTGTAGATGGCCCACTTTGTGCAGATGGATGACTGTTGTTGTTCTCCATTTGTGAGGCACAAAGCCTGTTTAGCAACTACAGTTAAACAGCAATTCCAGATGGCCAGATAGGTCATGTCTCATCCTATTTAAAAGGCATCCTGGAATATTTTCTTGGCCTATCAATGCAGTGTTCTTGGCCTTAGAGAGAGTATTGAAGACCTGTTCCTAAGTGATAGTAGGGGAAGTTATATTTGATATTATTTCCTGAGGGGAGGTTGAGGGGAGAAAGGGGTAAAGTTAGAGCTGAATTTGTCTCCCAGTAGGTTTGCTATATCTTCTGGCTCAGTATAGGTTGCTCCATTAACAATGAGCTCTGCACACAGTTGTGCATTGCCTTTGAGGTTGTGGGGATAGCTAAAGAATGCTTTGTGGTTGTCCTTGGTCTGCGAGACCAAATTTGAGGAAATTGTCCTCTGAGCATTTTGTTCAAAGGTAGGAGAGTGGCACTGAATAGAAAGAGATAGTGACAGTTGAGATGGTACCCCATCAATTGGTAAAAGGGGGTTGATGATGATGATGATAAATAGTCTGTTTAGTTTGATGAGAGTGCTTTTAGCCTGCTGGGTGCTACACCTCCTAACTTTTGTCATAATTCTCGTCCTTCATTTTTACAGCCTATTGATGTTGTGATTCCAACAGGGTGGCTTGTTTTTTGAGTTTGCTCTGCACTTCTTCCTGGTAATTACATCTGCCTTTATTCACCTATTAACATGCTTGTATGGAGTTTCTGCGAACAGCTCTGCATAAGCTGCAGTGTTCTCAGGGTTTTTTTGGGGGGGGTTGAAATTTTGCCAGGTTATCACTTAATTGTAGGAAGTTAGACTCAGAGCAATTCCAGAACATTCCAGGGTTGGCTGGGGTTCCAGGTTTTATTTTTATTTTTACTTCAAAGGAGACCATTTTGTGGTCTGACTTTACCAGAGAAGACATTACACTAGGGAGTGTGCAGCACTCTCTCTTATTAGTGAGGACCAGGTCCAGTATGTTTGCACCCTTGGTCAGCATACTGACAATCTGATCCAGGGAGTTTGTGTTTACAAAATCCAGGAATCTCTGTTCCTGCATGTTTGGTGTTGTATACAATTCCCAGTTTAATACTGGGGTAATTAAAGTCACCCATGAATATGGTATTATGTTGGATGGCAAGTGCTTCCAATAAGCTTAAATACATGTTATAAGTTTCCTGGATCATAGAGGGCAACCTATAGCTAGCAAGGAAGTGGTATGGAATTTTGCCTATAGTAATCTGAACATGGAGAAGCTCGAGTGCATTGTCTTGTTTGACGTGCATTGAGGTATATTTATTTTTGGTGTAAATCAAGTCACCTTTAGTCCCTGTCTATGTAGTGGCTGGATTAAATGTGTGAAAGGCATTTTAGCCTTGCACTTCCAGTGTTCTCTCCACACCTTTATACCATGCCTCAGTAACCACACAGACATCAGCACTCTGTGAAAAGAGCCTGTAGGGAGTGGAATTTCTTGTTTAGACTCCTAGCACTGAGCAGTAACACCTTTAGATTTTCTTGGACTTTATTTGCTATGTTGGAAGTATTTTCAGTTTGGCATTGCCTAAAAATGGCACTATGTGGGGAAGGCAATGTTTTAGCGAATATTCAAAAACCTAGAAGAGAGATGTGCAGACCTTCCCTGGAAAATAGTGTGGTCTGTTGGCCATCTTCTTGCATGCTGACAAATATTGCACCCCCTTAGAATGACACCAGAAAGAAAGCCAATTATTAAAGTCAGTCACCTTCTGTTCATATTGTGGCATCATCTTTGGAGAAGGTAAAGTGCTGCTCAGTGCTAGGCTCATACCAGCCTGAGACACATATTCCTAGAGCTCCATGATGTCTATGTCTCTCTTCATATTGTCTAGGGAGGGGGTCTATATCACATCATCGAAGTGTCAAAACTTTGAATGTGATAACATCGAAACCAAAACCACGAAAGCTGAAAACTCTGAAGACTGAGAACAGCGATTTTTTTTCCCTGGGAAAAAAACCCTGTTCCAGTACAAAACGCAAAACACACGAATACTACAAACTATTTATAATGTGGGGGGCTTTTCTCCCAACATACTCCCAACTGCGCCCCCCCACCCCCTACTTAAATATACCAACTCCGAGATCGCACCGCAGTGGAGGAAATAGTGAACACGTGGAAATGGCCCACCAAATTATTTCCCTGGGAAATAATTAGATATTCCGCGGCTTCGATATTTTCAGTCTTCGGACTTTCAAGTTCGAGATTTTGGTGTTTGAACTCATCAGCGTTCAAACTTTTGATATACTCCCTAGGGAGGTACGTCTCAGATCATTTACACCCACATGGACTATAACTAAGTCACACTGGTGCTTATGGTCCAATGAACTGAGTGCGTGTGTAATGTCATGGATCCTGGCCCCTGCTAAGCAACTGACTGTGACTTACTCCTTACTTAGCTTGGTGAAAGGGACATCAGTGTGTCTCACAATGGAGCAACCAATGACCAGAATGTTGTGTGGTGGCTTGTCTAAAGAGATTAGAGGCTGAGACATTGTGACATTTGGTTGTATGTGTCCTGGGGAGTGTTGCCTTTGTAGACTGTTTGGGAGGTTGCTGAGTGCAGCATATGGGAGGCCTTTGAGGTGTAGGTAGATTGTATTTAAGAGTCTCGGCATATGTGAGTTTATCTGTCTGATCCACTGGTGTGTTACTGGCAATCTGAAGTTTTTAGTGTCTGTATGCAAGAAAGAGCTTCACCTCCAAAGACAGAGTGCAATTATATCTCTCACATACTGTGTCAGTCTGCTTAAGAATAAGGTGGTTGTCAGTAAATATGAGCTTGTTAGTTCCTGCTATGTTTTAGGGATTAGTGACAGAAAAAGCTGTTTTACTTCCTACAAAAACTTATCACTTTCTTCTAACTGCTTAAAGACTGCAGCCAAGGAACTACCAAAAAGGATATCTTTTTCCAAGGAAGCATTCAGAATCTGGGACTTCACATCCTTGGAGAAACTCTGAAACTGCGGAAAAGCATGTTTTGCATTCCAGACCCTGTAAGCTGCTGCTCAAGGGACCCCGCATCTATTGCCTCATGGGAGAATTTAACTGAATGGCATGTGATCTGTGAACCAGGTAGCAGTTTAGATAGGGAAAGATTTGAACCTGAATCAGCAGGTTAGAAGCAATTTGCTGTATGTCTGAAAAAGTAGAAAGGAGATACTTGCAAAATGGATCTGTCAGCTGTTAGCACCAGGACTGAAGAAGCATTGAACTTCTTTCTATATCGGACTTAGAAGCGCCATCTTTATCCATGGAAATTGCAGCAAGATCTTCTAGTAAATTCCTGAGCAGGTATCTGTGAGACTCAAGTACTCTGTATAGCCTATAAGGCATTTTGGGTGCAGGGGGTGAGCACCTGGAGACACAGGTGTAAGGAAGGAAGGAGTATATCAGTAGTTGGGACTGGGTAGGGGTGTGTGGGAAAGGGGTAAAGATGGAGCTGAGGTGGAGGAAATGGGAATGTTTTAGGGGTTTAATAAAGAAATGAAAGTTTAGTGGGATGACAAAAGTCCTTGCTGGACCTTCTGTTTTGAATGTGGCTAGTAATTTGTTTCCTTAATTTATTAACAGAAGGGATAACAGAATGAAAGAGGATCAGTTGATAGTATTTTGTTCTTTTATTGATAAATATTTTCTTAAGAGAAATGGTCGTTTAGCTGGCTTGTGCTAGAGGTAACATCTCATAGACAAGCATCATTTCATTTTGTAATGGTACTTTGGAGTATTGGAGCTACTAATTTCGTGTTTAAATGCATTAATGTTGACAAGATGTGCATCATTTAAAAATGTAAGCTAATTATGCTTGGTTTGAATACACGTTTTCTGTGTGTGTGTGTGTGTGTGTGTGTGTGTGTGTGTGTGTGTGTGTGTGTGTGTGTGTGTGTGTGTGTGTGTGTGTGTGTGTGTATGTATGGTTTTCAAATAAACTAAGAAAGAAATTTCAAGCTACATATATTTTCCTGCAACAGAAAGCTGGCACTCCACTCAAAATAGCTTCCTGAATTTCCTGCTTTGTGTTCTCTGATAAATGTAAACTCTGCTTAGGCGTTCAGCTTGAAATGAGAATACTTCCAGTCAATTTTTTCATTTAAACTCATTTAATAGCCATTCATAGGAAACATGCATGCTTTTTGTAATCCTCTGAAAAACTATTTATCAATAGGAGATTTTTAGTCATCCAGAGCTAATGTTTTTAACTATTCATATCAGTGGGTCCAAAACAAAAAAAAAATCACAGAATTGCTATAAATATAGGTATAGAAGGTTTGCTGTGTTAGCAGAAATGGTGGTGAGGGGGGATGTTGTTAGAATCTCAAAACAGGAAATGGGAGAAGGGAATAGAATCAACCAAATAAAATCTGTTTGCACTTGGGGAAGAGCACATCTAATGTAGCTGGTTTATAGGGAAACTATGCTGACAGTTTATCTGTGTAGTGAAAAAGCAAAGGGGAATGTTATGCAGTTATTAAGGGCAGCAAAAGGCAAACCGTTAAGGAACATGCAAAGATCAAAAAGGTGCAAAACGCATGTGGTCAGCAGCTGGGTCTTTTATCCTGGAACCTAGAAATAGTCATATGAGACTTTGGGAGACAGGTGTAATCAGTCAGGGCTGGCTATGCACTGGACTGATGCTGACCGGTTAGGTAAGTCCTCTAATGTTAACTAAGAAAAAGGGAGAAAGACAGAGACAAAAAGAGAGAAAGTGATAGAAACGTCATGCAGACAATCTAAAAGGTTAAATGGACTCAGTCTTTGACTCCTTACTGTTCACACTGTTGAACTCATAGACCTTCTGCTTATGGCATGTAAACAGTTTGTTCTTTATTCAGCTGAGAGTCATGTTGGTTTCATAAGAGCCATAAACTCAAAGTGCCACTAAACTAAAAAGCCAGTACAGCTATATCCCTTTGGCTAAAGCAAAGCAGAGCTATGTGTTAATCTGAGAAAGACAAGAATCATGCTGTCTGGTGCTCAGAAGCATCTCTGCATGTTGAATACTCAAAGCATTACTGGAAATATAGATAGTATGTTTGCTGTGTTAGCAGAAATGGTGGGGGAGATGCTGTAGAATCTCAAAAAAAGAAATGGGAGAATGGAATAGAATTTAACAGTCATGTCCAGAACAGATTTAGAACAGAATCTGGAAAGACCTACAGGTACCGTGATGTTAAGTTAGACCTGTTGCTAACTATCAAAATCGCATTCAACCTCCTAGCAACAAGGTGTGTGACTGGCTGCTTCCTGTCATAGAACCTGAAACTGTCTTCCAAAGGAAGCTTGAGAAACATCTGCAAAATGGTTAATTCCTATTCCAGAATAAGGTCTTCCAGTCACAGCAGCAACCATAACAAATAGCAATACAAAGATGTAATTAAAAATGAAATGAGGTTTATTACTGGGACTCCTAGAAGTCAGAGTCACTTCAGCAGATTAAACACTGTAGGTTGGCTGTTTGTCGGGGGGGGGGGGTTAACTCATCATTTATGCATTTATACTCTGATCTATAACCACAGAACCTTAACCTTAATCGCTGCAGATCAGTGTGCAAAGCTCCCTAGTATCAGAACCCTGTCCAGAATTCTAATGTCTATTGCATCACCTGCAAAGACTTCAGACACCCTTCATTTTGCTGTAGTAAGCTTCTCCAGAGCATCTTCCATTCATGGACCACAGATCTGAATCTCTGTTACTATTAAGCTACAAGCAAACTACATAAACTTAATAATTACTTTACCAATAAACTCATAGAAGCCTCGTAGAAATGCTCAGGTGCACCTAATAATGTAAATCTTAATTCAATAGTAATAAACATTACCAAGTGGGCCAGAGGTCAGACAGTTATCTCCAGAAGTTAGATAACCTTACTGCAAAATCTTGCTTGCTTTAAACTAACCTAATGCTGTCTTGTTATTATTAAGTGTTGTTCTGTTTTCCTGTTTTTATATTTGTAAATAGGTCAGGTCAGAAAATGCATAACTGGTTTTAGGCACCAGAGACCCTTGCAGTCGTTAGGGACATACTGTTCCTTTTGATCTTTTGTTACACATTTGTCAAACCAAAATGTACAGTAGTAATGTGTACCAGGTAGGTAACAGAAATTCTTATGATGAAGAATTCTGAGAACTGGCACCACCGTTTTAATATTCAAAGAGATTGCTGGTTGTAGTGTGTTTTTTTCAACATTTCATTAAATGTTTTACTGCTCACATAACACCCCTTGACCTTGTTAAATCTTGCTGGTGGACATTCTCTTCAAAAAAACTAACATCATGACTAGCTTGAGGCACCCCAATACCCTCCATAATCATCCTTGACTGCATGGGGGCCCTGCAAAAGTTGCTGTTGGTTGGGGGAAAACGAGGATGAAAAAGATTTTGGTCATTCTCTGATTAAACATTTTATCCTAAACAAAGTTATAATATGACCCTGCTAGGATAAAGTCTTTAATCACTAAATTAATGTGAGCGAGGTAAGCGCTACAGATCGGCATCCCAGAGTGACTGACCTCAATGTTTACCTGGGACTTTAAAAAGAGTAGATGCTCCTTACCTTTAAGAATGGTTTTCTTTTTCAGGGAGTTTTATCAATTCTGGCAAGGTGTGAGATACCATAACTCTCAGCTTCTTTGCTCAAGAATTCTAGACAAAATTCAAAAATAATGGCAGAATAAAGGTTTAAAATCAAAAACAGTTTTCAAATATTATTCTAATTCACCTAAAACATTAATTGAATAACAAATTTTGCATCAAAATCCATTTTTTTGTGGATCATAAGAAGTACAAAACAATTATTTTTGGTATTATTGACTATAATCCTGAAATATTTACCAGCAAACCAGCATTTTTATGAGCATCAGGGCAAGAATAAGAGGCAAAATCAGATGCATGTTAGGTATGCGTTACTCCTGATGATTGTAAACAACAGTCACTGTCTGGTGTGGCAGTACTGGTGTTGTACAATGTGTGTGTGTGTGTGTGTGTGTGTGTGTGTGTGTGTGTGTGTGTGTGTGTGTGTGTGTGTGTGTGTGTGTGTGTGTGTGTGTTGGGGAGCTGCAATGTAAAGTTTGTTATAATTTCTTTCACTTTCTATCTCAAACATCACTGACACAGCCATTATACTTGTGCGGGGGGCATTTTCGCAGATGGTCCTCATTTCTCTCACTTATAATCACAGACATAGACCTTATACATGATAGGCGAATATTTTTGGTGGCTTGTCAGGAGTAGGATGTGTATGAAAGCAACCATTGGTTATCACAGTGGTGCAGTGAGTAGCATCGCTATTTCAAAATGACTTTGTTCTGGTTGAGATCTTGGCTGTGGCTTTTTCTGTATGGTATTGTGCATGTCTATCCATTTGTTCTGGACTCTTCCAGCACTTCTCCTCAGGTACATGCAGCAGGTGAATTAGCATTTCTCCATTTTCCCTGAAAATGGTGTGTGTGTGTGTGTGTGTGTGTGTGTGTGTGTGTGTGTGTGTGTGTGTGTGTGTGTGTGTGTGTGTGTGTGTGTCTGTATGAGTGTGTGTATGAGTTTGTGTGTGTGTCTGAATGTTTGTGTCTGTGTGTGTATATGTACTTGTGTGTGTGTGTGTGTGTGTGTGTGTGTGTGTGTGTGTGTGTGTGTGTGTGTGTGTGTGTGTGTGTGTGTGTGTGTGTGTGTGTGTGTGTGTGTGTGTGTGTGTGTGTGTGTGCATGTGTGTGTCTGAACATGTTTGTGTGTGTCTGTGTGTGTGTATACGTGTGTGTGTGTGTGTGTGTGTGTGTGTGTGTGTGTGTGTGTGTACGATTGTGTGTGTGTGTGTGTGTGTGTGTGTGGGGGGGGGGGTGTATTTGTACGTGTGTGTGTGTGTGTGTGTGTGTGTCCGTGTGCGAGCATGTGTGTGTGTGTGTGTGTGTGTGTGTGTGTGTGTGTGTGTGTGTGTGTGTGTGTGTGCAAAAAAATCACTCATTTTTATTTCTGCACACATACAATACTCCCAAACATGTACATAACTTTTCTGGGTCATAGTTAAAAAATGCAGTTAGCAAGTAATTATCTTTCAAAAAATAAGACACAAAATACATCACAGAACATTTAGACCTTTAGAGCTTCTAGAGGTCTGGTGACTCCCACATCCTAGACTATATACATGGATTTTCACATGGACTCTCACATACCATACAAGTTCATTTTCGAACAAACTGATATGCTGTGTGAGAGATGTATTTACACATGTCACTTGAAGCAAAGCTCTCACTTAAAAGCACTCCAAATGTACAGCACTCAGCAGGATAAAAGCACTCTCATCAAACTAAACAAACAACTCAGAGGACAAACAAAGTCTATCAAAGCCAAAGTTGAGGTAAATTTGGCCTCCCAGGCCAAGGGCAACCATAAGGCATTCATTAGCTATATCCGCAACATCAAAGGCAATACACAATTGTGTGCAGGGCTCATTGTAAATGGTTCCATTTATACTGAGCCAGAAGATATAGAAAACCTACTAGCCAACAAATTCAGCTCCAACTTTATCCCTCTCACCCCCACACCCTTCCCTCAGGAAATACCATCAAATATAACTCCCCCCTGCTATCACTAGGAAACAGGTCCTTAATGCTCTAAGACCAAGAACACTGCATCAGTGGGCCCAGACAATATCCCTGGATGCCTTCTAAATAGCATGAAACATGACCTATCAAGCCCTCTGGAATTGCTGTTTAACTGTAGCCTGCAATCAGACTTTGTGCCTCATGAACAGCATCAGTCATCCATCTGCACAAAGGTGGGCCATCTATAGACCATAGAAACTACTGATTCATAAGTCTCCTTACTCTCATATTCAAAGCCATGGAAAGAATTATTATGGAAATGATCGATAATGACATAGGAAACCACCAGACACTGGACCCAACCCAATATGAGTTTATCAAGGGCAGGTAGTGCCTACTCAACCTGTTGGACTTCTTTGAGAATGGTCACCAAAGCAATGGGTGAGGGCAAAATGGTTAACACTGCCTACCTCGACCTGGTCAAGGCACTTGACAATACCCCACTCAAGTATTTTTGACAAACTTAAAAGGTTAGGAACAATCCCTTATGTGACCCAGTGGCAGGCCATCTGGCTAACAGACAGAGCCCAGGAAGTTAGAATTGGGGAGGCCACCTCTACACAGAGGACAATCACAAGCAGATTCCCTCAGGGATCAGTGCTGGGGCCGCTCCTTTTTGTCATTTGCTTCTTTGAAGTCAAGGCCAATGTCAATGGCCTTTGGCTGACTAAATTTGCAGATGATTGCAAATTAAGGGCTGTCATTGAATCATCGACACAAACGTTCGCCAGGAAGGGCTGACACAAAAACTAGTGTCAGAGCCATGGACTAAAACTAAATGCCAAGAAATGCATAATAGTATCCTTCAGGAAGTCATCAACCCCTGGTAACTATTATATTGACAATGCACCCTAAGAGTTGAACCAGCAGTCAGGGAGTTGGGGACACACAGGCAGCAATCTAACCTTTGAACATCATGTGTCTACAGTAGTGAAGAAATTGTTTTATGTTGTGCAAATTATAAACAAGGGTATGGCATCTAAGTCCAAGAAAGTCATTGTTCCACTGTATCCAGCATTCTTCAGACCTGTCATTTAGTACAATGCCCCCTTTTGTATGTACCTAACCAGGCATATCCAACAACTGGAATGTCCACAGAGGTTACTCACTAAACGAATACAGGGTGTAAGTAACATGTTCTATGCAGACCACCTCAAGGCCCTATCCCTGTGTTCTGTCTCCTACAGGCTGTTATGGGGAGATCTATGCCTGGCATACAAGACACTGTCAGACCCCACCCTGATGGACCTCCTGCCTATCCACAAAACAAACAGTACCAGAATTACTCATTCTAAAGACTTAAATCTTGCCTATGATATAAACAGAACAACCTGATGGAGAAACAAGGTATGTATCCTAGAGACTACCCCTTCTGTGCAACAGGCTCCCCATCCATGTGAAGCAGAGCTCCTCCCTAACCCAATTCAAGTGTAACTTGTATAATTTGATGGGAACAGGAAATTCATCCCTGGTTTGGCACCTATGTATCTAATGGACACAGGCAGCCTGTAAATGTTTCACCTCCCAAGCCCTGCTTACACTTGGGTACTAGAATTTGTCAGAGATTTGGGATGCATGGCTAGGCTTAAAAATGCCTTTGTAGTTGTTAGCCTAGTAAACACCTATGAATCTATGAACTTAGTGTTGGCTCTATAAACCTATGAATTTTGTGGTGGCCTCTGCCTTCTTCTTCTTCTTTTGTCTTTTCCCAGTTAGGGGTCGCCACAGCATATCACCTGTCTGCTCATGATTGGCAGTGAAGTTTTACAGTGTTGAGTTGCCAGCCCGGTGCCCAACCTTCCAAAGAAGGCACACACATGCATGCACTCACACCTAGGGCCAATTTAGAGTGTCCAGTCCAGCTACACTCTCTCTTATTCTAAAATCAGCCCTGCGCAGAGGTGTGCAGAAAAACTTGTTGCTGCTTGTGAGGGGGCTGGGGATAGTGTGGTCATTAATGCTTTAATTTGCCTCACAGTCAAACCTCAGGGGTATGCAGAGGAGGTCATTTTAGCTTGTGTTGGATCTGGGTACAGTGTGGTTACTTTTTGTTTTCTCACATACCCCAGATGTGGGTAATGAAATTCAACAGAACTTTTTGTGTAGCAGTGTGTTGTCTAGGAGCAGCCAGTTGGAATACAGTACTATGATCATTATTTTTTTCAGTTTCCTCACAATCATACATCAGGCACATATATATGTGGCTGCCTTTGGGGCATAGAGTGAAGGGACATATTATGTATATCTCTGATTGTAGTCACCTAAAATCCATGGCTATGCCCATTTGAACCTCTACTTTTATTCCAGTGTAACACTACAGGGATGCACAGACAATGACTATCTGTTTTTGTGGGGGAGGGTTGGAAGGCAAGTAATATTCCTAGATAGGATTTACATATCCTTTCAAACATTTGTTTTGTTAATTTATTGTGAGCTATGATTTTTGTTAGCTTTAAATTGTAAGCCTTGAGCACAACTTCTGTCTTCCTTGAAAGAAAAAAAAAAGACTAAAATTATTTTCCTACTCATGATTTTTGTAAAGGCCACCACTGGATCAAACGGTTGGGAAAATCCTCGAAAATGTACCTCAGATCATCTATAACTCTATGGTTTATGGAGGGCTGCTTAACTTGAGTTATTTCCTAAGCAGTTATTACTGCATTGTCTTGGTCAGGTAAGGTGTGCTGAAATAATGTAAGGAAAAGTAAATTGAAAAGGAACAACTCAGTTTCTTTCCATAATAACAATTTTTGATCATGCCATCAGTGGATGAAAAGGTTGTTAAAAAAGTTAAAATGCACTTCAGAACATATAAAAAGCTGTGGCTTCTTGAAAAGCTGAAGAATAAATGCAAAATGTGAGAAAACAAAGTAAAAAAGTAATAGCAGGAGCGCGATATGTGCAGGGCGGTGAAACAGTAGGCAGCAGGGGCCACCGTGGAGCTGTTTACCTGAAGCACAATTACACCTAAACCAGCCCTGTACATAGGGTTGGTTACAACGAAATGCTGCTCATTCATGTCCATCTGTAAGTTGTGCCAACAAAGTATGGTGCATAGGCCTGTCATGATGTAAGAGATACAGTTTAGTATCTCCTAAAGCTCTGCAGCAGGAATAAAAGGTTTCTTATGGAGTAACAGTGACAGGGTGAAACTTGAACTGAAAGTGTCCAAGGAGCTTCCAGAATTCTAACACAGACCCTCTGAAAAGGGTCATGTTTGAAAAATAAGAATGCAAAAAATAAACTAAAAAAACTAATCACAAGTATTGCTTACGCATAATCTGGAAGGAGATATGGTGCAGCAATTGTGACACAGGTTAAGAAGAGGGATAAATAAATAATAAACAAGAAGACAGTGGAAAACCACTATATAAGAGAAACCAAAGAGATGCCATTATTAAATTTAAAGCCATGCCTTGTCATTATATTGCTAATGTGTATTTATGTGGGATGGAACTGTTGATGAGTTGAAAGAATTGTTTTGTCTATATGAGTTACACAACTGCTTTCTTGAAATTTACGGCCAAATGGTCAAATTATTATATAGAGTATCTATCTATATGTTAGGATATTCAAGGAATGAGACAAATAAGAATTTTTATAAATATACAGTTTTTCATAAATAGTCTTTTACAAACAACTGTTTGCATTTTGCAAATATTCACCCTTTGAATATGAAAACAAATGTGCTTAATGGCCAAGCTGTTAGGGTTTCCAAACTTGTTTCTGATGATGGTAAGTTATACAAGAATTAGAACTCTTTAAACAATTTGTAATTCACAGAGACTATTAGAAATAGTTTGTAGATTGCTTGTGAAGATGTTTTTCTATAATGTAAGGATAGGTTTGCTCTAGTATTAAAAGGCATTGTAAATGGAACTGAGATTTTGACAAATGACTGGTCCATAAAGAACAAGACACTATGCAAGCTGATTGAAATTTGTTTTGCACTTACATTTCATTGGTGATACTATAGCCATTAAATTACTCTGGCATATGACTGTAATATATTAAATGAATATGCAGGTACTTATGGAGGAAGCTTCTTGGTTCACAACTAGGGAAAGTAAAATTATTAAAGATATTTTGGAAAAGATAGTATAGCTGTATTTCACTTCACACACAAAAATGATCAGGTATGTTTAGTTGTCAATTTTGCAAACAGTGTAAATATATAAACTCTGACACAAATATTATAATTCCAAGTTAAAGCAGGCATTTAGCTCTGAAGATATACTTTATTTACATGCAAGGCATTTGTGTGGTCAAAATAATTCAACAACTGGATCAAGGACTATATGAATATTCCAATGAAATAATGAGACATACTACAGATAATGCAGTATTAGACATTCCATTACCCATTGAATGTTAAGAATATTTACATTTTTTGTTATAGATAGTATAGAAATGATCTCACAAGGGGTGTCTGGGAAAACATATTAGACAAATGGAAAGCTGAGTGTCAAGTCAAGCTTAATATTAATGTCTCCGTTTCAGGAAAATTGAGAATAAAGGCAGACAGGTTGTAGCATAAATTATATATTTATTGTTCTTGTTTTAAACAACATTTTTAATATGCATATGATTTTAGGTTTGCCTGATTATAATAATCAAATATAATCAATTTAAATATTTTTTGTGGTGGGTTTATGTTGTTGGTCTAAGTTAATCACATGATTTTTCAGCATGATTTCAACATATGAAAAGAGTGTTTAGTTTATTTCTCAAGAAGTCTGTGAATTAAGTAAGACAAAAGCACTGTTAGAGAAAATGTATTTCCCATGAATATTCTCCACAAAAGGTATATTATCTTACAGTTTCTTCCCAAATGAGTCAAGCAAAATGTTTATAAATTGTTTATACTAAAAGCAATATGTAGTATAGAAGCATAATTATGCAAACCACAATTACCTAAGTTGTAGTTTTCAAGTGTTTTGCAACTGCATTCTAAATATCAAGCTATAAGTGTATTAACAGATGACTGAAGGTAAAGAAAGTGCTGAAGGGGTTAAGGGATGTTACTATGATGAACGGAGCCTAGTTCTGGAATGTTCATGAAGGGAGACAAGTAAACAATGTGAAAGGGATTTTGTTTTATGTGAGCTCTAGTTTCCCCAGGATGGGGATGAGTATTTAAAACAAATGTTGGGAAGATAGCATGTTCTGGTACTGAAAGATACAAGGTCAAAAAACAAGAAGTTGCTAAGCCAGGTGGCTTATGTTTTTAAAACCTTACACAAAACTGTAACAAAAGCTCTTCCACAACCTCCTGACCAGCCCTGTCCCAAACTGAAGCGGAGTGATTGGGTTTACGTTAGAACTTTCCAAAAAAAGAACAGTTTGAATCCAAAAAAAGACCTGTTCTGTGAAAGATCCAAGCGAATCATCTTTGTCAGTGAAAAAAAAAAGATCAAAGTGCAAAAGATGAATCATCTGCCCCAGTGAAGGAGTAAGAAAAATAATCAACTTAAACAGCAGTCCATGATGAATCCATTGACAACGGGTACTTTTGCTTTGTTTTTGTTGCTGTAAAAATAGTTTCCTGTTGGTTTTTTGACAATATGCTGTGAATTTAAATGTGACAAACTGTTGGGTGTGTTCACAAATCTGTCAACATTCAAAGGCAAATATCCCCATAATCTCATTCCCCGCATCACAGGTGACATTTAAAAAGAATCTCAGTGATGCTAATCTAACCTGGCGTAATGTGACTAATTTTTTTTAAAGGCTGTGTCTCTTCAACTTGTAACCATAAATCATGGAGACACATGCTATGCCAGAAATGAAACTGTACCAGTAGGAACGAGCAAATATAATAACACTAGAAACTCTTCACACCTAAAAAGCTATGACTGGGGACATGACATGGGCATGATAGAGGATTGTTACTGCATTTGTGGTGATCATGCCTACCCCTGGTTGCCTACAAACTGCTGTAAACGTTGTTTTGTGGGATATTATTACTCATGCTATTCAACATTTTGAGAAACATCCAGCAGGCAGACTGAAAAATAAGTAGGCAATCCACTGGGCAGAGCAAGTATTTTCAGCTTTTGTTCCTGTGTATGGAGCGCAAAGGACAATGCTCAAAATCACCATGCATACTCAAATTCTTCAGGAGGTAGCTAACCATACTTCACATCATATCAAAATGGCAAATCGAAAAATGACTGAAATGTGGACTGTGGTGTTACAAAATTTACTGGCACTTGATATAATGCTTGCTGCAAAATGGAGGTCATGTGCCCTGCTAGGAAGTCATTATTGTTCTTATATTAGTGACTATCATGATGAACAAGAAAAGATGGCTAATTTCATGGAGTATAGGGTCAAAGATTTAGACAGCATCTTTAAACATTCAACACTTTTTGGATGGTTGGGCAGTGTATTTGGTAACCTGGGAATTAGTATATTACAAGGTATCATTAGAATAATTTATATTATTCTTTTAGTTGTTTTACTAGTTTCTGTTCTAAAGGCTGTGTGATGCCCCTGCACCAGTCCAATAATCAAGAAGCCTCAATCCTCACCACTGGTAATAGTGAGGGACGTACACACTGGGAGGATGACAAGTACACACACAGTAAAGTACAATTTCCTTTAAGGAGACACAGAGATCACAGTCAGTCTGGGGCTGGTTTCTCCTTCTTTCTCCAGATCATAGGATCATATGAGATTACTAGGCTAATGGCTCTGGGGCCCTTACAAGCATAGCTAAGAGTTTATCCCCAAAAAAGAAATCCCAATCAGCACCTGTCACCCCCTGTCAGTGAGGGACACAGGTGGACCCCCTGGGACAAATTTGTGGTCACCCATCCACTCATCAAGGCTGCGCATGAAGAGGGTTAGTGACATACTTTGTTTGATGTGTATGGGGTGTCTATTCCAGAGACAGGGCAGCCTCTGGGAGATAAACCTGTCTCTCCACCAGGTTTTGTTAATGTCACATATTAGATTAAAGCCTTTCAATCGGGTACTATATGAGGAGTTAGACTTATGAATATGGAGCATCTCTAGTAGAGCAGGGTCTGAAATTGCCTTGTAGGTGAGACACAGATCACCTCTGAGCAATCTGTACAATACAGAGTAGAGTGATAATGATTTGAGCATGTTCACATAGGACAGATGTTGAAGACCATGGATTCTCTTTGTGAGGTATTTCTGTGGCCTTTCCAGTTGGTGCAGGTGTTTGGAGACATACATATCAAATGGGGCATTGTACTCAATTATTAGCCTAATGATGGGGGGAGGAGTACAGAGAGGTAATAACCAATACAATCCCTTTACTTATGAGGTGAAAGGCTTTTCTGACCACTGCCGCTACATGGGCTAAATTCTTGGTAGGCTTGTAAGGGCCTCAGGGCCAATAGCCTAGTAACTTCCTATGATCCTATGATCCGATGATCCTATACATGATTGACAAATGTGAGATTGTTGTCAACTTGTGTACACAGATCTCTCACCACAGGTTGTGTGCTTGGGGATGCCATTAATGTGGTAATTATTAGGGGTCATGTTTTCGCTAAATGGTATGGTAATACATTTTTTTGCATTTAACTTAAGCCCATGACATTGGTACCAGGCATTTATTGCTGTGAGACCCTCTTGAAGCATGTTAACATCATTTGGTTAGTCAATGACAGCACCCAACTTACAGTCATCTGCAAACCTGGTCAGCCACAGGTCTTTTGTCTTTGTCTGGACCTCTGAGAAGTAGATGCCAAACAATAAGGGCTCCAGGACAGATCCCTTGGGGACACCGCTAGTGACAGGTCTGCTGTTGGAGGTGGTGGCACCTATTTTGACCTTGTGGGTCCTATCAGTGAGCCAGTTGGCCACCCACCTGATGAGATAGGGATTTATGCCAAGTTGTGTTAGCTTTTCGATGATGCCCGAGTGGGGGGGTGTCAAAGGCTTTGGCCAAGTCAAGGTAAGCTGTATGTACTGACTTTCCCTCATCCAGTGCCTTGGTGACAGTTTCAAAAAAGTCAACCAGATTGAACAGGCAAGATCTTAACTGGATGGGGAACAGAAAATACACCCCTGGGATTCCACCTGTGTCCTTGCTGGAACTGCGTGGGGTCAAGTGCTTGGAGATTGCCTATGTCCTTGTTTATGAGGTCCATAATAATACACTCCATGGCCTTACAGATCAGACTTGTCAAGCTAATGGGTTGATAGTTTCCATGGCCAATAGTGGCACCACATTTGTGCAAAGGGATTACAATAGTAGTTCTCCACTCTGCTGGAATGAAGCCTGTACTTAGGATATTGGTGAATAGGGTTCTCAATGGCAAGGCTAGGTCTTGCTGGAGATGTTGCAGAATACAGCCTGGGATGCTATTAGGTCCTATGGAAGCTGTGTCCTTTGCCTTGGATAGGGCCTTTAACATTTGATCTATGGAGATGTGAGGTGCAGGGCAAGTATCAGGGATGTCAAATGGGCTTTGAGGGGGACAGGGAGGTGAAGTTTGAACTGAACCTATCTGCTAGCAGGTTGGCTAAGTCAACAGGATCAGTGTAAGTAGTATCGTTAAGAACTAATTCGAAACAAACTTGGGCTTTGCCATGGAGATTTCTGACATAACTGAAAAAGGCTTTGTGGTTAGACTTTGTTTCGGAGGCTAGTTTTAATTCATAATTGGTTTTGGAGGTTTTCACTAGTGATCTAATTTGCTTGTTGAGACTAAGGAGGGAGTTTTTGCAATTGGGAATTTGTGCCTTTTTACCCTTGGACAACAGTTTCTTCCATTTGTTGTAAAGCCTGTTGATAGAGGATGTCCACTACATAGGTTTGTGCTTCCGTGAGGAGCAGGTTTTAGTTCTATTGGGTATGGCTGAGTCCATACAGTTGTAGAGCTGCTTGTATACTGCACTGGCATACTGTTCTGCATATTTGTCTGCATCCTCTGAGGGGGGGGCGGTGGTGTGAAGCTGCTGATACCCTCCCTTCAAAGGTTGTAGTCAGTTTTTGAGAAGTTTTTTAGCCTGGTTACAGCTGGGGAGGGGGTTGGACAGGATAGACACTTCGAATGAGACAGACCAATGGTCTGATCTCACCAGAGAAGAACTTACTATGGGGGTGGTGTAGCAGTCATCCATGTTGGTGAGAACCAAGTCTAGAATGCTATCTCCCCTTGTGGGGGATGAGACAATTGGGTCTAGTGCATTAGAACTGATAAAGTCAAGGAATCGTTGGGTGACTGCATTAGAGCAGGAATAGTTCACCCAGTTTATGGTGGGGTAGTTGAAGTCACCAAGGATCAGGGTGTTAGGGGTACCTTGATGAACTCAAGTAGGTCCAGGTAGAAGGACTGGGTGTCCTGAGTCATGGAGGCGGGTCTATAGCTGGCTTTAACTTGGATGAGTGTCTTGCCAATTGTTAATTGCACCTGGAGAAGTTCTAGTGCATCATGCTGGCAAACCAGTCTGGAGGTGTGCTTGTCTTTAATGAAAATAGAAGCTCCACCATCCTTAGTCTTCCTGACCTCAGATCCCCAATAAGACTCCCCACTAGCACAGCTATAGGGTTGAGATCTCAGCTGAGTGGCCAAGCAAAACTTCCAGCACCCTCTCTGTCCAGCTATCTGGAATTTTGTAAATAATTCTATGTCATTTGTGAATATTGATATGATTCATACAGAAGTGTGTGTAAAGGTGTAAATTACTCAGCTAAAATGTAACCACTGCATGCCCTGCTGAATAGACTAGAAATGTATATAAACTATTGTAATTGTGTAAATGTATATGTTTTAACAGTAGAAAACAGAACATATAGGGTTAACTTGTAAAACCTTCAAGAAAACAAGTTGAAATTAAATTGTTTTATGATTGTGCTATAGAAGTTATCTCTCAGTTTCAGTTCAGTAGTCAGACACAATGTCTAGAGCTAGAAGTTTTTGTATTGTCTTGAAAGAAAAGTAGTTACTAGGCTTGAGATGTAGAAGTGTTTTATTGTTTTATGACTTCCAGGATCTGCAAACATGTGAACGATATGTATTTTTCACAAAGAGATGTCAAATGCTACACTGGGGGTTTAGCTTGGGGACTAAAGTCAGGTCACAAAAAGTGATGTCATCCAAGCTAACCCAGCAGTAATATTTGTTATTAATTTAAGAACTCTCTCAGAGAAAGAGAGGGTGCATTTTGTATTTTGTCTTTGACCTAGCAAGAACATCCACTCATCACCACCTTCTGCAGTTGCCTTGCTATAAGTATGTTTTTAGAGCATAGTAACTCTTTTAGATTCAGATAGGAATATAATAATGTATAGCTTAGATATTTTCTTTATTTATTTGAGACTGTCCTGCAATGTTATTTTAAATACTTCCTGTGATTTTGAACTCTGATGTAACTGATTACTTACTGAGTATTTACTTGTTCTTTTACTATTTATTTATTATTAAATGTATTTAAACCTATCTTTGTGGCTGATATTTATGTGATATATTTAAGCTATTACAGTACTTGCATATCTATATGGTGACACAGTACAGGCCACTCCTAAATAGCCTTGCTCTTGGTCAGACTACCATTTGGATTATTAGTAGCATTACACAGTAGGATTAGGCACCCTTTGTTAAGGGCCTTAGAGTAGTCGAGTAAGAGTTGGCTGGTGGCAGCTGCAACTACCTTATAGTCTGGGCAGAAGGGGGCATAGCTAGTAAACCTGTGCCAGCCTTTTCCAGGTGTGTGTGTGTGTGTGTGTGTGTGTGTGTGTGTGTGTGTGTGTGTGTGTGTTTGTATATAAATCAAATCTCAAATTGTGTGTGTGTGTGTGTGTGTGTGTGTGTGTGTGTGTGTGTGTGTGTGTGTGTGTGTGTGTGTGTGTGTGTGTGTGAACTACTTTGGCAGGGACACAAAGCACTGGTTGGACAGAGGGGGTGCTGGAGGTTTTGGCTTGGCCACTCAGCTGAGATCTCAACCCTATAGCTGTGCCAGTGGGGAGTCTTATTGGGGATCTGGAAAAATAGGGGGAAATAGGGGGAAACAGCTCCAGCCTGACCATTCTCTCTGTGTGCTCTTAACGAAAATTGTACTTTACTGTCTGTGTGTACTTGTCATCCTCCCAGTGTGTATATTTCCCCACTATTACCAGTGATGAGGACTGAGGATACTTGATTAATGAGCCAGGTCAGGGACGTCACAGGCTGTAATCACAAAATGCTTAATCTCACCTGCACGTAAAATGCCACTTGAACCTTATAATGAACTTAAGACAAATAAAAATTCAGTCACTGCAGATGATAAATATTATAATGCTGATGTGTATTTTATGAAATTAAGAAAAATCAAAATATAATTGTGTGTATTGTATGACACTGGTAGTGTCAAATGGGGCATTTGTTACAGAAAATGTATTTCTCATTAATATTTTTCACAAGATGCATATTAACTTACAGTTTCTTCCAAAATAAGTCAAAATGTTCATAAATTGTTTATGCTAAAAATAATATGTAATATAGAACCATGATTATGCAAACCACAATTACCTAAGTTGTAGTTTTCAAGTGTTTTACAACTGCATTCTAAATATCAAGCTATAAGTGTATTAACAGATGACTGAAGGTAAAGAAAGTGCTGAAGGGGTTAAGGGATGTTACTATGATCAACAGAGTATAGTTCTGGAATATTCATGAAGGGAGACAAGTAAACAATGTGAAAGGGATTTTGTTTTATGTGAGCTCTGGCCTCCTTAGGCAGGGGGATAACTAGTTAAAAGGAATCTTGGAGAGATAGCATGTACTGATACTGAATGATACAAGGTCAAAAAACAAGACAGGTTGCTAGGCCAGGTGGTTGTATTTTTAAAACTTTATTGTTAGTAAAAACATGATTGTTAAGTGTTCAGGTGCAGCACTAAGTAAGAAGCACAAGGGTACGCAGAGACCCTATTTGTTAACTAATATGAAACGTCAGAATTCAGCATGCATGTTACTGATAAGAAATAATATATAAACTGCATGTTTTTGCTGCTTGGTGAGACTGATTTGAATACTTTGTGAAGGCAGTCTCCAAGCATTGTGATTTGTTAGACTGAAATAAATGGGGAAATGTTTTACACATCCTGAAGTGTTATTTTTGACTCAAGACTGACAAGTAAATCATTGTTATTTATGTATATTTTGATTGTACCATAACAACACTTAACTATTCTTAATAAGCAATGCTCTGCATTTCAATTTGGTGTTAATTTTTGTTTACTATTTTTTTTATTATTGAGCATTGGCATGTTTAGAGTGTAGTTTTTTAACTCAAAACTAACTTTAAAAGTACAAAAACATATACATTTGTGACGGGCTCTCTTTATCTGGGCCAGCAATCAAGGAGCCTCAGTCCTCACCACCGACACTGGTGACAGACCATCACTATGACAGGGATGGATTTACTCAGTATTTTCAAATCCAGATGTCTGCATCAAGCACAGTTTCCCCAAGAGCAGTTCCAAGTGACTTGCACGCCCACACTTGGGTATTTAATTTTCACACACACACACACACACACACACACACACACACACACACACACACACACACAATCCTGGGAAAGGCTGGCACAGATTTACTAGCTATGCCCCCTTATCCCCAGACAATAAGGTAATGATTCTGCCACCAGCCAGTCACTGTCAGTCTCTTACAAGGGCATCCAATTATACTGAGTAAAATCAATACTAACATAAATGGTAGAGTGGAATCCAAGCAGCAAGGCTTTTCGGAGTGGCCAAAGCATCACTAGAATAAGCACAAGTACTCTCAAGGTGTTAAAAGTAATCTTTAAAAGACCAGCTACAATAAAAGGTATACAATAATTAATAATAAATAATAAAATAGAAAACATGAGAATAGTAAATATTTAAGTGCAATAAACATCAGAGATTCAATCACAGGAGAAATAAAAATAACACAGTTGGACAGATTCAAGCAGATGCAGAAAAACAATACTTAGCTAACCTCACTGTAAATCCTAACTATCTAAAGAAGAACTATTCCCTAGCTAACTTAATTAATTCAGCAAGGCAAGATGAGATGCTGAGAAGTTTACTTCCACTAGGCAAGGTGATGATATTCCACCTTCTAACGGACTACAACTGAACTGACTATGACAACTGTCATACATTTTTATATCAGGTTCCAAAGAAAACAAAACAAAACAAGCCAGGCTGTGAGTTCCATCCCCATCCCCTCTGGTTATAGAATGACATAACATTTGATCACATGACTCTGGTGGGGTACAGACTCATAGCTTTTCTAAGATATTTTGCAGTATTTGAAATTTATAGAATTCTTTGTTTAAACATAAACATTTAATCAGTTATAATAACATTGTCGATACATTTTTAATACAAGCATCTGTACAAGTCAGTGTGACAGTCAAACAAAAGAAAATTATTTACAAAACTATTTAAAAACCTCCAGCCAACCATGCTGGCATATGTTACACATGCACTGCCCTATTCTCCCTGATATTACATAAAACATACCAACAAGACAAATAAACTTTAATAGCAAGCATCTCCTCTACCATATTATTTTCATTACTCCCATTTCACAAATGAACCTGTCTTTATTCATTCTTGAAGTACGTTACTCTAATCTGCATGTTTAACAAACACCACTTGCACTAACATAAAAATCACTGTTGTTTTCTCTGAAGAAAAAATGTCATAGTTTTGTGTATTATATCATTGTTAATATCCTGAATGGGATGGGTTTTGGTTATAATCTTCAAATGCAACATTGATGTATTGACTAGTTTTTTATGAGAAACAAAATGCTCTGTATTGGCTTTACAGGCTTTTTAATATTTGTCAACAATTTTTCGTTGCTTGGCCATCACAGCTCAGTACAAAACCACTCAATTTAGAATACACTTCTGTGCAACTGCTTTGTAAACAGTTCAAGAATTGTCTGTGCTTTGTATCCATCATCCCATTCAATTTTACATTTTTTTTCTTAGTGATAAGCTTATTACAACTCTATAATTCTCTGTCTGTTAGGTTTTATTAATGGTCCTTTGGTAATAGGCAAGCCAACATAACAAAAAACATTTTAAACTGAATCTATTCTGCCAGCTTTATTCTTGTCTCTGAATAGTCATAGATACCTAATTTGTGGATGGTTGTTGCTATGTGTAAACAATGCGGACAGACAGGAACTCACAGCCCAGCCTTACTGTTCTGTCCAGCCTTCACACAGCTTGTTGCGTTGCATCACCTGCATATACAGAACAGAACAATATCATTCTGAATTAATAGAATGTGCCTTAGACCAGTGAATAACAAAACAGAAATAGCAATGAAAAATGATATCATTTGTTCCTCCTCTTCAAAACAACATTTTTAACAAATAAAAATCTTTAAAAAGCTTAAAATAAGAATAGACTTGAAACAGAAGCAGTTTCCATATCATAAAAAAATATTTCTACATCCTTTCTTTTTTCGTGTTTGAAAAATCAGAAAAGCATGTTTAACTTAAACTCATACACTATAAAGAATATGTAATATACAAATTACCATAACTGATATTTCTTGAGTTTATAATTAATCAAACATAAGTCACAAAGTATAATTTTCTGGCAAACATTGTCATACTAGCTATTATGTTCAGATCTCATGCAAGGATTCTGTCAACTAACTGACTGTTGATCACAAAGGAATAAGAATGTTAGTATTACATTGTTATATTACACCTTTACATTCACAAATTCAATGGATATGTTTTGTAGAGGGGCAAGCTTCATTATAACCCCAGGTATATGGGAGTTAACGTCCCAGCACTTACATAACAAATGTATTACTGCACATCTATGGGGAAAATAGAAATACCCTGCAAGGGTAAAGACATTAGCCAAATAAAGTGTGATGTCACACCACCTTGAAGAAATTGAAAATATGTTCATGAGTGTGTAAATCTGGAGAAGGAGGGACATGGAGATAACAGTCAACTAGTTAGTTTGTTTATGACATGTAGGGTATTCATTATCTTCTATATTTTCATATTAGTTATTTCTTTGATTGCACTTTAAATGCTTATATTCAATAACATTAATGACTTAGTTTGTCCATTGCAATACTTTAATATCAACAAGAATTTCAATCCCACTTATAGCTGGCATATAGGGATAATACTCTGATTAGGGCCCAGGCAATCCATGTTCAGTTAGCAACTCTGGTGTCTCATGACACTGGCAGGAAGGATGAATTACCCTATCTTGAGAAAGGGGAGTCTTGGTATAGACCAGGGCTAGACATAATCACCAAACTATATTTGCAGGCTAGCTAAAGAAGGCATACTTACTCTAGGGCCCAGGGTGGGCACTCCGTTACTAGTCCAGCTTCCAAGGAAGGAGTCAGCACATAGTGGAGGATAGGGCTTTGGGGAAAAAAAGCCCTGGACTGCATAACAGCATTTATGACATTTCCAATTCCAGCTTCACTACAGCTCCCACATCACAACTCGCTTCCCCTTCTCACCCCACCTGTTATAGCCTCAATTAGAAGACATGCCAGCAGCCACCCACTTTCTCATTCCCCTCCTCTTCCATCCAGGTGACCCCACCTGGGGGGGCCTAGTGCTAAAAATAGAGATCAGGAGAAAAAAAGTGGAAGCTGAGCAGATGATGGTCATCTTTAGCCTAAAAGCTAAAAAATAATGTTTTCATTGTATGCTGATCTTACTGCAATATTAACATCCCTTTAAGTGGTTATAATTTGTTATAGCATAAAATGATTTGATGGGTGCAACACTGTTGAACAATTTTAGAATTAATAGTTTTCACTTCCACAATGTAATTTGTAGGCCACAAAATACACTGTTATGAAACGAGCATCTGCTGTGGTAATATCTCTCCACTGACTTAAAATACGAATACTCTGATTTCCTACTTTGTACTGTTTCTGCCAAAAGTATCAGTATGCCTTTTGCAATGACATCTTTTCATATTGGTTATCAGTTGTCCCTTGTAGAGCACTTTAACATGCATTTGACTGTTAGGCTCGAAAGGGAATTTTATTCAGTACCTTTTTTCATACTCAGAAGTGTAGACCCAAGTTACATTTGCTAGCTAAGATCATCTATGACTAAAGGTATATGCTTAAAAGGCTGGCTGCAATCAGTATCTAGATTTAAACTTTTTAAGCGAGCCTATGGCTAGAATCAGTGATATATTATGGTAATGCTTTGCGCAAATAGCCCAAAAAATTGAAATTGTTTGGGAAATGCTGTTAAAACAAAGGCAAGAACCCTACAATGTCACTGATATGTAGGGATTTGGGGCCTAGAGTGGATATGTGGATCATGACATAAGTTTTGAAGATGTAGAATACCAGAGAGGAAATACCTGGAATGTACTTAGGGAATAACAAGAAAGTTACCTGTCAATGAATTTACAGCAGTTTACCTTGAAGGAGAACTGTTTTGTTCCAATGAAAGATTTTGGCTTTAAAGAGAACTGTGAGCTATTTAAAACTACATTATCCAAAAGTATAACTGTGTTTTTAACTTCATTTTAGGAAGTGAATTTTAATTTTGGCATTTTCACTGTAAATTAGCTGTACTTAAACTGAAGAAAGTGTTACCACTGTGTTTTACCTGCTACACTGGTGGCTACAGTGGGCATATTTTGATTTTATGTATATACTAAATTATACTATTTTATGTGTATACTAAATTATACTATTTTATGTATATACTAAATTATACTATTTTATGTATATACTAAATTATACTATTTTATGTATATACTAAATTATACTATTTTATGTATATACTAAATTATACTATTTTATGTATATACTAAATTATACTATTTTATGTGTATACTAAATTATACTATTTTATGTGTATACTAAATTATACTATTTTATGTGTATACTAAATTATACTATTTTATGTGTATACTAAATTATACTATTTTATGTATATACTAAATTATACTATTTTATGTATATACTAAATTATACTATTTTATGTATATACTAAATTATACTATTTTATGTATATACTAAATTATACTATTTTATGTCTATACTAAATTATACTATTTTATGTATATACTAAATTATACTATTTTATGTGTATACTAAATTATACTATTTTATGTATATACTAAATTATACTATTTTCCATTCCTGTATTGCAGCTTGTCAGCACAAAACCTTGACAGTAAGTGTAATTTCACAACATGCCTGACCCTTTGATAGTTTTCTTTAAGCTATTTTTGTGCAAGTTCTTCTTAAGAAAAAACGTCTTTTCAGAGAGCCTTCCACTTGTCCCATACCCTGAAAGTGTTTTCCAAGGCAAGGTACCGATCACTTGTCTGGACTTCACATTTTACAATATATTTTGCTTGCCTATTCTTTTATATATTGTATACTGGAACCCAGAGGACGACACCACGTCCTTTTGCCCCCCCCCCCCCACTGTGTTGATCGGCACAGGTTGTTTAGTGTGTCTGTTTGTTTAGTGCTTGTTTCACCCTTATTCATGGTAAGCTTTTGCCTCAATCCTGTGTCTCGAGTACACCTGTTTACTTGTTCTTTCCTGTGACATACCTACCACCTTCCCTTGACTGTCATTGAGGCTTCAACGCTCTGCCTGTTTGGGCCACATTTACCTCATACGGATCTATCTACTGGTAAATATATGTACTGACCCAGTTGGGTGCAGTAGCTCATAGGGTGTGCTACCTAGGCGAGTGTCACCTGCTCTGACATTTTCATTATATTTTGTTTGTTAAAAGTTTTTGCCTTATTTTTATTACTTACTAGGCTTGGCTTGATTGGAACTTCCTCCACTGGGTATGCAAAGATTGACTGACACCCACTAAACATAAATCTGTGCCCACTTCACTCCCCTCTCATCCCTAACTTCCCAGCCACCTGCACTGATTCTTACTTTTACAGATATTGTTCCATGTGCCTGGAATTTCTCAACCATTACTTCCTTAAACTCATACATTTCAGAAACACCTCACTGTAATTAGACTGTGCCTCTCTGAAACAACCCTTTCCTTGTTTTGCTGTTGCTTTCATTTCCCGCTTTGCCTAAGCCTAATATGGTACCTACGAGAACACACTGTCTCAGTTCCAAAGAAAAGCTTCATACATACTACCACAATGCTCCCAAATCCCCAAACCATGTCACTATTCATTTTATTCATTGTACATCTCTCAGGTGACATCCACTTTAACCCAGAACATACTCCACACAGTAACAGCCCAAATACTTTTTTCAGCAGCATTTTACAATATCTGTAGCATAAATAAGAAATGAGTACACCTAGAAGCATGAACATTGTGCTATAACCCTCAGAGTATTGCTTCTGCAGAGCCTTGACATAAGGATTCATCCTTTTCTTTGCAATTGGCAATGTGTCAGTATGGTTTATGATGTAAAATGCTTGCAACTAGGATTGTGTCGGTGTGGTTTGTGATGTAAAATGCTTGCAACTAGGATTGTGTCGGTGTGGTTTGTTTTCATTTATATAAATGTATGATTGTCTATGCTGTAAGTGATGGTTTAATAAAGATGTTTCTTGTTTAAAAAAGGGCAGGAATTGAATACTTTATGTATTATTGCTTAGATTAGATGATATACAGCAATATATGCAAAGTATAATGTCCGTTAATGTTAATATGTTAATACAGTTTGATTACTTTTGTATAAATGTAAAATTGCCTATGTCACAAGTGATAATTAAATAAACGTGTGTTTAAAAAAAGATTCATCCTTTTCTTCTAACTACACTCTGTTTTCAGACAACAAACCTGATGATAGATAAGTTAGTGGGGTTCAGACTCCGCCTAACAAAGCAGCTAGTCTGTACCCCACTCTTAGTGAACATAATACACATAGTAATGATTACAGTTCCAACTGGACACTTTTTCAATTACTCATTGGAGGTCACACAAAACTATTTAAAATCAGTGCTTGCATTCCACATCCTGACTCTTTCTCTCAATTTTTGAAAATATTCTAAATCAAATCCTTAATACTACAAAGAATAACAAATTATCTGTACAGGTATAAATCTAAACTGTAATTCCTCCTTCAGACGAGAGGGACAGATCCATAATCTTAAACCCACTAGCAGAAGAAAGCAAATGTGAGCAAAGTCCGAGGTTTCCCTGTGAAATGTTAAAACAGACGGCTAGTTAGAAACAGGGCTTTTAGCATCGAGTGCTTAAAACGACAGAGGTTAGTGAGGTAAAAAGAGATGAATTGTCAAAACGAAAAACAGAAAAAATCAGCGTCGTGAGTTGCCTCTTGTAGAAGAAAAAGAAATTTCATATATCTTTTTGCAAATGAAGAGACTATACCTTCTGTTTCATGCCAGTGAACTAACAAAAGTGCTCCTGACTTGGCACATTTGTAGACAAACAATGAATGTATTAAGAAGACAGAGTGTGAGGTCAATGCACTAAGTCGTGCCAGAGAAAATACTACAAGAATAGAAGGAGAAACAGATAAGAAAACTGACCCCATTCCATACCCATATTTTCAGGTGAGTAGTGATTTGTAAAACTGACCCCATTCCATACCCATATTTTCAGGTGAGTAGTGATTTGTAAAACTGAGCCCATTCCATACCCATATTTTCAGGTGAGTAGTGATTTGTAAAACTGACCCCATTCCATACCCATATTTTCAGGTGAGTAGTGATTTGTAAAACTGACCCCATTCCATACCCATATTTTCAGGTGAGTAGTGATTTGTAAAACTGACCCCATTCCATACCCATATTTTCAGGTGAGTAGTGATTTGTAAAACTGAGCCCATTCCATACCCATATTTTCAGGTGAGTAGTGATTTGTAAAACTGAGCCCATTCCATACCCATATTTTCAGGTGAGTAGTGATTTGTAAAACTGAGCCCATTCCATACCCATATTTTCAGGTGAGTAGTGATTTGTAAAACTGAGCCCATTCCATACCCATATTTTCAGGTGAGTAGTGATTTGTAAAACTGAGCCCATTCCATACCCATATTTTCAGGTGAGTAGTGATTTGTAAAACTGAGCCCATTCCATACCCATATTTTCAGGTGAGTAGTGATTTGTAAAACTGAGCCCATTCCATACCCATATTTTCAGGTGAGTAGTGATTTGTAAAACTGAGCCCATTCCGTACCCATATTTTCAGGTGAGTAGTGATTTGTAAAACTGAGCCCATTCCATACCCATATTTTCAGGTGAGTAGTGATTTGTAAAACTGAGCCCATTCCATACCCATATTTTCAGGTGAGTAGTGATTTGTAAAACTGACCCCATTCCATACCCATATTTTCAGGTGAGTAGTGATTTGTAAAACTGAGCCCATTCCATACCCATATTTTCAGGTGAGTAGTGATTTGTAAAACTGAGCCCATTCCATACCCATATTTTCAGGTGAGTAGTGATTTGTAAAACTGAGCCCATTCCATACCCATATTTTCAGGTGAGTAGTGATTTGTAAAACTGAGCCCATTCCATACCCATATTTTCAGGTGAGTAGTGATTTGTAAAACTGAGCCCATTCCATACCCATATTTTCAGGTGAGTAGTGATTTGTAAAACTGAGCCCATTCCATACCCATATTTTCAGGTGAGTAGTGATTTGTAAAACTGAGCCCATTCCGTACTCCATATTTTCAGGTGAGTAGTGATTTGTAAAACTGAGCCCATTCCGCACCCATATTTTCAGGTGAGTAGTGATTTGTAAAACTGAGCCCATTCCGCACCCATATTTTCAGGTGAGTAGTGATTTGTAAAACTGAGCCCATTCCATACCCATATTTTCAGGTGAGTAGTGATTTGTAAAACTGAGCCCATTCTGTACCCATATTTTCAGGTGAGTAGTGATTTGTAAAACTGAGCCCATTCCATACCCATATTTTCAGGTGAGTAGTGATTTGTAAAACTGAGCCCATTCCGTACCCATATTTTCAGGTGAGTAGTGATTTGTAAAACTGAGCCCATTCCGTACCCATATTTTCAGGTGAGTAGTGATTTGTAAAACTGAGCCCATTCCATACCCATATTTTCAGGTGAGTAGTGATTTGTAAAACTGAGCCCATTCCATACCCATATTTTCAGGTGAGTAGTGATTTGTAAAACTGAGCCCATTCCATACCCATATTTTCAGGTGAGTAGTGATTTGTAAAACTGAGCCCATTCCGTACCCATATTTTCAGGTGAGTAGTGATTTGTAAAACTGAGCCCATTCCATACCCATATTTTCAGGTGAGTAGTGATTTGTAAAACTGAGCCCATTCCATACCCATATTTTCAGGTGAGTAGTGATTTGTAAAACTGACCCCATTCCGTACCCATATTTTCAGGTGAGTAGTGATTTGTAAAACTGACCCCATTCCATACCCATATTTTCAGGTGAGTAGTGATTTGTAAAACTGAGCCCATTCCATACCCATATTTTCAGGTGAGTAGTGATTTGTAAAACTGAGCCCATTCCATACCCATATTTTCAGGTGAGTAGTGATTTGTAAAACTGAGCCCATTCCATACCCATATTTTCAGGTGAGTAGTGATTTGTAAAACTGAGCCCATTCCGTACCCATATTTTCAGGTGAGTAGTGATTTGTAAAACTGACCCCATTCCGTACCCATATTTTCAGGTGAGTAGTGATTTGTAAAACTGACCCCATTCCGTACCCATATTTTCAGGTGAGTAGTGATTTGTAAAACTGACCCCATTCCGTACCCATATTTTCAGGTGAGTAGTGATTTGTAAAACTGAGCCCATTCCATACCCATATTTTCAGGTGAGTAGTGATTTGCTGTACAGAGTAAAGAAAGAAGAAATACTGGCACCGTTAGTTCCAAAACCTTTTAGATCATTTGTGATGAAAACTGGTAAGTAAGTATTTTCAGACGACACTTAGGGATACACAATACCAAAGCTAGTACTGTAACTAGGTTTTATTGGCCTGTGTATAAAGAAATACACCGAGAACTGTTGTGCAGCTTGCCCAGGATTTCAAAAGACAACATCAAATCCTGAGCTCAGAAGTTTGCTAATACCTATGTTTTTATCAAAGTTCCATTTGACTGGACAGCCTTGGATCTTGTGTGTCCATTAATAAAATCTAGTAGTACCAATACATTGTGGTGATTATTTACCACATCGTTAAGTTTCCTGAATCAGTATCCCTGTGAAAAGGAAGCACTAAGGCAGTAACCAAAGAATTAGCATTACTTTTCTCCATGGTGCCCATCCCCAAAGGAATACCTTTAGGTAATGGAACCCTGTTATAATCCAGGGTAACACACCAACTTTGCCAGTGTTTTAAAAGTAAAGCAGTTAAAAACTTCAGTATACCATCCTCAGAATGAAGGTTTACTGCAGCACTTAAACAAAACTCTGAAGTCCGTGCTAAAGGATGTCATAAACAGGACGGTAAAGACTAAAACCAGTTACCGTCCCACCTCCTTTTTCCTGTACGATGAGTGTTCCAGGCGTCAGTACAATTTTTCCTGTTTTCATTAATATATGGAAGTTATCACTGAGGCTTGCTGAACATAGCAAAGTAGAGCTGAGAGGAGTAAAAAAAACATTTACAAGTTTGATAGTTTACTTTACCAGCTTGCAAGATCGAGTAAAAAATGTTACACCAATAGTTAAGGAACATATGCAAAGAACACAAGAGATACAACAGAGGCTATATAATAAGAATGCCAAATTTAGATAGTTTAAAACAGGAAGCAAAGTGTTAGTATTAGATTATTCTGGTGAAAAGAAGCCCCTAGCAAGATGGCAAGGACCCTGTGAGGTGGCAGATGAAATGAACAAAGTGATCTACAAATTAATCTCTGGGATAATAACTTTCCCAGAGGCTACCCCATCTATCCCAGAGACTACCCTGTTTATCGCACAGATTACCTCATCTCTGGAACAGGGGCCCCATCCACATAAAGCAGAGTTCCTTTGTAACTTAATTCAAGTGTAACTTGGACAATTGGATGGGGAACAATAAATTCATCCCTGGTTTGTCACCTGTGTCTCTAATGGACAAAGGCAGCCTGCAAATGGTTCATCTCCCAGGCCCCTGCTTATACTTATCAAGGGCATGAGAATTTGTCAGAGATTTGGGATGCATGGCTAAGCTTAAAAACAGCTTTGTGGTCATTAGCCTAGTAAACACCTATGAAACTCGAAAGAGAAAATCAGAGACAGCAATATCACAAAAATGTATGTAGAAAACTGTGAAGGAATATGAGGCTTGTGTTCCCAGCCTGGAAGATGATATAGATGCCAAGAGTACAGAAAAAAACATTGTGTAAGGGCCAGAGACAGGAAATAACAGTTTTTATTGATAAATAAAAAATACTTTTTTTTCTGAGCGTTTGGTGGAACAGATTTAATACAGCATCATACTGAAACTGTGCCCGGACGATATTAAACCTAAAAGTATACATGATACAGAGTCACAAGGAAAAGCAGCAACTGAAGAAGTGAAAAAATAGTTACAGTAGCAGTTACTGAGGAGTGCTAAAATGAATGGCACAGTCCAATTGTGTTGCCTCCCACGCTGGACAGCGCCATAAAAATAAAAAAACTGACTGAAATACTAAATTTGGCACTTATCCAATGTTCATAGTGAATGAGCTCATACTGAAACTAGCCAAAGCAAGGTTTCACTATCCTAGATTCATCCAAGTGGTGCAAAGAAATACCCTCTAATGGGTAGAAAAAGGAAATAAAAGTAAAGGTACCAACAATGGTACGCGAGTTAATACCAGAGATTAGGGAGAAGAAAGAAGTAATTGCCTAATGGATAGAAACTGAGTAAATGCAGAATGTAAGGGAGAACAGGTGAGAAAACTCAAAAGATAATTTGAACTGAGGAGTAAATGGGAAAGAAATCACTACTTTTAGGAGAAAACACCCAATCGCTTGAGAGAGAATGGATTCACATCTGAAGCGATATGGCTGCAAACGAGATCTGAGGTAGGTTAGGTTAGTTGGGCATTGTGGGTAAGAAGACAAGCTTGAGAGTTGGATCCAAGAATCTGGAAAAAGCAGCTGGAGTTGGATCCGAGTTGGATCCACGACCCATCAGTTGAGGAATGAATGAAAATGACAACATCAGATTCTTAGATTTCGATACAAATAAAAATGTTGTCATACCCTTTGGAAATATATTAGACTACCAAGCATGCAAATTTATGATTCAACTTTCAAAACCATGGTTAAGGCAAACATTTAAATAAATGCACATAAAACGAACTAAGGTTTCACCATAAACACCTTCTGCAGTAATACATTTAATTTTGTGGGGTGTTTCATGTTAGCCTTCATAAATTCTTATTCTCTGGATAAGTCTTCAGCAAGATCAGTCAAAGACAAATTATTCCTTCTTCTTTTAATAAAGCCAATAATCTGTCTAAATATAGAAAAAGACATTTTACAAAAAGAATAAATGCTGTAAACAAATGCATTTGAGTATTGAGTAAAATGAGCTTCTTTGTTTTCAGTTCAGATAGATTAATTAGGAGAAACATCTACATAGCTTTTGCTGCATTGTCTGATCCAGTTCTTTTCAAGTATCTAGTTTCAAAGTACAAATCCAATTCAGCTGTTATAGATCATACAGTCTGGTCCTAAAAGCAGACATTGACAGCAATAAAAAGGAACAGGCGTGTGACAAAATACCTTCTATTTTTGTTGTGTGTGTGTTAATCAGTAAGCCCACTGGACAAAGTGTCCCATTTTCGGGTTCAACCTAGGAGCAGTGCATGGTTAAGTGATTTGTGGGTCTATATTAGCAGAATGGAACACAAATTGAGCAAATGTGTCTTGAGCGACACAAATGAAGCAAATACACTAAATGCCAGTGAATTTCCACCGAAATGCAAAAGAGCGAAATGTTTTGTTTGGCCAACCTCGGAAACTCAGTGTGATACTCAACATAAGAGAAACGTCACTAACATGCTCAGTTCATGTCAACAATGAGCTTCAAACATGAATATATGCACAAAGCACTTTCCCACTATATACAAACCCTATCCTAGTACACCTTCACCGTGCCTAACTGTGACATAAAAACACCTAACTTAAACAAAACAGCATGTGTTTGTATAACAGAAACCAAACACCAACACAATATGATGCATACAGCTGGACCAGCCATGTGTGCTACACTACACTTTCAGCAACATAGCAACTGCCCGTAGAAACTCTGCAGTACTATATTCATTTTTCCTGTGCGGTACACTCTGTAAAGCAGTACTATATTCATTTTTCCTGTGCGGTACACTCTGTAAAGCAGTACTATATTCATTTTTCCTGTGCGGTACACTCTGTAAAGCAGTACTATATTCATTTTTCCTGTGCGGTACACTCTGTAAAGCAGTACTATATTCATTTTTCCTGTGCGGTACACTCTGTAAAGCAGTACTATATTCATTTTTCCTGTGCGGTACACTCTGTAACCCTCCTGTTCCAGGGGCTTTCTTCAGTACTATATTCATTTTTCCTGTGCGGTACACTCTGTAAAGCAGTACTATATTCATTTTTCCTGTGCGGTACACTCTGTAAAGCAGTACTATATTCATTTTTCCTGTGCGGTACACTCTGTAAAGCAGTACTATATTCATTTTTCCCAGCGGTACACTCTGTAAAGCAGTACTATATTCATTTTTCCTGTGCGGTACACTCTGTAAAGCAGTACTATATTCATTTTTCCTGTGCGGTACACTCTGTAAAGCAGTACTATATTCATTTTTCCTGTGCGGTACACTCTGTAAAGCAGTACTATATTCATTTTTCCTGTGCGGTACACTCTGTAACCCTCCTGTTCCAGGGGCTTTCTTTTCTTAGGGGAGACTGCACAAGCACACAGCATTTGTAGCCGTATTTCATCACCCCTGTTCTGTTCATAGACTAACATAAATAGCACACAAGGAATGTCAGAAATGCACCTACCAAGTAAACACCTGATTCTCCTGTGCCATAATTTTGAGTGCGTGGCAAAGCATTGTCATTCAAGGATGACGCATTCCAGAAGGAAATAGGGTACATGGGAGGGAATCGTGTAGGTGCTACATTACGGGTGACCTGTTTCCTTACATGGCCCAATACATACACATCAGAGAAATACATGATCAGCTCTTTACCTTCACTAGGGAGGGCTTTACTCAACTGTGCAAAGGCCGGAACCACATCCGTCTCAGGAAGGAAGCTCAAGGCTATCAATTCTTTCACAGCATGTTGGAATTCAACAGAAGTGCCATATAAATGTGACAGCCCCGGCTGTTGAACTTTCCTCCATACACTCTGTGAAAAATAAAACAGACACCCTTTGCTACTAACATCAGCAAAATTTGCTGCAATACTTTTCATTGCTGCCAATTCAAAGTCACACAACAGAAACTTCACTGTAGGGGTCAGCTGTGATTTCGTACATAAAGCAAACACACATTCCCACATATAGTTGTATATCTTAAAGGATTTCTTTGTCATCAGAGAGTACAGCAAAGGGAGACATTTTTGTGTACCATTACACACAATTAGAGCATGTATGCTATGCAGCTGTCTGCAGAACTTTCCTTTAGTTAGGAACACACCATCCATGAACCATATTTCACTTTTACACAAGTCACCAAGGTTTTCTGTGGTTGTGAAGACTAACACATGTACATTGGAGTGTATGTCTACCCTCCTTTCTTGCATGGAAGTAGATTGTTTCAGCTTAAACTCATCTATGGACACATTATTAAGAGTAGTACAGGGTGCAGAGTGAGTTAACATGCTAATTCGCCATACCCTGTTCACACGCTTTACCAGTGACCTTCGTTTTGCTAATGTCACTCGTACCCTGTTAACACTCTGTAACATTGACCTTCGTGTTGGTAATGTCACTCATACCCTGTTCACACTCTGTAACATTGACCTTTGTGTTGGTAATGTCACTCGTACCCTGTTCACACACTGCAACATTAACCTTCGTGTTGGTAATGTCACTCGTACCCTGTTCACACGCTGTAACATTGACCTTCATGTTGGTAATGTCACTCGCACCCTGTTCACACGCTGTAACATTGACCTTCGTGTTGGTAATGTCACTCATACCTGTTCACATGCTGTAACACTGACCTTCATGTTGGTAATGTCACTACACTTTCAAAAGACGTGCTAGCTAAGACATTATCTACTAGTAGTGCAGGGGTGCTTCTACAATCTCTGGAAATTTCCTTCAACTTACAACAAGCCTTATACTTCTCAACCTCTGTGGGATCAGAGGCATGATCATGAGGGTTTGATTTTAATAGGAGGTCCTCTACCCCTGTTGTAGTTATTGCCCTACCCTTACATCTATGTGTGTTTTTAAGTTGACAGCCCCAGTACTTCTTAGTCTTTAGCTATTTTTCTAACACATACAGGTAACAGTCTATCACTAGCACATCCTTCCCTTTTTGTGACTGTACAGTACAATACCTGTCATGTATCACACCAGGTCTGGTCAGCACAGTGGAAGCCATAGTGGTATACACAACATGCCATACGCACAACTAACTGCTCTGATTATGTGCCTTAAGTACTTCCTACTTTAGCGGGATACTGCACATTAATTGACATATATTTCACTCTTTTAACAGTACCTAACCTTTATTGGTGCACAATGTAAGTCACCACGTGTTTGCACTATGTGCTCTGTAGCTTTTATACTTAAATACGTCCAGTCTTCTCTATAACTATTGCTGTTTGACGTGGTTACATCACAGATAGCATTTGGCCAAGTATGACAGTTTGTATTTCTGTTTTCCGCTCATTTAGTGGTTCGTGTTTCAGACACTTCGGGATGTATGTGTTGCCCAAAACGCATTCACTCAATTTGTGTTTCATTCTGCTAATATAGACCCTGATTTGTATAGACTAATTATTGGATAACTTCTGCCATACGTAAGAGAAAGCAGAACTTTGAGTGTAAAAACAAACTGAATGCCTGTACAAAGCATGTAAACATACCACTCAGCTATTACGATTAAGGCAAATCACTGATTTTTGCCTTGTGATTCAGCCTTACTTCTCATAGAACTGTGTTTCCTAGAAGTTAAACCTGCTTATAGACACATACATTGTTTAACTGTGGTCTAGTGCCTCATGGACTTCTAGTACAAAAAATAAGGAAATGCTACTCTTTCTGACATATTACTATCTTCCTCTTCTTCTTCTTCTTTTTTCGGCTGCTCCCATTAGGGGTCGCCACAGCAGATCAACTGTTTCCATTCCTTCCTGTCCTCTGCATCTTGCTCTGTCACACCAACCACCTGCATGCCCTCTCTCACCACATCCATAAACCTTATCTTAGGCCTTCCTCTTTTCCTGTTACCTGGCAGCTTCATCCTTAGCATCTTTTTCCCAATATACTCTGCATCCCTCCTCAGCACATGTCCAAACCACCGTAATCTTGTCTCTCTGGCTTTGTCTCCAAACTGTCCAACCTGGGCTGACCCTCTAATATACTTATTCCTAATCCTGTCCATCTGTGTCACACCCAGTGCAAATCTTAACATCTTCAACTCTGCCACGTCAAGCTCTGACTCCTGCCTTTTTGTCAATGCCACTGTCTCCAACCCGTATAACATAGCTTGTCTCACTACCCTCTTGTAGACCTTCCCTTTCACTCTTACTGGTACTCGTCTGTCACAAATCACTCCTGACACTCTTCTCCACCCACTCCATCCTGCCTGTACTCTCTTCTTCACCTCTCTTCCACACTCACCATTACTCTGAACTGTTGATCCCAAGTACTTAAACTCATTCACCTTCACCACCTCTACTCCCTGCATCCTCACCATTCCTCTATCCTCCCTCTCATTCACACACATATATTCTGTCTTAGTCCTGCTGACCTTCATTCCTCTTCTCTCTAGAGCATATCTCCATCTCTCCAGGGTCTCCTCTACCTGTTCCCTACTCTCACTACAGATCACAATGTCATCTGCAAACATCATAGTCCACGGGGACTCCTGTCTGATCTCGTCTGTCAACCTGTCCATCACCATTGCAAATAAGAAAGGGCTCAGAGCTGATCCTTGATGTAATCCCACCTCCACCTTAAACGCATCTGTCACTCCCACTGCAGACTTCACTGCTGTCACACTACCCTCGTACATATCCTGTACCACTCTTACATACTTCCCTGACACTCCCGACTTCCTCATACAATACCACAACTCCTCTCTAGGCACCCTGTCATATGCTTTCTCTAAATCCACAAAGTCACAATGCAACTCCTTCTGACCTTCTCTGTACTTCTCCATCAACACTCTCAGAGCAAACATCGCATCTGTAGTGCTCTTTCCTGGCATGAAACCATACTGATGATCACTAATCATCACCTCCCTTCTTAACCTAGCTTCCACTACTTTTTCCCATAACTTCATGCTTTGACTGATCAATTTAATCCCTCTGTAGTTACTACAGCTCTGCACTTCACCCTTATTCTTAAAAATCGGTACCAAAACACTTTTTCTCCATTCCTCAGGCATCCTCTCACTTTCCAAGATTTCATTAAACAATCTAGTTAAAAACTACACTGCCATTTCACCTAAACTCCTCCATGCTTCCACAGGTATGTCATTTGGACCAACAGCCTTTCCGTTCTTCATCCTCTTCATAGCTATCCTTACTTCTTCCTTGCTAATCCACTGCACTGCATGATTCACTATCCGCACATCATCCAACATTCTCTCCCTCTCATTCTCTTCATTCATCAACCCCTCAAAGTACTCTTTCCATCTGCTCAACACAGTCTCCTTGCTTGTAAGTACATTTCCCCTCATTATCCTTTATCACCCTTACCTGCTGCACATCTTTACTAGCTCGGTCCCTCTGTCTAGCCAATCGGTACAGGTCCTTTTCTCCCTCCTTAGTGTCCAACCTTTCATACAACTCTTCATACGCCTTATCCTTAGCCTTCACCACCTCATCTCTTCGCCATGCTCCTCATCTCCTTATACTCCTGTCTACTTTCTTCATCTCTCTGACAATCCCACTTCTTCTTCGCCAGCCTCTCCCTCTGTATACTCTCCTGTACTTCCTCATTCCACCACCAGGTCTCCTTGTCGTCCTTCCTCTGTCTAGATGTCAGACCAAGCACCCTTCTAGCCATCTCTCTTACTAGCTCTGACATAGTACTATGATTTTTAATATTCTGAAGTCAGATATATGCATACAACCTGGGTGAAATTGTTTTCGGAATGACTTATGGTCCTCAGCTTGATCTTTTAATTATGAAACATACCAGCCTTCAGTGTTGCTGTAGTGATTATAAGCTGTGATGTCCACAGGATGCCTAACTGCTCTCTGTAAATATTTTAACTTTTTTTTTTTAAGTTTACTGAATTATCACTTGTAACATAGGCAAGCTTACATTTATATAAAAATAATCAAACCATATTAACAGGTTCACATTTACAAACATTATACATCACATAAATTGTTATATATCTTATAATCTAGGCAACATTACATGTATTATTCAATTCCTGCCTTTGCTTAAACCTCATTCCTCCTCCAAAACATTGTTGCATGTATTGTTCCCACAAATTCCATACTTCCTATATAATTTACTCCCTACCATTTTCTAAAGATCCCACTTTTTGTTCTTTTATCTCTGTTACAATAGTCACTTCTTCAAGTATAGTTGGCTTAGATATGAATTTCCATTTTCTAGTAATTACTCCTTTTGGCAGCAACCAGAATTAAACTTAACAAGGCCTTACTATATCTAGGCGATTCAGATCTTATATCCCACCTCAAAAAATCATTTCCTTAGTTAGTCTCATTTGCTCACCCAGTATTCCTAACAGAGTCCTCTGTAGGGAATTTCTAGTCTGCCAACTCATTACACTCCCAAAACATATGTTTGCAGCTCATATTTTTAGTCCTGTGTGCTAAACTATAACACAAGCTAAAAGTACAGTGCCCATAACAAATGTTCCCAGTAACGTCTTTCTTACCCATTACACCTCCAGCATTTGCCATCTACCTGAGGGAAATTTTTTGGAGTCTGCTTGGAGTATAAAAGTATGTATGCAAACACTTCCAGGCAAAGATCCTACATTTTCTAGACTGTTGCATATTTTGGAGGCACACATATACCCCCCATTGCTTCTTTCTTTCTTGAACTGCATATCTAATCTCTCTTCCCAATCTTTTCTGACCTCTTGTGATTGATTCCTATAGTTAATATCTTATTTTGTATCAATTATTTCTATTGGAATAAATTTAGAATACACCACTTAGTTTAAGCACCATTATCATTTTTAAAATATGAATTCACTCCATAATAGGAAAATGTATATTCTGTCAAACACTGAATCTTGTCTCTCCTTACCTTTGTTATAATTCATGCGTTAACAAGGTAAGACCCACCAGGCAAAAGCACTGCTTTTCAAGGATGGCCAAGGAACATAGCTTTGGTCTACCAACTTGCTCCAAGTTATATAGTATACAAGTGCAAACAGAAGGAAGCAAACACAGGGCTACAGGATGGAGTTTGTTAGCAGCTCATACTTTTAGTCATGTGTGCTAAACTATCACACAAGCTGAAAGTACAGCTGTGTAAGGTGCACTTACCTATAACAATAGATGTTCCGATTCCTCACTGCTGCAGTAGTCTTTAGACTATATGAGTTGTTTGCTGTCTAGAAAACAACAACTGGCCAGCTTCAAAAAGCTCTGTCTCCCCCCCCCCACACACACACACACACACACACACACAAACACAAACACACACTCCTTCACTCTGACTGTTGTTTGGCTAATCCCAAGAAGACTTCTTCAGGACTTTCTTGCCCATACAAGGAAGGAAGTGCCAAACAATCATGAATCAAACATCCAATAATAACAACAAAATACATAAAGCAGAAACAAACACAACAATACTCTATATCCCATCTACAACTATATACAAGAGTTGGGGGACAGAGGGTGGGTATGACTACTACAGCAGTGAGGAATTCGAGCATGTACTGTTACGGGTAAGTGCAACTTACATAACTGCACCATGTTCATCATTCCCACTGCTGCAATAACCTTTAGGCTACATAGCTTGATCACCAAAGCCTATCCAACCTGGAAATATCAAGAATATGGATCCAAGAGCCTCTGGAGAATGGTCCACTCAAAGTTTGACCTATACCTTGAAAAGAAATCCATTTTGCAATGTTTTGTAAAATATATCTACAGAAGGCCATGCAGCTGCCTCTAGAACGATTCTACAGTCTACCCCTTTCCATTATGCCATTGAAGAAGAAAAGGTTCTGGTAGAATGTGCCTTGATACTGCCTGGAATGGATTTGCTAAGGTGGGAAAAAGAAAAAGCAATAGTTCTGGACATCCAGCTGGAAAATGTCTGTTTACACACAAGATGTCCCTTTTTGCCCCTTGATAAGAAACAAATAGTGGATCAGCTTTTCTAAAGAGTTTATTTTAGTCAAGATATTGCCTGAGCTCCCTATGCAACTCCAGGGTATGCAGAATCCTTTCTCCCTTTTTTTAGGTTCTGGATAGAAAACTCGGAGGTTAATGGGTTGATTCAAAGTAAACAGTAAACTACTTTGGATATGAATGAGGGGGGTTTGTTTTTAAACAGTCCCTGTGGAAAATGAAATGATATTCACCCACCATGAGAGCTTGCCACTCAGATACCCTTCTTGCAGATATCAGCAAAATGACAAGTACAGTTTTCCAAGTGAAGGACCCTAAATCAGCTTGACAGGCAGATTCAAAACATGACAAAGACAATTTCTTTAGCACAAAATTGAGATAACAACAAGAAGCAGCCTGTTTAAAATGAGGTCTCAGGTGTAAAACTCCTTCCAGAAATGGTTTGACAACAAAAAGAGAAGAAAGAGGAGGACCCATGGGCAGACATGCTAAAAGGGCTAGAAGATGGAACTTTATAGTGGAATAAGAGTGGCTTGGAGAATGTAACCCACACAAATATTTGAGCACCAGTGGTAAAAAATTGCTTAGGGACCCCTGTTTATTGTTTACGCACTAAACAGAAAACCAGTTCCACTTACTGATATAGGAGTTTCTAGTGGCAGGTTGTCTTCCCTCTTCCAGTACCTGTTACATGTCCTCATGAAATAAGTGCCTACAAGGTATTAGAAATTAATCATCCAGGCAGTCAATATCCTCATGAAATAAGTGCTTAAAAGGTATTACAAATTAATCATCCAGCCTGTCAATATCATCATGAAATAAGTGCCTAAAAGGTATTACAAATTAATCAAATAAAAACAAAAACCGGAAAGTGAGCAGTCACTGGTACGTCCTGGAAGTCACCCAAATGAATGAAAAATGCTTCCAAAAGTTGTATGAACGCAACTTTATTATTCAAAATAAAAGCGTTTTCGCTGTCAGTCCAAGCTGGCAGCTTCCTCAGAAAGAAAAAGTGTGAATAAAACATTTGGCGCCAAGCCATAAAATACCTGAATCAGGTGTGTAACAATGACATCACTACTTCCTTTTGAAAAACGCTTAAAGACACACAGGCATACTGCATTTAAACCAAAACAGTTTGCAATTAAAAATTACAAATGAAGTTAAAATATAAATGAAATTAAAATATTATTATTGACCCCATCAAACAGTATAAATATAAAAAAATCACAATAAAAGAACTACTCTCATATATCTAACACCAGACAGATAACAAATAAAAAGTAAAAACAGACGTAGTAATCAACTACGAAGCATCATTCAACAATTGCCCTCTCAGTATCATGTAAATATGTACTAACTATGAAAGATCAATCCACCAATAACCTCTCAGTAAGATGGTAATGTGGACCAACAACATATTATTGCTGAAAACAAGTTTCTGAAATAGTTGTCCTATTTTATATAACTTCTCATTTTCAACACTACGGAGATATTACAACTATCATTAAGGCCAGGACAATGGAACGCATTGAGCTTGATCTGCCATTCCAATTCACGAAGTTCGAGTAATAGTGATAAAGGACCCCCTCTAATACTCATTGGTATGTGATCAATTCCCATAAAATAGAATTTGTGTTCTGGAAAATTTTCTATGTGCCTAGCAAGGGCATTTTCCTGTTTATTGGTCCTAATGGCATAGACGTGTTCGTAAATACGCTGCCGTAATTTACGGTCCGTCTTGCCTATGTAGAATGCAGGACATGTGTTACAGAACGCTCCATAAATGACTGATTTTGTGTTACAATTAATCGTGTGTTGGATGTTATATTTACTGTCATTTACTAAGAAAGAAGAACCTATTTTTATAAAATTGCACCAATTGCAGGACCCACATGCCACAGAGCCTTTACATTTAATAAAGTTAAGCTCATGTCTAGATTGTAGGAGCTCTTTAAGGTTCCTTCCTTTTCTGAACACAACCCTAGGAAAGGGACCTAGCTTTTCGAAAAGATAAATGTCATTCTAATAAAATCCCAGTTTTATTCAGAATGTTACAAATTCTCCCTGCATCACTACTAAAGGCTGTTGTAAAACTGGTGACAAAATTACATTTAGTCAAGTTATCCAACCTGACACTGCCTAATGATTGGGAATGGTCATCACCCAGCGGTATGTTTTCAAATGTATTTTTGTCTGTTACCAATTCAACACCAAATTTGAGAAGGGGCTTAAAGAAACCTTCTGCTTTTTTCACTTCAATTTCGATGGTAATCTCGTCAATTAGTGAGGGCGGGTAGCCTCTATTCAAGAATTGACTCTTAAGGAACTGACATTCTTCACTAAAGGCTGAGTCTGAGTTACACATACGTCGCCTAACCAACTGACCCTTTACAATGGCCCTCTTTTGCTTAAAGGGGTGCTGACTAGAAAAATGTAATAAAGAATTACAATGTGTAGTTTTTCTGAACACTTTAGATAAGTAAGACTTACCAGGGTCATCTTTACTAAGATTGACATCTAAGTAGTCAATTGCCCTAACAGAGAAGGTGTATGTAAACCTCAAGAAGGTGGTCGTGTGGTTCATGAATTCCACTAAAGACTCTGCCTCTCCTTCGTTACCTTTAAACAGGATGAAAATGTCATCCAGGTAACGCGTGTAGAGGTGAATCTGATCTTTAAATGTGGGGTTTGATAAGATAAACTTAGTTTCCCAAAAAGCCATGAAGATGTTAGCTACACTGGCTCCACATGGGGAGCCCATGGCTATGCCTTGTTTTTGCAAGAAGATTTTGTCATTGAAGATGAAAAAATTAGAATCAAGGACTATATCAAGCAGTTCTGTTACGATGCTGATTTCATTCTTAGTGGCACCCAAATCTTCCAATTTTAACCCAACCCACTCAGTTGCTTCCTGATGGGGGATCGATGTGTATAAGTCAACCACATCTATTGTTAGAAAATTAAACTCAGTATTGTATACAATGTTGTTAATACTACTGAGAAAGGACCAAGAGTCCTTACAGATGGAAGGGATTTTCTTTAAATACTTTAAAAGAATATGGTCAATCAATTTAGAACTGTTATAGGTCATTGAAAACCTTCCATCAATCAATGCCCTCATGGGTGGGTTCTCAAGGTTTTTATGCATCTTGGGAATGCCAAACATCATAGGTACTTTTGGGAAAGAAATGTCTAAAAAGTTGTATAGTTCCACATCTATTCTACCTTCCAAAAACATATCTCTAAGATATCCCCTGATTCTCCTGTAGGTGCCATTCATTTCATTAATAGAAGAGGGACAATATGCCGGTGTATCCAAAACAGAAGACATTTTTTCAATGTACATACTGTTGTTGAAAATAACGAGCCCTCCCCCTTTGTCAGGTTTTATGACTCGGACTGGTAGAAGTTTAAAGTCAGATAATGCCCTTCTCTGTTCTTTAGTAATGTTTTGAAGGTTATTAGACTTAAAACCTTTTTTAGTCTTCTTTAATTCTCTGATGTCCAACTCACAGATGTTCTCGAAAACTTTTAACCCAGAGTGCAGGGGGGGGTTAAAAGTGCTCGGAACTTTTAACTCTGCCCTAGATAAGGCAATAGAATTATTAAATAACAGATCTAAATTCAACTTCCTAGTATAACATTTTAAGTCCAATATTGTCTTAGTGAGATCGCAGTCAGAACTGGGCACAAATGTGTTACCACGAGACATAATTTCAATGAGCTCTGATGACAACATGGCATCAGAGAAGTTGTATATTTTAAAGTCACCATTCAAATTATACTGAATACGTAGAGGTGAAGACACATGATTGTCCAGTTCAACGTCACTTGAGACATTCATTAATTGTTCCGAGTTTTAAGTCTAATAACCTTCAAAACATTACTAAAGAACAGATTGATTGACCATATTCTTTTAAAGTATTTAAAGAAAATCCCTTCCATCTGTAAGGACTCTTGGTCCTTTCTCAGTAGTATTAACAACATTGTATACAATACTGAGTTTAATTTTCTAACAATAGATGTGGTTGACTTATACACATCGATCCCCCATCAGGAAGCAACTGAGTGGGTTGGGTTAAAATTGGAAGATTTGGGTGCCACTAAGAATGAAATCAGCATCGTAACAGAACTGCTTGATATAGTCCTTGATTCTAATTTTTTCATCTTCAATGACAAAATCTTCTTGCAAAAACAAGGCATAGCCATGGGCTCCCCATGTGGAGCCAGTGTAGCTAACATCTTCATGGCTTTTTGGGAAACTAAGTTTATCTTATCGAACCCCACATTTAAAGATCAGATTCACCTCTACACGCGTTACCTGGATGACATTTTCATCCTGTTTAAAGGTAACGAAGGAGAGGCAGAGTCTTTAGTGGAATTCATGAACCACACGACCACCTTCTTGAGGTTTACATACACCTTCTCTGTTAGGGCAATTGACTACTTAGATGTCAATCTTAGTAAAGATGACCCTGGTAAGTCTTACTTATCTAAAGTGTTCAGAAAAACTACACATTGTAATTCTTTATTACATTTTTCTAGTCAGCACCCCTTTAAGCAAAAGAGGGCCATTGTAAAGGGTCAGTTGGTTAGGGCGGTACGTATGTGTAACTCAGACTCAGCCTTTAGTGAAGAATGTCAGTTCCTTAAGAGTCAATTCTTGAATAGAGGCTACCCGCCCTCACTAATTGACGAGATTACCATCAAAATTGAAGTGAAAAAAGCAGAAGGTTTCTTTAAGCCCCTTCTCAAATTTGGTGTTGAATTGGTAACAGACAAAAATACATTTGAAAACATACCGCTGGGTGATGACCATTCCCAATCATTAGGCAGTGTCAGGTTGGATAACTTGACTAAATGTAATTTTGTCACCAGTTTTACAACAGCCTTTAGTAGTGATGCAGGGAGAATTTGTAACATTCTGAATAAAAACTGGGATTTTATTAGGAATGACATTTATCTTTTCGAAAAGCTAGGTCCCTTTCCTAGGGTTGTGTTCAGAAAAGGAAGGAACCTTAAAGAGCTCCTACAATCTAGACATGAGCTTAACTTTATTAAATGTAAAGGCTCTGTGGCATGTGGGTCCTGCAATTGGTGCAATTTTATAAAAATAGGTTCTTCTTTCTTAGTAAATGACAGTAAATATAACATCCAACACACGATTAATTGTAACACAAAATCAGTCATTTATGGAGCGTTCTGTAACACATGTCTTGCATTCTACATAGGCAAGACGGACCGTAAATTACGGCAGCGTATTTACGAACACGTCTATGCCATTAGGACCAATAAACAGGAAAATGCCCTTGCTAGGCACATAGAAAATTTTCCAGAACACAAATTCTATTTTATGGGAATTGATCACATACCAATGAGTATTAGAGGGGGTCCTTTATCACTATTACTCGAACTTCGTGAATTGGAATGGCAGATCAAGCTCAATGCGTTCCATTGTCCTGGCCTTAATGATAGTTGTAATATCTCCGTAGTGTTGAAAATGAGAAGTTATATAAAATAGGACAACTATTTCAGAAACTTGTTTTCAGCAATAATATGTTGTTGGTCCACATTACCATCTTACTGAGAGGTTATTGGTGGATTGATCTTTCATAGTTAGTACATATTTATATGATACTGAGAGGGCAATTGTTGAATGATGCTTCGTAGTTGATTACTACGTCTGTTTTTACTTTTTATTTGTTATCTGTCTGGTGTTAGATATATGAGAGTAGTTCTTTTATTGTGATTTTTTTATATTTATACTGTTTGATGGGGTCAATAATAATATTTTAATTTCATTTATATTTTAACTTCATTTGTAATTTTTAATTGCAAACTGTTTTGGTCTAAATGCAGTATGCCTGTGTGTCTTTAAGCGTTTTTCAAAAGGAAGTAGTGATGTCATTGTTACACACCTGATTCAGGTATTTTATGGCTTGGCGCCAAATGTTTTATTCACACTTTTTCTTTCTGAGGAAGCTGCCAGCTTGGACTGACAGCGAAAACGCTTTTATTTTGAATAATAAAGTTGCGTTCATACAACTTTTGGAAGCATTTTTCATTCATTTGGGTGACTTCCAGGACGTACCAGTGACTGCTCACTTTCCGGTTTTTGTTTTTATTTGGTTTGTCTTGCCGGATTTCTCCAGTTTGTCGTTATTACAAATTAATCATCCAGCCAGTCAATATCCTCATGAAATAAGTGCCTAAAAGCTATGAGAAATTAATCATCCAGGCAGTCAATATCCTCATGAAATAAGTGCCTAAAAGCTATTAGAAATTAATCATCCAGACAGTCAATATCCTCATGAAATAAGTGCCTAAAAGGTATTACAAATTAATCAACCAGCCAGTCAATATCCTCATGAAATAAGTGCCTAAAAGCTATTAGAAATGAATCATCCAGGCAGTCAATATCCTCATGAAATAAGTGCCTAAAAGCTATTAGAAATTAATCATCCAGGCAGTCAATATCCTCATGAAATAAGTTCCTAAAAGGTATTACAAATTAATCATCCAGCCAGTCAATATCCTCATGAAATAAGTGAATAAAACCTATCAGAACCTAATCATCCAGGTAGTCAATATCCTCATGAAATAAGTGCCTAAAAGGTATTACAAATTAATCATCCATCCAGTCAATATCCTCATGAAGTAAGTGTCTAAAAGCTATTAGAAATGAATCATCCAGGCAATCAATATCCTCATGAAATAAGTGCCAAAACGCTATTAGAAATTAATCATCCAGGCAATCAATATCCTCATGAAATAAGCGCCTAAAAGGTATTAAACATTAATCATCCAGCCAGTCAATATCCTCATGAAAAAAGTGCCTAAAAGGTATTACAAATTTATCATCCAGCCAGTCAATATCCTCATGAAATAAGTGCCTAAAAGCTTTTAGAAATTAATCATCCAGGCAGTCAATATCCTCATGAAATACGTGACTAAAAGGTATTACAAACTAATCATCCAGCCAGTCAATATCCTCATGAAATAAGTGCCTAAAAGGTTGATGTTGTGTCTTTCGGCTTATCCCGGTTAGGGGTCGCCACAGCGGAACTCCGGTCCGCTAATGTTTGGTTGTGGATTTTTACGTGCTGGATTAACAGCCCTGATGCACAACCTTCAACGAAGGCATGCCCATTCTCGTATGCCTCCACACAGAAGCCTAAAAGGTATTAGAACTTAATTATCCAGGCAGTCAATATCCTCATGAAATAAAGTGCCTAAAGCTATTAGAAATTAATCATCCAGGCAATCAATATCCTCATGAAAAAAGTGCCTAAAAGCTATTAGAAATTAATCATCCAGGCAGTCAATATCCTCATGAAATAAGTGCCTAAAAGGTATTAGAAATTAATCATCCAGCCAGTCAATATCCTCATGAAATAAGTGCCTAAAAGGTATTAGAAATTAATCATCCAGGCAGTCAATATCCTCATGAAATACGTGCCTAAAAGGTATTACAAACTAATCATCCAGCCAGTCAATATCCTCATGAAATAAGTGCCTAAAAGCTATTAGAAATTAATCATCCAGGCAGTAAATATCCTCATGAAATAAGTGCCTAGAAGCTATTAGAAATTAATCATCCAGGCAGTCACTATGCTCCTGAAATAAGTGCCTAAAAGCTATTAGGAATTAACCATCCAGGCAGTCAATATCCTCATGAAATAAGTGCCTAAAAGCTATTAGAAATGAATCATCTAGCCAGTCAATATTCTCATGAAATAAGTGCCTAAAAGCTATTAGAAATTAATCATCCAGGCAGTCAATATCCTCTTGAGATAAGTGCCTAAAAGGTATTAGAAATTAATCATCCAGGCAGACAATATCCTCATGAAATAAGTGCCTAAAAGGTATTAGAACTTAATCATCCAGGCAGTCAATATACTCATGAAATAAGTGCCAAAAAGCTATTAGAAATTAATCATCCAGGCAGTCAATATCCTCAAGAGATAAGTGCCTAAAAGGTATTAGAAATTAATCATCCAGGCAGTCAATATCCTCATGAGATAAGTGCCTAAAAGCTATTAGAAATGAATCATCCAAGCAGTCAATATCCTCATGAAAAAAGTGCCTAAAAGCTGTTAGAAATTAATCATCCAGGCAGTCAATATCCTCATGAAATAAGTGCCTAAAAGGTTGTTGTTGTGTCTTTCGGCTTATCCCGGTTAGGGGTCGCCACAGTGGAACTCCTGTCCGCTAATGTTTGGTTGTGGACCAACACCGATGCACAACCTTCAACGAAGGCATGCCCATTCACGTATGCCTCCACACAGAAGCCGAAAATGTATTAGAACTTAATTATCCAGGCAGTCAATATCCTCATGAAATAAAGTGCCTAAAGCTATTAGAAATTAATCATCCAGGCAGTCAATATCCTCATGAAATAAGTGCCTAAAAGGTATTACAAAAAAATCATGCAGCCAGTCATTATCCTCATGAAATAAGTGCCTAAAAACTATTAGAAATGAATCATCCAGGCAGTCAATATCCTCATGAAATAAGTGCCTAAAACGTATTAGAAATGAATCAACCAGGCAGTCAATATCCTCATGAAATAAGTGCCTAAAAAGTATTAGAACTTAATCATCCAGGCGGTCAATATCCTCATGAAATAAGTGCATAAAAGCTATTAGAAATTAATCATCCAGGCAGTCAATATCCTCATGAAATAAGTGCCTAAAAGCTATTAGAAATTAATCATCCAGGCAGTCAATATCCTCATGAAATAAGTGCCTAAAAGGTATTAGAAATTAACCGTCCAGGTAGTCAATATCCTCATGAAATAAGTGCCTAAAAGCTATTAGAAATGAATCATCTAGGTAGTCAATATCCTCATGAAATAAATGCCTAAAAGATATTAGAAATTAATTGTCCAGGCAGTCAATATCTTCATGAAATAAGTGCCTAAAAGCTATTAGAAATTAATTGTCCAGGCAGTCAATATCCTCATGAAATAAGTGCCTAAAAGGGATTAGAAATTAATCGTCCAGGCAGGCAATATCCCTGTGAAATAAGTGCTTAAAAGGTATTAGAAATTAATCATCCAGGCAGTCAACATCCTCATGAAATAAGTGCCTAAAAGTTATTAGAAATTAATCATCCGGGCAGTCGATATCCTCATGAAATAAGTGCCTAAAAGGTATTAAAAATTAATCATTCAGACAGTCAACATCCTCATGAAATAAGTGCCTAAAAGTTATTAGAAATTAATCATCTGGGCAGTCAATATCCTCATGAAATAAGTGCCTAAAAGCTATTAGAAATTAATCTTTCAGGCAGTCAGCTGAAGTTGACTGACTTCCCTGTATTTTGTGAGTAGATCCAGTCTTTGAGGAAGCTTGTGGTAATTGCCTTTGGCAAATTCCTTAAGAAGGGATAACCAATGTTGCCTGGGCCAAAAGGAGGGGGAGTATCCATATTCATCAAAGATACCCACACCTCCAGGTTAGTGGCAACGCACGAAGCATCGGAGACCATCCAGGTGCAACTAACCATAGGCAAAACTGCCTTACAATTTGTAGCATGCTACAGACCACCCTCTCAAACTCAGGAACCCCACACAGCCTTCCTGAAGACACTGGAGAGTATGAATGTCTCTCCAAATACCATCATATTGGGAGACTTCAACTACCCAAACATAGACTGGGAACATTACTCAAGCCCAAACACCCTAGCCCAAAGGTTCCTAGAATTCATAAACTCAAATGCGATGGAACAACTAGTCACCATTCCCACAAGAGGAGACAATATACTAGACCTGATCATCACAAACATGGGGACAAAATGCTTCACACCGGAAGTATATCCCTCATTGGTAAGATCAGACCATAAATTAATCTCACTGGAAATCCACATCCCGCCCCCACCCCTGCACAAAAGACCACAGTGAAGAACTTCTCAAAAGCCAACTTCACACTTCTTAAGACTGAAGTGGTATCCTTCAAGGTCCCTGGGCCAGTGGAAACCACAACCCACACTGCTGAATCCTTTACAAATGCCTTCTACGGGCACCTTCAAGAATGCATGGATCATGCAATCCCAAATAAAACCAAGACCCATTCCCCTAAAGGCAGGCGCCCAGTCTGGTGGACCCCAGCCATAAACAAACTTTACAACAGAAGGAGGAAGCTACTACATGACAGAGCAAAATCCCAAAAAGGGAAGGCATCTCTGATCAGTACTAGCAAAAAACTACGATCACTCATAAAATCATCCAAGGCTAACTTTGAGAGAAAAATCGCAAAAGACACAAAAGACAATCACAAGGCCTTCTTTAGCTATGTTAGAAACCTGGGTGGAAACTCCCAGATATGCTCAGAGTTAGTCCAAAATTACACAAAATACACTGAACCCACTGACATTGCCAACATTCTGGCAGACAGGTTCAGTGCAAATTTCTCCTCCCCCCCAAAAGGAGAAATAACTATCCCAGCAGAGTGTAGCCTCCCTAACATCTCAGATGCCCAGGTGAGAGCCGCCCTATCTAAAGCTAAAAACACAGCATCAATGGGACCGGACAGTGTCCCGGGCTGTGTGCTACATGAACTCCAAGAGGAACTAAACCCACACATAAGGCTGCTGTTTAATCTTAGCCTTACTACAGGATACGTACCCAAAGAGTGGCGTACGGCAACAGTGGTCCCACTTCACAAAGGTGGTGCTTCTATGGACCCTGGAAATTACCGCCCCATAAGCTTGACGAGCCTGGTCTGCAAAGCTATGGAGAGGATCATTATGGAACTCATAAACAAGGACATTGGGGACCTACAGACATTGGATCCTACCCAATTTGGCTTTGTCAAGGGCAGATCTTGCCTTTTGAACTTGGTCGACTTTTTTGAAACAGTCACTAAGGCCATTGATGAGGGTAAGGCAGTTCACACAGCCTACCTTGACCTTGCAAAAGCCTTTGACACAATACCCCACTCGGGCATCATAGACAAACTCAGCAGCTTAAATGTAAACCCATATGTCACGAGATGGGTTGCAAACTGGCTCAAGGACAGAACCCACAGGGTCAGAGTTGCTGGAGCTATGTCAGACTCTAAGCCAGTCACAAGTGGTGTCCCACAGGGCTCAGTCCTGGGACCCCTCTTGTTCGGCATTTATTTTTCCGAGGTACAGGCAAACATAGGAGGATTGTGGCTGACAAAGTTCGCAGATGACTGCAAACTGGGCCATAATTGATACTCCAGCAGACACAAACATCCTTCAGAGAGGCCTCATAGAAACGGATAATTGGTGCCAGAGCCATGGCCTTAAGCTGAATGCCAAAAAATGTATAGTCATACCCTTTGGGAAAAACAAGGTACCCACAAATTACCACATAGGTGGTAATCCATTAAGTACGGAAGAGGTAATCAGGGACCTAGGGACCCAGGTTGACAGTAACCTCTCATTTGACACTCACATTGCCAAAGTGGTCAGGAAGACCTTCTATATTGCCCACCTTATCATGAAGGGTTTCACATCTAGATCAAGAGAGGTCATTGTGCCCCTGTACTCTTCTCTTATCAGGCCAATGATTGAGTACAATGCCCCATTTGGGATGTATCTTACCTGACACCTGCAGCAGTTGGAAAGACCCCAAAAGTTCCTCACCAAGAGGATAAAGGGTCTTAAACATATGTCATATGCTGCCCGACTGAAAAAACTCCATCTCTATTCAGTCGCATACCGCCTACTCAGAGGTGACCTGTGCCTGACGTACAAGGCCATGTCCAATCCGGAATTAATGGACATGCTCCACCTCAAAAAATCCAAATCCATCAGAGCCATGAGAGCAAGAGACTTAAACCTCAACACAGAAATAAATAGGACATGCTGGAGGGACAGATTCATAACCCAGAGGCTCCCTACACTCTGGAACAGAATCCCAATCCATGCTAGGCAGAGCCCCTCACTAACTCTATTCAAGAGAAATCTTGACGAGTGGATGGGAGATCATAGGTTTACCCCGGGGGTCATCTCTGTGTCACTACTAGACAGAGGCACAGTAAACTAAACCCTAAATGGGCGTAGTATTCTCATCCTAAGGGGTGGTGAAAGCCACACACACTCTGGCTAGGCTTATAAATGCCCTAGGGCAGATAGCCTAGTATGAACCTATGAACCTAAAAAAGGGTTAATACATTGATGTTTAGGCTATCTTTCTGAATCTTCAGAATTACCCTGGATATCAGAGGAAAGGGTAGAAAAGCATAAAAGAACATTCCCTTCCCTCTGTTTTCCAGCTTTGCTTGCAAGGAGCCCTGGAACAAAATGTATTTAGTTGCCTGTTTTCAAAGGAGGTAAACAGATCTATTTGAGGTGTTCCTCATAAATGGATCAGCTCATGAATGACCTCCCTGGTTCAATTTCCATTTGCGATGGTCTCTCCTGGTCCTGCTCAGCTTATTTGCCATTATGTTTTGGTCTGATAGACTGTAAGGTGCTTGGAAGGTTAAGGATTGCTGAAGAGCTACCTCCCAAGGCATCGTTGCCAGCCTGCATAGGGGGTACGATCTTATACCTCCCTGCATGTTTATGTGCCACAATTGTGGTATTGTCTGTAATCACTTTACGAGGTCTTGAGGACTATGATGGATCTCAGCTGACATCTCCTTTAGGTTTATCTGCTTTGCTCTTTCTGAAAGACTCCAAAGGTATTGTACTTTTACCCCTCTGGAAACAGCTCCCCAAGCAAAATCTGATGCATCTGTGATGAATGACTAGATTGGGATCTAAGGAGACCAAAGGAGAGCTGGGTTCAGTTGATTTGCTGTCTACACCAATGTACTTCCCTTTTTATAAAGCCAAAAACTGGAATTTTAAATATCAGATAAAATAATAGAGATTAAACCATATACACATACAGTATGACACTGGAATATGTAGGATACAATAAAGCATGATGAGTCACCAGTCATGTAATAAAAGAAGAAAACAATTGCCATCAGATCACAATCATTATGTAGAAAAGTATTACAAGCATGGTCTACTATGCTAGGAAATAATCAGTAAAAGATGATACAAGTCCCCCCTAATAACTGGGACAGGACAAGTACTGAAAGGGTATAGATAGTATTTATTTATTATTGACATTTGATTACCAAATGAAATGATGAAATATTAGTAAGAATGTAAAGTATTTCTTGATGTAGGTCATACGGGAGAGGCATAGTCCATGCATTGGTAACAAATTCTTTGAGAGATGACTTGCATGGAGGCATGACATAGTTCCGATTGAATTTGGGATAGAGTTCCATAGTTTGGCCATGGAGTAGAGAATAGACATGGTCCCATACTTTTTTGGTTTATGGATTTCAAGTATAATTTTGTCTTGAGAGCACAGAGGGTGATTTGGGAGGTAGGGATGAAGTCTGAAGGAGACAGAAGAGCAGGTAGATGGTTATGTAGTCTTTTATGGGTTGGAGCTAGTTGATGTAAGAGATCTAACTGGCTGAGAGCATGTAACACAGAGTAATGGTGAGCTTTATGTGGCAAGTTAGCTACAAATCTAGATATCTTATTGTAGCATTGCTCCAGTTGTGATTTAAGAAAGATCTGGCTGTTAGTCAAACCAGGTGAGCCATAGAGAAGAGAAAAGGTAAGGGTGAGCTGGGGTGGCCCCACAATAGGAGTTAAGGATTCCAATTCAGCTTGAAAAACACTGCTGGTACAACTACAGGAACAATCTTAGGAAACTATATGTCAATGGTGAGACAGCACCAAGGAAAGATGCTGACGAGACATCCCAGTGCCTGCTGCGTACCTGTTTAAGAGTAGGCCACATTCCTCACATAAAAAAGCATTATCACAACTGCCAAGTGATACATGTGAGGACATGGGAGGACTACTGCCAGCCCCTCAGCATTTGTAATGACAAGTTGTTAACACTAAGATACTGAGAAATTCTACTGCAGACATCTACGACTGATCAGAGAAGCTCTAGGAAAATACCAGAAATAAATCCACCTCCTCTTGTTAAAAAGGTCTTTTGATGAGAGCAATCTATAAGGCAACCCCAAAACACAATCCTGTGAGACAGAGTCAAGGATGATTTTGTAATATTTATCATGAAGCCCAGAATGGTCAAAAGAGACATAACCCATGTTAATGTCTGGACATCTGGATAAAGCTTCTACAAAGACAAGCAAGTTGCCTAAGTCCACAAACAGACCAGTCACCAGTAGAGTCCCCCAGCGTTCTGTGCTGGGATCTGTCTTATTTGGCATCTACTTTTCTGAAGTAAAAGGCAATACAAAAGGGCTCTGTCTGACTAAGTCTGCAGATGATTGCTAACTAGAAGTGGTCACTGAATCCTTAAATGATGTAGCCATCCTGCAGGAAGCTTTGTCCCAAATAAATGAGTGGTGCCAAAATCATGGACTAAAAGTAAATACCAAAAAATACATTATTGTATCCTTTGGGAAGTCATCTACCCTAGGGAACTACTGCTTTGACAATACAAGAGCTGACCCAGTTATTTGGGACTTAGCAGCTTATGTGCACAGTGACCTAACGTTTGACCAACATCTGTCCATTGTTGTAATAAAGTCCTTCTATATTGCATTGCACAGCTTAACAACAAAGGGAATGTGTCATTGTCCCCTTTACTCAGGCTTCTTTAGGTTAATCATCATATATAATTTCCCCTTTGGCATTTATCTGTCCAGACACATGCAACAACTGGAATGCCCACAGAGATACCTCACTAAAAGGGAACAAGGCCAAAACACCATGTCCTATATGGACTGACTCAAAGCCCTGTCACTTTACTCAGTATCTTACAGATTGCTAAGAGATGACCCGTGTATGGCAGACAAGGAATCCTCTGACCCATTACTGATGTATTTACTGCACTTTAGCAAGTCAAACAGAATCAGAAATATTCAGTCTAGGAATCTAAACTTCTTCTGCAACATCAACAGAATGGCTTGGAGGGACAGGTATACCTCTCAGAGGATACCGCTGCTCTGGAGCAAACTCTCCATCCACATAAAACAAGGTTCATCCCTAGCCATATGCAAGCGCAACTTAGCTCTATGGATAGGAAACATAAAATTTATCCCAGAACTGCCCTCTGTACTACTAATGGACCGAGGCAGCTCCTTAATACTTTATCATATGCACGTGTTTCCTCAAATTATTTATGTTATGTTCCCAGTTATTCTCATTAGGGGTAAAACATAATTATTGACCATGGGATGGGCAAGACGATTCTCTAACCAAGGATAGGTTAATTTAAGCACAAAAAGGGAAAGTGGCTCGGCTTAAATGGCCTGCAAGGTCAGCTAAGAGCCTATAAGTAAAGAAAGATGTGAATGCCATTTCAGTCTGCAACAAGCTATGACCAGCACTAGGCATTTTTTGAATACCTTTTAAGCTGTGGATAAACTATAGGGTAATGCACAGAACTGATAATCTGACCATGAAACAGAGAACCTTATAAAGTTACTGAAGCCTAAGTCTATGAGAATGTGATAGTTATAGCATCTTTTATATCCAGAGTTACTAAGTAACTCATGCAAGGAATGACAGGTAACAGGTAATGTAAGACCAACAATTTGAACTTTGGAACTTTCATGTAAGATTTAGAAATGAAAGACCTAGTACTAGTACACACGATCATGTCAGGGACCTGCGACTGTGTCATTCTTAACAGAAATTACAGAGGGGAACATGATACTGGAGCACAAGATCATGTCAGGGACTTGTGAATGTGAAAGTACAGAGGGGGACATGATACTGGAGCACAAGAGTATGAAAGGGAGATATAATTGTGTCATTCTGGACAGGAAAGTCAGAGGGGAACATGATACCGATGTACAAGATCATAACAGGGAGATGTAAAGGGGGCATTCTGAACAGGACAGAGGAAATAAGAGAAAAATCTGCTGATTGCAGAGACTAACTATTCCTAGATCTCTAAAAGTACTTCTTTAGACAGAGGGTTGTGGACCCATGTAATCGATTACCAGAATGTCTCTTGGAGAAGAACATGGCAGAGTTGAAAAAAGTGTATGGGGAAGGTAGTGACAGGAGGGAGGTAGGATGTTAAATGCACTTAAAGGGTAAGCTAGATAGGGTTCTTGTCCCTTCTGCCATGAGGCAATTGTAATATAATATAAAATGTAAAATGTACTTACATAAGACCATTGGTTTCTTTAAAACAGCTGCTACATATGCCCCTCTGGTGCTTTGAACTGTTATAGGTTACAAAACCTGCAGCACAGACTGCATTTGAACAACATACTTGGAAAGCTTTGTCACATTCATTCATGACAGTGGACAGAACCGGCCTTTGGTCAACTGGTGCCTTAGGCAAAAGGTCTCCACAGCGCCCCCCAACACCACCCTGTGCCCCATCCTGATCTACCTATACCATCCAGACTACTGGAACAGTGCCCCTGCTACAGTGGCACCCTAGGTGGCCACCTAGTTGGCCTACGCCTAAGGCCAGCTATGGCAGTGGGTATGCACAGCGCATCCTATACGTAGCCCTGCTAAGTCATATCAAAGCAAAAACATGGAAAGAGGGAGAAGCTGAGAATGTAAAGTGGCATTAAAAAAGGTAAGCAGTTACTTTTAAAATAATGCCATTGTATGGCAGCAGGACACAACTGCAGGGTTCTGGGTAAGTTATATAAATATACAATGAACACAGCTCTAGTTTGGTCAGTAGGACTGTGCCCCCAAAATAAAACAAGGTGCACAGATGTTAGTAAACCATAACCCTCCCCCCAGAATCAAACAAGGCACCCAAATATTAGTAAACCATAACTCATCTATAGACTTTCAGAATGTATCATAATATTATATAAAAAGCACTACATTCTGCAAAGAAAGTAAAAACAACTATTTTACACCAAATGTCTGCCACTGGCAGAACAAAGTTACTTCCTCAGGAACTCTTACTGCATACAACCACTTAGGCCTTCTTTCACCTTATCTTCCTGTGAAAGGGCATTTTCCATGCTTGTTTCTGTCACCCAGAATAGCATTTCTAAACTATCAAGAAAATTGAGCAACTTCAAGATTTCAAGACATCCCTCAAACGTCATTTTCTAATGAAAATAAATGCAACTGGCTGGTTGTTTTTAAATATTTTTTTCCTTTGCAGTAAACCTATGTCTTATTTATTCTCCATTATTATGTTGCAGGGTTTAAAAAGTGGAACTACCCAGTTAAAGTTTTGTTAGTCTATTTCTGTAACTGTCTGATACAATTTTCCAAACATTAGTATAAGAAGGTCAGCAACAAGTATTCTCATTTCATCGAACATTCCCCTCCTCTGTAAACTTGGGGTGGTTGTGTTGGATTGAAAATTGTTAAATGCATCAGAAATATTACATTGTCTCTGCACTTGTTACTATGTTTCTTTCTTCTTACCATATACCCTTTTCGTCACTATCATGATATAACTTACTGTTCTATGTTATCTACGTGTTCATTTCGTGTAGCATTATCCTCTTAATTCTCAGTCATTGGTTCAGTTTTGTTGCATTATTATATCTAATACTTATTGCTTGTTTAACAATTATGTTCTCTTTGTTGTGTTTCCCTATACCTAATGGCCTGGATCATGACTGAAAAGGGTCCTTGGACCAGTTCACTTATCCAGTCAAGAAATGTTAAATAAAGAGTAGAAATCAAAACATCGACTGACGAACAAAATGGGCATCAATAGAGATCACCACTAAGTGGTAAAATATACCATTATTATACCCCCTACAGAAGTTACTATGTACACTTGCCTGCACTAATGCTATACATGTAATGTCAAAAACTAACGTACTGTAAATGCAAGATCGCAGCCAAAAGATTATCTATAGTATATTCTGCATTGTATACACATTCCTTCTGAAGGAGTTACAAACTGCATGCGTGTCTTTATATTCTGCATTGTATACACATTCCTTCTGTAAGAATTACAAACTGCATGCATATGTGTTTATATTCTGCATTGTATACACATTCTTTCTGTAAGAATTACAAACTGCATGCATATGTCTTTATATTCTGAATTGTATACACATTCCTTCTGTAAGAATTACAAACTGCATGTGTATGTCTTTATATTCTGAATTGTATACACATTCCTTCTGTAAGAATTATAAACTGCATGCGTATGTCTTTATATTCTGCATTGTATACACATTCCTTCTGTAAGAATTACAAACTGCATGCGTATGTCTTTATATTCTACATTGTATACACATTTGTTCTGTAAGAATTACAAACTGCATGCTTATGTCTTTATATTCTGCATTGTATACACATTCCTTCTGTAAGAATTACAAACTGCATGTGTATGTCTTTATATTCTGCATTGTATACACATTCCTTCTGAAGGAATTACATACTGCACTTGTGTCTTTATATTCTGCATTGTATACACATTCCTTCTGTAATAATTACAAACTGCATGCATATGTTTTTATATTCTGCATTGTATGCACATTCCTAATACAAACTGCATGCGTATGTCTTTATATTCTGCATTGTATACACATTCCTTCTGAAGGAGTTACAAACTGCATGCGTGTCTTTATATTCTGCATTGTATACACATTCCTTCTGTAAGAATTACAAACTGCATGCATATGTGTTTATATTCTGCATTGTATACACATTCTTTCTGTAAGAATTACAAACTGCATGCGTATGTCTTTATATTCTGAATTGTATACACATTCCTTCTGTAAGAATTACAAACTGCATGTGTATGTCTTTATATTCTGAATTGTATACACATTCCTTCTGTAAGAATTACAAACTGCATGCGTATGTCTTTATATTCTACATTGTATACACATTTGTTCTGTAAGAATTACAAACTGCATGCTTATGTCTTTATATTCTGCATTGTATACACATTCCTTCTGTAAGAATTACAAACTGCATGTGTATGTCTTTATATTCTGCATTGTATACACATTCCTTCTGAAGGAATTACATACTGCACTTGTGTCTTTATATTCTGCATTGTATACACATTCCTTCTGTAAGAATTACAAACTGCATGCTTATGTCTTTATATTCTGCATTGTATACACATTCCTTCTGTAAGAATTACAAACTGCATGTGTATGTCTTTATATTCTGCATTGTATACACATTCCTTCTGAAGGAATTACATACTGCACTTGTGTCTTTATATTCTGCATTGTATACACATTCCTTCTGTAATAATTACAAACTGCATGCATATGTTTTATATTCTGCATTGTATGCACATTCCTAATACAAACTGCATGCGTATGTCTTTATATTCTGCATTGTATACACATTCCTTCTGAAGGAGTTACAAACTGCATGCGTGTCTTTATATTCTGCATTGTATACACATTCCTTCTGTAAGAATTACAAACTGCATGCATATGTGTTTATATTCTGCATTGTATACACATTCTTTCTGTAAGAATTACAAACTGCATGCGTATGTCTTTATATTCTGAATTGTATACACATTCCTTCTGTAAGAATTACAAACTGCATGTGTATGTCTTTATATTCTGAATTGTATACACATTCCTTCTGTAAGAATTACAAACTGCATGCGTATGTCTTTATATTCTACATTGTATACACATTTGTTCTGTAAGAATTACAAACTGCATGCTTATGTCTTTATATTCTGCATTGTATACACATTCCTTCTGTAAGAATTACAAACTGCATGTGTATGTCTTTATATTCTGCATTGTATACACATTCCTTCTGAAGGAATTACATACTGCACTTGTGTCTTTATATTCTGCATTGTATACACATTCCTTCTGTAAGAATTACAAACTGCATGCTTATGTCTTTATATTCTGCATTGTATACACATTCCTTCTGTAAGAATTACAAACTGCATGTGTATGTCTTTATATTCTGCATTGTATACACATTCCTTCTGAAGGAATTACATACTGCACTTGTGTCTTTATATTCTGCATTGTATACACATTCCTTCTGTAATAATTACAAACTGCATGCATATGTTTTTATATTCTGCATTGTATGCACATTCCTAATACAAACTGCATGCGTATGTCTTTATATTCTGCATTGTATACACATTCCTTCTGAAGGAGTTACAAACTGCATGCGTGTCTTTATATTCTGCATTGTATACACATTCCTTCTGTAAGAATTACAAACTGCATGCATATGTCGTTATATTCTGCATTGTATACACATTCTTTCTGTAAGAATTACAAACTGCATGCGTATGTCTTTATATTCTGAATTGTATACACATTCCTTCTTTAAGAATTACAAACTGCATGCGTATGTCTTTATATTCTGCATTGTACACACATTCCTTCTGTAAGAATTACAAACTGCATGCGTATGTCTTTATATTCTACATTGTATACACATTTGTTCTGTAAGAATTACAAACTGCATGCTTATGTCTTTATATTCTGCATTGTATACACATTCCTTCTGTAAGAATTACAAACTGCATGCGTATGTCTTTATATTCTGCATTGTATACACATTCCTTCTGAAGGAATTACAAACTGCACTCGTGTCCTTATATTCTGCATTGTATACACATTCCTTCTGTAATAATTACAAACTGCATGCATATGTCTTTATATTCTGCATTGTATGCACATTCCTAATGTAAGAATTACAAACTGCATGTGTATGTCTTTATATTCTGCATTGTATACACATTCCTTCTGTAAGAAGTACAAACCGTATGCGTGTCTTTATATTCTGCATTGCATACACATTCCTTCTGTAAGAATTACAAACTGCATGCGTATGTCTTTATATTCTGCATTGTATACACATTCCTTCTGAAGGAATTACAAACTGCACGCGTGTCTTTATATTCTGCATTGTATACACATTCTTTCTGTAAGAATTACAGACTGCATGCGTATGTCTTTATATTCTGCATTGTATACACATTCTTTCTGTGAGAAGTACAAACTGCATGCGTATGTCTTTATATTCTGTATTGTATACACATTCCTTCTGTAAGAATTATAAACTGCATGTGTATGTCTTTATATTCTGCATTGTATACACATTCTTTCTGTAAGAATTACAAACTTCATGCGTATGTCTTTATATTCTGCATTGTATACACATTCCTTCTGTAAGAATTAGAAACTGCATGCGTATGTCTTTATATTCTGCATTGTATACACATTCTTTCTGTAAGAATTACAAACTGCATGTGTGTGTGTTTATATTCTGCATTGTATACACATTCCTTCTGTAAGAATTACAAACTGCATGCGTATGTCTTTATATTCTGCATTCTATACACATTCCTTCTGTAAGAATTACAAACTGCATGCGTATGTCTTTATATTCTGCATTGTATACACATTCTTTCTGTAAGAATTACAAACTGCATGCATATGTCTTTTTACAGTTTCACGGTTTCAACCAAGATTATATTTGTATTTCAAAAATGTAAACTCTTATCCCTGTGACATTAAAGGATGAAGCTGTAAGTAACAGACAAATTGGGAATGATTGGCAGCTCAGGTACTGGAAGGGTGTGGTGGGTGGGAATGAGCGACTGATATTAGTTCACCCATCCTTGAGGGAAGGGTGGTAGTCCAGTCCACAATACACTTCCTATTACTTACACCAAACTTGAAGTGGTGAGGTACTTGGTCCATAATGCAAAACAGTATTGGCATTCAGAAATATTGGTATGGAAACGAATGTTGGAATTGCCAATACCAGCCGATCAGCATTTGCCAATCATGCCCCCCCTAACACCATGCACATGAAATAGCTGCCCTTTGCTCCACCTGAGCTACACTGCAGATGGGGCATGTGCTTGGTGCATGTATGGAAATATGCACACGCATGACAGAAGGCAGTGCAGACCCCCTCATCTGTGAGCATGCACATCAGTCACCAAGGGAGGTGCCAAGGCAAACACCTAATGGCTGCCTTGATGATGGCCCCTTGATTGGTTCCCACATTATGTGGAAACAAATGAGCCTATTAGCTACAGACAGCTTATTTTTGATAGGCACTGGGCGGGGGGAGGGGGGGTTAAGCATTAGAAAAAAAAAGTTTTTAAGTTACCGTAGTACATAATACTTGTAACTTAAAAATTATCATCCTGACCACTATATAACTGAATGACATTGCCAAAGAATTCTCCCAAACTCCTATTTTTCTGCACTCACCCTGTACCTACCCTTTACCTGAGCCCCATGAACCCTGCCTTCCTCCATTCTACCATCCCATAATCACTGCAAAAAAAAGTGCCCATGTTACAGACTCTGCCTAATCATGGTAGCCCAGGCTCAGATAACTTATACTGCTCATTTACCAACTCTTGCAAAGATTTGAATATACCAAGTACAACACCTTTCAAGTTTGTCATTTACCAAATACATTTTTCTTGTAGCCTAGAAAATAGCAGCTACTATAACAATTCCTGAATCCCCCCTTCCATGACCCCTCAAATTTTATACCAATTTCTTTACATCCCCTTCTAGAAAAACTACATACAGATCTAGTACACAAGACCTGTAAATATTTTGGCATACTGGAAGTGAACTGTATGATACCACAATTAATTCTGTATGTTCCCTTTCTGTATCATACTGTATTACATCCAGTTAACAAAATTAGTTAAGTAAATAATTAAATAAACAAACAAACCTCAAAGTATGTGTGTAAATGCAGTCTACTACCCTCTTATCAATAAATGACACCATTCTGAGTAATGCTGATCAGGAGCAGGTAACTGGCACACCCTTTATTGATTTCACGAACGATTTTGACTTTATAAGACACAGACATCTCCTAAACACATTATGCACTCAGGTTTAGCTCATATACTGTATTTTTGTTCAGTAACTGCCTTGATTAGTGAAAAGTCGAAATGCTAGTTCAGCACCCATGGCTATAACCTCAGAATTATCTCAGGACTCAGGCCTGGCTCCTCTGCTCTTTGGGGTCTTCAGTAATTACTTCCTAACACATAAAAAATTTAATATTTTATGCTGACAATCTTGATCTGTGATGACTCACACCTTCACATGATGTCATTCTTTAGGACCACCAAAACTGATCTCACCAAAGTCTCTTCATGGTTAGAAGCCAATGAACGGATCCTGAACACAATGAAAGCCAAGTAGGTGATATCTGGTACACTCCCAAAATGTAACTATTCACTCACTTGTACCTTCCCACATAACAGTAATGATACTAAATACATCATCTTCTTTAAATATCTTGGCATGACACCTAATCTGATTTCTGTCATTGTCCAGAAACACAGACATCTTGTATGCAAAAATAAACAAAGCACTACGTGTTAGCTAAAATATCCAGATTTCTTTCTTCTGAAGGTTAAGCAGCCTTTGTCATGGCCGTAGTGCTACCCCACCTGGAATATGAGCTACCACTCCTGCTGCAGCCCTCCAAGAAAAACCTCTCTGACCTTTAAACTATATCAAAGTGCATCTACAGATTAATTTCCTATTACCACCCACAGATCACCCCTGCATCATCTTTTCTCATGCAAACCGGATTCCAGTTCAAGAGCAAATAAACAATCTTTCTTTTCACATGTCTCCACACAAAGCCATTCTCAATTTCCCAGCAGGCTTATTTTGTCTTACTCAATCTCCATTCTGGATTCCTCAGTGATAATGCACTGATCTAAACAGAGTTCCAAGCTCATTTCATAAATGTGAGTATGGCTTTCCAGTTCTTGAACCAAACTTCTGAGACAACCCACCTGCTAACTTCTGGATTGCTCCAACCTTCCAGAATTTTAAAGCTAAAGTCAAAACCCGTCTTTACCAAATTTCCAGCTAATATTGCTTCAACCTATTAGCAGTGACCTAACGCATAATGCCATAATGGCATCCACCAATAGCCTCGCTGTGGACTTCTCACCACAATAGAGCTTCCATGTTCAGCAATTGTCTTGTTAAATGCATTATACTACACTACAGTATGTGCAAATATCTTTATTGTATATCTCATGAACGTGCATTTAAATGTCACAATGCTCTCTGAAACATCTATGTCAATATGTCATGCAACAGCCTTTCCCTGAAACATATAGTGTAAACGTATATAGATACATAATTAGAATGCATGTGTCATTTGTTTAATCTTTCATCTTTTGTATGTCTGAAATGCCTCCTATTTATTTGCAAAACAAGTGACTACAAATAACCATACACTGGGACCTAAATCTACATCAACAAATAAGATTTGTTGGACAGCTAGGTTCCTGAAGCAACATATTCCCACCCTATGGAGCATGTTACCCCTACAGGTCAAAAAAAGTACTACTTTGACTAATTTTAAGGCTAGTCTTGATGATTGGAGGGGTTGAATAAAATTGACCCCGGGGTTATCATATATGAGTGTAGTCACACCATGTAGAATTCTACTGATTGCAAAAAAACACGTCTTTTCAGACCACAGTTCTTTGTTGAAGAAACAATATCCAGTTTTTATTCAAATATATGTGTTGGTTTATTGAAACAATCGGTAAGCGCTTTCGCTGACAAGCTTTTTCAAACCTATAACACTCCATCTCAGCAAGAGCTTATATATACACATTCAAAACAATTAAGTAATTAAATAATTAAATACTTTAATCAATTAAATCCTTAAAAACATAAGACATGCTTTTAAAACTTGAAACATAAAACAATGTTGTTAACATCTATCTAAAAAATTTTTTTATATATGTATTAAATGAACAACATTATATCATGTAAAGCTGTCATATTAACACATATATTTGAATAAGAACTGGATATTGTTTCTTCAACAAAGAACTGTGGTCTGAAAAGACGTGTTTTTTTGCAATCAGCAGAATTCTACATGGTGTGACTACAAACAGAACTTGGTACTTTTACTTTTATCATTATCCTGGCGTTTGTTCTGTTTGTTGTCCTGCATCTACCGTTGGTATTTTTATTCATTAATTTATCATATATGAGTGTTTGAGAAGAGATTTACAAACATTTAAGTGTGTCTGCTTAAAGGTGTATCAGGCTAGGCATCTTATGGTTCTCATGATTGCTTGCCAAGTACTGTTGTTGTGTTGTGTTCTGTTCATTAACGTAAGTTAAGTACAGTGGCATCCCTACAGGCATTAGCCTATGTAGTGATGAATGAAATTTTATATAAGAACCTATATATGTGCAAACATTTACTCTGTATTTACACATTACTCCTGGACTGTGGTTAAAATGGGTGCAATGGGATCAAGCTGCTGCTCTGGTCATCAAACATCAGTAAATAAAAATAAAAAGCTAATAAGTTCTGGGCAGTGCAGTGCAAGTAATGAATGTGTGTGTGTGTGTGTGTGTGTGTGTGTGTGTGTGTGTGTGTGTGTGTGTGTGTGTGTGTGTGTGTGTGTGTGTGTCTGTGTGTGTTGTGTGTGCGTGTGTGTGTGTGTGTGTAAGTATTAGGCTATAATGTACTAGGCACAGCTACTTTATTTCAGTGGCAAAAATTTGGGAATTTCTGTAGCATTGTCTAAAAAACATAAAATATTCTTCCAATCTGTTTCTGCATACAATTCTGCTATCTTTACACTAGAGGGCAGCAATGTAACAAAAAGCTGAGCAATAGCTTCTGTTTTTTTTTTTTTTTTTTTTTTTTCTTCATGAAGCTAGAACCTGCAGTAGATGTATTACTGCTTAGGAGACTTTCATAACATGAAATGACAATATAAAAAGCTATATTGTTGTGGAGCTGTTTGTACTTCACTATATTTATATGACATTTCATACATCAAGCTACAATAAGAGTATCTGTTTTGCAGCTTTTTTGTCTTTGAATCTGTTAATATGATTCCAGAAAAAAAAAATCAGTCTAAAGAAAAAAACGCCTGCCTGTTAAATGGAAAGGCAATACTCAGATTTTATGAACACCTGGCCTACTACAGCAACAGGGCTCCAGTTTCACATTCAGTGTCTTATTTAGCTAAACTCTTTTATTTTTTTGCCTTATCAAAAATTTGAAGAGCGTTGGTTTGCAGTGGTGAACACTGATACGCCCGTTGGTTTGCAGGGGTGAACACTGATACGCCCGTTGGTTTGCAGGGGTGAACACTGATACGCCTGTTGGTTTGCAGGGGTGAACACTGATACGCCCGTTGGTTTGCAGGGGTGAACACTGATACGCCCGTTGGTTTGCAGGGGTGAACACTGATACGCCCGTTGGTTTGCAGGGGTGAACATTGATACGCCGTTATTCTTTGCAAGGCCAGGTCAGACAGAATCACCCTTTTTCAATAGTACAATTGGAACAAGATTCTGAGCTGTAAGTCAAGTGCTAGAGCCCTGTGTAATTTCATAGGATCATAGGATCATAGGAGGTTACTAGGCTATTGGCCCTGAGGCCCTTATAAGCCTAGCCAAGAGTTTAGCCCATGCATAGACAAATCAGCACCCAATGCCTCTGTCCAGCAGGGACACAGGTAGAATCCCAGGGGTGTATTTTCTATTTCCCATCCAGTTATCCAGATTGCGCTTTAAAAGGGGTAAAGAGGTACTCTGATGGACATGGACAGGGAGTCTATTCCATAGATGGAGGAGTCTCTGGGACACAAATCTGTCCCGCCAACAAGTCCTACTGATGTCACAGACCAGGTTGAGGCCATGTGTGCGGGTTACTCAAGTGGAGCTTGACTTGCGGATATGCAGCAGTCCCATCAAGGCAGGGTCCGTGATCACTTTGCATGCCAGATAGAAGTCACGTCTGAGGAGTCTGTATGAAACAGAGTAGAGGCATAGGGCTTTTAGCCTATCTGTGTATGGTAGATTTTTGAGGCCCTGGATTCTCCTAGTGAGGAACTTCTGTGGTCTCTCCAACTTTGTTTTCAGTAATGCTTGCCATGCTCTAGAACAGACACATAACTTTTACTGCCACTGTCACTTGGAAGTGTGAGGTCATGCCCTAGCACAGACACATAACTTTTACTACCATTGTCACTTGGAGACAATGCTCTAGAACAGGCACATAACTTTTACTGCCACTGTCACTTGGAGACAATGCTCTAGAACAGACACATAACTTTTACTGCCACTGTCACTTGGAGACAATGCTCTAGAACAGACACATAACTTTTACTGCCACTGTCACTTGGAGACAATGCTCTAGAACAGACACATAACTTTTACTGCCACTGTCACTTGGAAGTGTGACGTCATGCCCTAGCACAGACACATAACTTTTACTACCATTGTCACTTGGAGACAATGCTCTAGAACAGACACATAACTTTTACTACCATTGTCACTTGGAGAAGCAATAGACAAACTGCATGCAGGATACAGTATTTTGTTCATTCTTTGCTTAACATTTATTACAAATCCATTCTTAAATTTCTCTCAGCAATTTGAATACAGTTCTATTTCTCATTAAATTCATATTACATTTTTTTGCATTTTAATTTCCAAGTAGATCTTACATATATGGACACATACAAATACACATAAATATATATATTTTTATATATATATATGTACACACATATATGGATGTACGTCAAAATATCAAAGAACAAAAAGATCAGCTAAAAAAACATTGATCCAAAAGGATCAAAAAAAAAACAAAGCCCATGTTTTTTGACAGGGGGTGAAGTATTCATGCACCCTCCCCCAGCCCCCACACCCCCTGCTAATATATATATGCCAACTCCGAGATGAGTCTACAGTCAGCAATGGACACATTTCCCAATCCCTACTGTTCACAATCTTTCATGGATGTAGTACTGACAGAAACGATCAAATGAAGTTCAATCACATCTGTTAGCATAAAAATGTTCGGCATATAAAAAACAAACCAAAGGGCAAAAGGGACACACTGACAAACCATTCAGTAAAAACTGCAAGAAAACCCAGACAAGCTAGAGTTTTCACTGACTGATGCCTTAAACCCCCTGTATTGGAAGCCAGTGGGATATATGTAAATGACCCTTCAGGACATCAAGTGTTTCAGCTACATGGTTTCTGAATGTCCATGATTTTTTTTTTACTTTTTAAGTCTTTATGGTTACACTCAGGCTAATAAAGCCAAATCCCACTAGCTGTGGACATGCATTTTCGGATTATATACAATACATACACATGTACACAAGCATTACACACACACACACACACACACACACACACACACACACACACACACACACACACACACACACATATAATACATGGGTCTACTTCATAAACCCAAAATCCCACTTACCTGACTTTCATATAACCGGGACAACAAAGCCAAATACTCAGAAGATTGACCATTCGGAACACTGACTTTCAACGCCAGGTAAGTAACCTCTTGGCTACCATGTTGAACTTTGCCCCTTACCCCAGCGGTAGTGGGATGTTGGAGTTGGTATATTCAGTTAGGGGGGCATGGCGGGCAAAGCCCCCCACATGGGCTGATTTAATTTGCTTCGGTTTTATTTATTTATTTTTTTTGACCAAGCGGTTACTTACCTGGAGTTGAAAGTTGATATTCCGAACAGTCGGTCTTCTGAGTTTTCAGCTTTGTCGTCTCAGTTACATGAAAGTCAGGTAAGTGGGATTTCGGGTTTGTGAAGTAGTCCTATATACATACATACACACAAATATACACATGCACACACTGTAAATATATATATATATATATATATATACACACACACACACACACACACACACACACACACACACACACACACACACACACACACACACCCCTGTTTCCTATTTTTGCACATGGGGTGAGGGTGTCATTTCAACAGTGACAATCATTTAGAGTCAAGGTTCACACTGCCATGTGGCTATCCCTGCCACAGTTCTTCCACACCACACACTCACACCTATGGCCAATTTAGAGAGCCCAATCCATCCACTGCATGTCTTTAGCATGCTGGAGAAAATCAGAGCACTCAGGGGAAACCCAAGTGAACACAGTGAGGATGTGCAGACTCTGCACAAAAGGCACCCCAGCTGAGAATCGAACCAGGTGACCTCTTGCTATGAGGTGACAATGTTATCTGCTGTGCCATCATGCCGCCCATATGGGTTTCACTTAATGGAACGTCAAATGCATGCCTGATGAAATGTTTTCCCCTGTGATATGATCCATTGAATGCTGAAGTTGCTGAAAATTATGCACAGCTGATCAAAAGGCCCAGTTTGTACACTACAAGAGTGAGCAACAAACTGGGAATATGATAATAGGTGTTTACAACTGCTATGAGTCTGTGTACATATTGTTAATATGCATTACGGCTATTGGCACTTTAAGACTAATGTAATATACAGCATTGCCTTTTTAAGGAGTACTACTTAGTATAATACACTGAGTCTAGTCTGAATGGCCAGTCTATTTGTGATAAGTGATCTGCTAATGCTGTTCCTGGTATGCCACCATTTTGTACAGAGTGAAAGTTTGTTTTATTTATATTTTATTTTAATTGTGGTTACTGGAATAGAACCTTCATCATCTCTGACCAACTGCAGGCTCAGCCTCGGTTACAAACATTGCATTAACAGCACAGTCAATTTATTGTTATTTAAACTGTCAATAGCCACAGTCAATTTATTGTTATTTATACTGTCAACAGCAAAATAGTTAGACTAGAACATAAAACAAAGCACATAGAGCAGATGTAATATGTACATATTAAGTAGTAATGGGCACAGCATTTACAGGAGTGTGACTGAGGGCGTCATACTAAATATGAGCACTGGGGGATTCCTACTTAAACAAGTTATCTAGCACTTGTAGTGTTACAGGATGTTAACTCCTAACCATCAGAGTTAAGCAGAAGTCAAGGAGGTGACTGAAGTGGGAACATTTTGGCAGGAAGTTGGGAGGTGAGAGTCAATAATACTTGGGTTAATACTCCTTCTCAGGACACAGCTTGGAATTAGTACTAATCTTTGCTTCAGATGAGAAGGAGCAAAGGATCACTGATTCCAAGCTTTGTGCAGTTCTCCACTATCAGACATATTATACACTTATCAACTCCAAATCTCATTAAGTACCACTTCTCCCTTCACCCCACTTTAATAAGCATCTGAGCCATGGATTTGCATTTTCCAACCATCTATTTAGCTGGCTGAAATGGAAATTCTGAGACAATGTAGCAGTTGTCATATGTGTATTAACAACCAGCTGCTACTTAAAAAACTAAAGCAGTGTGTGAGAGATGCAGTTATATAATGTTATTGGAGGCAAAGCTCTCACGTAAAGCCACTGCAAATAGCAAACATGCTGTCAATAACACAGAATACAGGCATAGACAAGATGACTAACTGGGAGCAGCAACTGGTGAAAGCTCTGTGACTAAAAACTTTTCTCTGACAGAAAATATAATCAAAAATTTCAACTTTGGAGATACTTAGCTAATTTTATCACTAATAGAGAAAATATTCATAGCTTCAGGTTCTTCAAAAACTGTATTTTTTTCTGTCAGAATTTCAACCGCTTGGTTAGGAGAGAAGAAACTTCAGCATGAGTCACTCAAGAAATGGTACTCAGGATTCTTGTGTTAAAAAAGACATCCAGTCACTAATACCCAGTATGCAGGATGTTTTACTTAAAACTGACAAACTGGATACCAAACTAGAAAGTTCCAAAGAAGAGGCTGAAAAAAGATGGAACATTTAGAAATCCTTATGAAACAACAAAGTGCACAAATCAGCAGTATGGAAAGAGCTTTAAATGATCATGAAAGAAGAAGAATTGAAGGTGAGTCTCAGACTGAATTTCTTTTAAAACAAAATAACTAGCTCATAGAAAAACTCATTGATTTACAAATAGACTGACATGAAATAACATTACAATTTATGGTATACCTGAAAGTAGGAGAGAGACAATATAATAAACTTAACTACCCGGCTACTTAAAATATTAAATCTACCCGAAACTTTATTATTTGGAATTGAAAGGGCACATAGGTCCCTGAGAGCACCTCTAAAGAAGGAAACCTCACCACCGCATTCGGTTATAATTAAGTTCAAGTCTAGCTTAGATAAAAAGGTAAACATGTAGTCAGATTTGGCAATACTTATTCTAGTAAAGTAATGAGTAAAAGAAAATCCTGTTTACCACTGACTAAGGAACTTTAAAAGAGCAATATTAAAGACACGTTGGTGTTTCCTGCAAAGATTGAATTATTTCTTTCTGAAGAAGCCAAAATATTTAACATGCAGAACAATGTATCCACGTTTGTTAACAACAATAAAATCCTTAATAATACTGAAGAAATGGAGTAGACAGTATATCTCTGAAGAGACAGAGTGAGCTGAATTCCTGGAAAACTGCTTTTAAAATTAAAAATTTTAAAAACGAGTGACTTTTATTCTCTGATTGCAGGACATTTATTTTCTGAAACACTAGATTTCCCCTTTAAGTAAAAGGTTTGTATTGGACTTTAAGCTTTAAAACATAAGTATATATTTATATTTAAAGCTAAAACATTTATCATGATGAGGAATGTAATGGTTAGTTTTACTGTTTTACTGTTTTTACAGTGAAAGACTTACCCTGGGATTCAATAAATGTGCAAAGCCTACATGGAGCCTACATGTGTGCACGGTGATGTGCAGTGAGCAGCAGCACTCATTGCATATTCATGCCGCACACTGCATTTAAACATAAATAAGCAAGGTTTCATAGCTGACAACAGTTTTGCCAGGTAAGAAACCATGTAAGCCAACATGGATAGCAACCCTGTTTAAATCAGAGCACAGAAGGTCAGCAGTTTTGTGTGGAGTGCCACAATAATCACCAGGGCTTAACAGATAGCTCTCAATCTCTTAGTGCAAGACATCAGGACAAAGGCTAACATAATGGGGGGCAGTAACCCAGAAATAGGGACATATTTGACATATTTGCTTATTAGAAATGTGCTAGAATAACCAGGAGTTTGTGCTAAGATACATGTTCTGAAGGATTTGAAGTCTGAAAGTCAAATGCATGTAATTACTGAGTCACATCAGTCCTGAGATCATCCCAGTGATATGGCAGAAAACCACAAATTTGATAAGAAATTTACCAAAATATATAAAGGCTAAAATCTGGACAGTTGAGAGGTATGATTGTTAAGTATATGGTTCAAACACAATACATGACAGTATATATACAGTGCAAATTATTGTGAAATCCCATTCCTGGCATTCTGTACTGAAGTTGTGCAAATGATCTGTATGGGTGCATGGACTGTCATGTAAAATAAACACTCAGAGGAAGTGTGTGCATTGAATAGGAACACAGAGATGAATTATAGGAATGAACACAGGGAAAGAGGACAGATGAAGCAACCTAATGTACAGCAGATGAGGGCATGTCAATGGAAAACAGCTGTAGCAGCAATAACAATCACATATCAATATGTTACAGTAGGGACTGCACAGTGAAAATGTGCATTATGTGACTGTCACACAAGGTGACATAATGGGGATGAAGTCTGTGTGAGATAAGCATCCTTACATGAATAATGCAGAGGACATCTATCAGGGATCTGACATACAATTGGGTAGGGTACATATTGTGAAGCTGTGCAAACTGATTTGCCTGAATATGAGGTTTCCAGCAAGTGGGACACGGGTAAAGGCTCATGGACAACATTAAAAGAAGCAAGCACAATCATGGATAATATCAGAATAATACCACCAGTAACCCTATGCCTCCAACATAACGTATGTGATTTAGAGTGATCAGAGATGATTCTGCATGCACACACTTGTACAACTATTATGATAAATCCACACTCTATGAGGGTAATCATGCACACTGTCTTGGCACTGTAACATCTGCTGGAGGTGTTAGGAGGGACACTGCTATTGTGTGCATGGCACACACACAGATATATATATATATATATATATATATATATATATATATATATATATATATATATATATGGGTCTACTTCAAAACATTGAAATCTCATAACATCGGAATTCAAAACACTGAAAAAACAAAACAACGAAAACTCAGAACAGTGAAAACAAATCATGGGACATGCAGTCTGTAAGCCAGTCTATATCATTGTCCTTAAAAGTAAAAGGATATTAAATGGCAATAATATGATATGAAGCTGCCAACAAATGAAGGGAAGGTTGGATGTTAATGTACAGAACATGTGAATTGTGTGCAGCTTACTTAAATTTCGAGCCATGACAAAATTACATGTAACACTTTGTAACTTGACACACCCACTAGATGTAGGGTAGTCTGAACTGCTGTTGTGTTTTCCTTCTCCCTACCAGTAATCATTCACAATTGCAATCCATTAAAAACAAACACTGAGGGAGTGCCTGCACTTTGTTTACATTTGATACACAGAGCCAAGTATTTGGGATTCAGCAATTCTAATGAGTTCACACCTCATTTGGATCTTCACCATGCTGAGAGCCCTGAATCTACACCATAAAAAGACAACAATGTAGCCAGGGAAACTGAATCTGAGGAGACTTGTTTATATGGAGAACACAAAAAACAGGCTATTACTTTGGGATATATCTGCACAGAGGATTACTGAACTTGAGAAGGAATGCTTGCATTTTGTCAGATACATACTACATATGCTGCCATATGCTGAAATATAATTAAAAATCTGTTTAATAGCTTTATATATATATATATATATATATATATATATATATATATATATATATATATATATATTATATATATATATATATATACACAAACACACATATATATATATATATATATATATATATATATATTTTTTTTTTTTTTTTTTTTTTTTTTTTAATTAGCAAAGGCTTTTACACTTTTATCTGTATGCATTAGTTAGATGTGTACTGATGGCATGGGCATGCTTGTCAAGGCATTTCACAGGTATACATCATTGGCAATACCTTAACAGGGAATGTTCTGTATTAAATCTGTACACCTGTTTCAGGGACAGTTCATTTGATAGCACTTTTAGTATTTCACTGATGGTTTGTTAGCAACATGTGTCATTTGCCTGTTTTTGCATTTGTGTTATGGCACAACCAAGGACATGTTGCTATTGTTACTTTCCTTTATGGCACAACCAAGGACATGTTACTATTGTTACTTTCCTTTATGGCACAACCAAGGACATGTTACTATTGTTACTTTCCTTTATGGCACAACCAAGGACATGTTGCTATTGTTACTTTCCTTTATGGCACAACCAAGGACATGTTGCTATTGTTACTTTCCTTTATGGCACAACCAAGGACATGTTGCTATTGTTACTTTCCTTTATGGCACAACCAAGGACATGTTACTATTGTTACTTTCCTTTATGGCACAACCAAGGACATGTTACTATTGTTACTTTCCTTTATGGCACAACCAAGGACATGTTGCTATTGTTACTTTCCTTTATGGCACAACCAAGGACATGTTACTATTGTTACTTTCCTTTATGGCACAACCAAGGACATGTTACTATTGTTACTTTCCTTTATGGCACAACCAAGGACATGTTACTATTGTTACTTTCCTTTATGGCACAACCAAGGACAGGTTACTATTGTTACTTTCCTTTATGGCACAACCAAGGACATGTTACTATTGTTACTTTCCTTTATGGCACAACCAAGGACATGTTACTATTGCTACTTTCCTTGATGGCACAACCAAGGACATGTTACTATTGTTACTTTCCTTTATGGCACAACCAAGGACATGTTACTATTGTTACTTTCCTTTATGGCACAACCGAGGACATGTTGCTATTGCTACTTTCCTTTATGGCACAACCAAGGACATGTTACTATTGTTACTTTCCTTTATGGCACAACCAAGGACATGTTGCTATTGTTACTTTCCTTTATGGCACAACCAAGGATATGCTACTATTGTTACTTTCCTTTATGGCACAACCAAGGACATGTTACTATTGTTACTTTCCTTTATGGCACAACCAAGGACATGTTACTATTGTTACTTTCCTTTATGGCACAACCAAGGACATGTTACTATTGTTACTTTCCTTTATGGCACAACCAAGGACATGTTACTATTGTTACTTTCCTTTATGGCACAACCAAGGACATGTTACTATTGTTACTTTCCTTTATGGCACAACCAAGGACATGTTACTATTGTTACTTTCCTTTATGGCACAACCAAGGACATGTTGCTATTGTTATTTTCCTTTATGGCACAACCAAGGACATGTTACTATTGTTACTTTCCTTTATGGCACAACCAAGGACATGTTACTATTGTTACTTTCCTTTATGGCACAACCAAGGACATGTTACTATTGTTACTTTCCTTTATGGCACAACCAAGGATATGTTACTATTGTTACTTTCTTTTATTTTTTGCATCCAGCCTGTTGTTCATATTCCAAATCTCTAAACTGTTTTTCCAGTGCAGTGGGTAATACTCAAATGCTACCTTTTGTGTTTTATCTGGGAACAGTTATTGTGTAGTTATGTGATACTTATCCTTCTGTTGTCTTTTAGGACACGTAGGACTATGCCACCCATGCATCTCAAGCCTCAAAAACCATCCTTCACTGACCCTGAGAATCAGGTCATCATTGAAGCTTTTAGGTGACACGGTGTCTTCCTTCATGAGAGGTTAAATGGAGATATGTCAGGCAGAATACAAATTTGGCAACAAATTGTTGCAGACATTAATGCAGTGTGTGGCCACAGCAGGGCATATGACCAGGTGTGCCATAGGGCCACTGACATGATCTCATCTGTATGGAGGAGACCAGTTACATTGCCTGTGATCAGATGCGTACTGGGGGGGCCTGCTACAGAGCCACCTTTAACAACAAATGAAGAGATAAAGAGCTGCTGTCCACTGTCAGGGATCCAGACATCTGCCAGGAAAGTGGAGAACAGCATGTCCTTGCCATTGGTGCTATTGTTTCAAGGACAGCAAGTATGTCCCATGTGGCGCTTCCAGGTAGGCTTATGTATCTCAAGTGTTAAATACTGTTGTATAGTAAAACAAATTTAAATCAATACATTAGTTCTGTTTCAAAAGAACATTTTTTTTGAGGGGGGGAGGTTGAAGAGTGCTACAGTTAACGTATTCTGATTGATTACAAATGGACTTAGGCTGGACTTGTCATCCAGGTTCTTACTGAAAGTATAGTTACTGGCTATATGAAGGGGCAAAAGTATTACCCCAGTGTTACTGTTAATTGTGATGATGTCTTCCTTACTTTTTGCTTAACTTCTTCCAGGACCATCCAACACAGGGAGCAGACTATCATCTGCACATGGTAAGCCAAACATTTTTATGTCAGTACTGATGAGCAGTTCAAAGACATATTTTAGTGTGTGATGTTGGTGTCAGGACTGTTGTGTGTATTGCTGTACTGTCTAATAGTGGCACCACTGTTACCTTGTTAGCATATATTGGAGTTTAGTAGTTTATGTATTAATTGTTCCTGCATTTGTTGCTTATTATCACAGGTGACCCTGACAGTGGAAGTGTGGGACTTCTACCACCTGATGTCAGAGTATCAGCAGACTCTGATGATGATGATGGCCAAACAAAGGAATAGTTGGGGGTGCAGAGGTTGAATCTGACACTGAGGCTGACATACAGCCATCCCCTGCAATTCTATCAGACACAACCAGTAGGCCTATTCCTACCCATTCCAGTGAGCCGTCAGATATTGGACAGGTGGAGGGTGAAACAATTGATAAGGGAAGTGTGGTTACTGCGGCTTCAGTTCCTGTTGACTCTGGCCATTGCCAAATTGCGGGTGAGGTGTCACACAGCAGGATTGTTAGGGGTGCATGGAGGAGGGCTCCTGTCCATCCTGCACCTGATGAACTGCCAACTCTACCATGCACTAGGTCACACCTCTCTGACATACCAAGGTGTAGAGCTAGCACTGAGCTTGGCTGTGTTCATGCACACTGTCACACACCACTGTCATATGGAGGACCCCTACAGACACACACACACACACACACACACACACACACACACACACACACACACACACACACACAAAACAATTACATGGTTCAGCCTGCCTGCTTCACTTTCTTACTCACACACACTCATCACCCTTTTGTGTCAGCCTAGGCCTCCTGCCCCCCACCCCACCACCCACACATACACACAACACCCTGTACAAGTGATGATAAGTGTGCCATATCCCTGTTTTGTATCTTTTGGATTCAGGGATACATAAGCTTTGTGTCTGATGCACAGGATACATAGCTACATTAGTGCCTAGTATATCTGCATTTGTGTTGTTGAACTGATACTTGTACCTATCACTTACATTTGTCTTGCCAAGTTGTACAGTGGACAGCATCATCATGTCAGCACGTTATAGTGCATTCTCTTGTGAGGGTTGTGGAGTCAGGACCTGCAATGTGTCTCATTACTTTCTAACCTTTCTCATTAATGTTTTCCATTGTGTACGTACAGTGCACATCATAGCACATGCCATCCCATTCAGATCTCAGGACTGTATGACAGCACTGTAGTCAAACTCATCAGAACAGTAATACAGTATAATGCTCTCTTTTGCAGGAACCTCACCAGACACATGCAGCAGCTTGACAGACCACAGGGCTTTCTCCAGACCACAGGGCTTTCTCCTCAAGATAACACAGGGCCTACAAACCATGATATGATGTAAGGGTGTAGATTAAAGGACATGCCACTGTAATCTGTCTGGTATCAGATTACATTGTAACTGTTATTCTAAGCCTCTCACTTTTGGTTTAAGCACTTGGGCTTCAGGCCAGTTATTTTACATTAAGAAAGTTTGTGGTCTACACTTATGTGGGAGGAGAGGGTAGCCTCTGCCCTTCTGAGCTGGGAATTGCTGGTTGAAGGCTTATTGTGCCTGTTGTTCTAAGCGTCTTTGTTCTGGTTTAAGCACTTGGGTTCCAAACAGTTATTTGACATTAGGAAGATTTGTGGTTTAAACTCTTGTAGCAGGAGAGGTTAGCCTACACCCTTCTAAGCTGGGAATTGCTGGTTGAAGGCTTATTGTGCCTGTTATTATAAGTGTCTTTGTTCTGGTTTAAGCACTTGGGTTCCAGGCCAGTTATCTCACACTAGGAAGGTTTGTGGTTTATACTGTTCTACTGAAGTGCTGCTTTACTTAGACTGTTTCTTTTATTTTATTTATTTATTTTTTTTTACTGTTGTGACTGCAATTTTCTGCACTTTGAATTTCTAGTACTTCTGCATTTTATAGCATAAGCTAGATTCAGGCTTGCACAATCTAGACTGTTTGGTATCATTTGACCCTTATGGCAGATGTGTTCAGCCAAGGGACCATCTATGTTGGGGACTGCTGGAATAAGGCTAAGTCTTGGGCTTTCCCTTTGGTTTCTTTTTTAAAATTGTTTAACTTCACTTGTATTTCAGCATCGTGTTTGGCCAGGTTTGTGTTCAGTTTACTGGAGCTGCTCAGATACTGCACTGCTTCCCTTCGAGCCACTCAGTTGTGCATTGTGAAGCATTGACGCAGTTTTCTTTCCATAGCCCTCCATAGAATAGCCACATTTTGTTAGTCTTACAACAAAACTTGATCCATCTAACTCCCCACTAGTTACTACAATATATACCTTCCATAATGGATGGGCAGTTTCCCACCATTTCTCCAGCCAACCTGATTGACATGTGCATCCTGAGGCAATGTAGCAATTGCCTCTTGCATACTGACAACCAGTTACTTCTACAACAAACAAATACAATGTGAGAGATGCATCTGTACTATGAATTTGGAAAAGATTCTTTCACATAACAACAAACCCCATATCAAACAGGTTGTCAGCACACATACTTCACCTCTTGCACATAACAAGCTCACAACACGTAAACGCACATATGCAGAGGTACTCACTAGAAGCCTATCTAAAGATCAAAGACCTACCAAGCACAAACCTAATGCACACACTGCAGAGCAAACAGAATCCACTACACATAATAATACACACAACAGTGTCTCAGCCAATAAGCCCCTAAAACAAAACACCTCAAAACCAAATGTCTTGGTCATAGGCATCTCCATAGTGAAACACACAGATGTCCTCCTCACCAGGCTGGACAAGGCGAAGGTCACGGTCAGCTGCTTGTCATCTGCCAGGATCCATCAGATCACACACACTTTCAAGTCTCTCAACAACAAGTACTGTCATGACTCTGTTATAGTCCATGTTGGAGTGAATGACTTGAGACATACCTCACCAGACTATATGAAGAGAGACATGACTGAGCTTTCAGACTGTCTCCGAGGCAGGTATGTCCCTAGCTCCAAGGAGCATCCTACCTTCACCCAGGATGATGGCTCAATATAAATAAAAAAATATTGACTTCAACGATTGGCTTCTGGTATCAATCCAGGGAGATCCAGCATCTGTCAACCTGGAAAGACATGGTTGACAGATCACTCTGTTTGATCTTCTCCTGTCACCTCTTGGCTTTCTGTTACTGCAAAGGTACTTGCCTTCTCCATAGTGCCTTTTTTAGGCAATGTCATAACAACAAAATTCTCGACATAGAAAAATTCACTAGAGACAAACTAAAGGTTATCCTGCTTAATGCAAGGAGTCTAAATCAGACACTGCGTTTACTGGATGCACTCCTTACTTTGGAAGATGCCAGTGTCCATGCAGTCACAGAGACATAGTTCAAGGCCACAGAGAGACTCCTTGCCATGCAAGGCTACAATACCTTCCACACATTCAGACCTCAAAACAAGTGTGAAAGATCCAAAGGAAGAGGTGTATCCATCTTCAAATACACCTCAAGACTGGTCAAACAGTATGACTCCCTAGAGTTACTCCAAGTCCAACTAACTGTAGGTAAACCCCCCCTTCCATGTCATTGTTAGCTGTAGATCCCCCACCATGAACCACAAGAACCACTTTGCTATCTGGACCTACTTGAGTCACTCACTATACAGCCAAACACCTTGGTCATGGATGATTTCAACTATCCTTCCATCGATTGGGAGTCATATATGAGCAGAAACATGCTTGCCCTATGGTTCCTAGACTTTGTTAATACATATGCTCTGGAACAGATAGTCTGCACTCCCACAAGGGACTTGAATGTTCTAGATTTAGTACTCACCAACACAGGGGGTCTCTGCAGTACCCCCAGTGTGTTGCCCTCCCTGGTAAGGTCTGATCATAAATCAGTCTCGTTTGAATTAATGATCACACCTGACACCCCACAAGAGTAAAAAGGATGAAACATTTCTCCAAAGCAAACTATAATCTCCTAAGTAATGACATAAACATTTTCAAACCCCCAGCTACCACTGTCATGAATTACTGCTATACAGAACTGTACACAAATGCCCTGTATAAACATCTGTACAAATGTATAGACTCGGCTATGCCTGATCAGATCAAAACAAGGTCCTCATAAAAAAAAAAAAAAAAAAAAACAAGCCACCCTGGTGGGCATCAAGCATAAATAGGTTATACAACAAGAGGAAGAAATTATTGTCTAAGAACAAGAGGGCATTGATTTTGCAGAGGAAGAGCACCCTCCACAGCTTGAACAAGCAAATTAGACATCTTGTAAAGTCCTTTAAAGCCAATTATGAAGCTAAACTCGCATCCCTAGATAAGGATAACCATCCCTAGATAAGGATAACCATCCCTAGAGAAGGATAACCATCCCTAGATAAGGATAACCATCCCTAGATAAGGATAACCACCCCTAGATAAGGATACCCATCCCTAGATAAGGATAACCAGCCCTAGAGAAGGATAACCATCCCTAGAGAAGGATAACCCTAGATAAGGATAACCATCCTTAGATAAGGATAACCACAAGGCATTCTTTAGCTACATCAGAAATCTAAATGGGAAGGCCCAGCTTTGTGCCAAACTAGTAGTGGAAAGTACCCCTCATAATGACCCTAAGGACATTGCCAACCTGCTAGCAAACAGATTTGGTGCAAATTTCCCTGCCCTGTCCCCACCAGACATACCCCAAAGCATACCTGTCACCAGTCCTCTACCTAATATCTCCAAAAATCAGGCCATAACCACACTTTCCATGGCCAAAAGCACAGCCTCTATGGGACCAGATAACATCTCAAGCTGCCTACTAAATGTTCTAAAACAGGACCTGGTGGAACCACTTGGCACTCACTTCAACCACAGTCTAAAGTACTGGCTTTGTCCCAGCAGAGTGAAAAACAGCAACAGTAACTCCTTTGCACAAAGTGGGTCTATCAACTGACCCTGGGAACTAAAGACCCATAAGCCTAACCACCCTTATCTGCAAGGCCATGTAGAGAATCACCATGGACCTTATCAACAAAGACAAAGGTCACTTTCAAACTCTTGATCTGACCCAATCTGGTTTTATTAAGGGTAGATTATGATTATTAAACCTGGTGGACTTCTTCTGGAATGTCACTAAAGCCCTGGATGAAGGCAAAACAATACATACAGCCTATCTTGACATAGTCAAGGCTTTTCACACAATCCCCCACTCAGGCATCATTGAGAAACTCACCCAGCTGACATCAAGAATGAAACAATACTCATTTCATGCACTTTGGTCATACTTTGACTTAGGAATGGGGTCCATTCCCATCATGGTATTAGAAACCCAAAATATTTGGAGAAATTAAAAAAAATGGGAATTAACCCATATGTCTCTAGATGGGTATCCAACTGGCTTATCAACAGAAAGCATACAGTCAAAGTTGGGGATTCCACCTCTACCAGCAGACAAGTTACCAGGGGTGCACCACAAGGATCACTGCTGGGCCCTTTACTGTTGGGAATCTATTTCTCAGAGGTCCAGGTGAAAGTAGATGGCCTGTGGCTTACCAAGTTCACTGATGATTGCAAGCTAGGTGAAATCACTGAGTCCCCAAACAATGTTAACGTATTACAAATGATTTATTGACAAAGGCACTGACTAAAACTAAATGCAAAAAAGGCATTATTATCCCCTTTGGCAAAGAGTAAGTCCCAGCAAATTGCAATATTGACAGCTCCCCCCAAGCTTAAAATCAGTGGTGCGAGATTTGGAAACACAGGTTGAAAGCAATTTAAACTTTGATCACCATGTGTCCATAATGGTAAGGAAAGCCTTCTACCTTACACATCTCATAAGTAAGGGCATCACATCCAAGACTAAGGATGTTATAACTGTACTCATCCCTCATCAGACCACCAATAGAGTACAATGCTCCCTTCTGTATATACCTCTCCACACACCTGCAGCTGCTAGAGAGACCTCAGAGGTTTTTCACCAAGAAAATTCAGGGCCTTCAACACATAACCTACTGTACATGGACAGACTGAAGGCCCTGTCACTATACTCTGTATCTTATAGGCTGCAGAGAGGCAACTTGTGCCTGGCCTACAGAGCAGTCTTGGACCCTGCCCTAATGGAAATGCTGCATGTCAGCAAGTCGAATGGGACAAGATTCACTCACTCTCTGTGACATTAACAGGTCATGCTGAAGAGAAAGATATGTCTCCCAGAGATTGCCACTCCTATGGAACAACCTCCCAATTCACACAAAACAGAGCTCCTCAATGACCCTTTTTAAGCGTAACGTAGACAGTAATATGGGAGACTGTAAATTTACCTCAGGGATATCACCTATGTCCCTCTTGGATAAGGGCAGTTGGTGTTGATCATAGATTTGTGCTACAAATATAGACCATACAACTTGGTCAATAAGAGAACAACAAGGGTATAACATGGCCAGGCATATATAGGCCCTAGGTTCAATAGCCTAGTAACCTCCTATGAACCTAAGGTGACATCTGCCTGTGCTCCTGGCCAGTGTCTGATCATGCGCTAGTGGCATGACTGCGTATGCAATAATCTGATATAGCAGATGACATCAGCATTGTTTGTTGAGCACATGGTTCATAGGTTCATACTAGGCTATCTGCCCTAGGGCATTTATAAGCCTAGCCAGAGTGTGTGTGGCTCTCACCACCCCTTAGGATGAGAATACTATACCCATTAGTTTGCAGTGCCTCTGTCCAGCAGTGACACAGAGATGATTCCCGGGGTAAACCTACGATCTCCCATCCACTCGTCAAGATTTCTCTTGAACAGAGTCAGTGAGGGGCTCTGCTTCACATGGACTGGGATTCTGTTCCATAGTGTAGGGAGTCTCTGGGTGATGAATCTGTCCCTCCAGCACGTCCTATTTATATCCATGTTGAGGTTTAAGTCTCTTGCTCTCGTGGCTCTGGTGGATTTGGATTTTTTGAGGTGGAGCATGTCCGTTAATTCCGAGTTGGACATGGCCTTGTATGTCAGGCACAGATCACCTCTGAGCAGACGGTATATGACTGAATAGAGCTGGAGTTTCTTCAGTCGGGCAGCATATGACATATGTTTGAGCCCCTTTATCCTTTTGGTGAGGAACTTTTGGGGTCTTTCCAACTGCTGCAGGTGTCGGGTAAGGTACATTCCGAATGGGGCGTTGTACTCAATCATTGGTCTGATAAGTGAAGAGTACAGGGGTACAATGACCTCTCCTGATCTGGATGTGAATCCCTTCATGATCAGGTGGGCAATGTAGAAGGTCTTCCTAACCACTTTGGCAATGTGAGTGTCAAAAGAGAGGTTACTGTCAACTTGGGTCCCCAGGTCCCTGATAACGTCTTCCGTGTTTAATGGATTACCACCTATGTGGTAATTAGGGGTTACCTTGTTTTTCCCAAAGGGTATGACTATACATTTTTTGGCATTTAGCTTAAGGCCATGGCTCTGGCACCAGTTATCCATTTCTATGAGACCTCTCTGGAGGATGTCTGTGTCTGATGGAGTGTCAATTATGGTGCCCAGTTTGCAGTCATCTGCAAATTTTGTCAGCCACAATCCTCCAATGTTTGCCTGCACTTCAGAAAAATAAATGCCGAACAAGAGGGGGCCCAGGACTGAGCCCTGTGGGACACCGCTCGTGACTGGCTTAGAGTCTGACATGGCACCAGCAACTCTAACCCTGTGGGTTCTGTCCTTGAGCCAGTTTGCAACCCATCTTGTGACATATGGGTTTACATCTAAGCTGGTGAGCTTTTCTATGATGCCCGAGTGGGGTATTGTGTCAAACGCTTTTGCTAGGTCAAGGTAGGCTGTGTGAACTGCCTTACCCTCATCAATAGCCTTAGTGACTGTTTCGAAAAAGTTGACCAAGTTCAAGAGGCAGGATCTGCCCTTGACAAAGCCAAATTGGGTAGGATCCAGTGTCTGTAGGCCCCCAATGTCTTTATTTATGAGTTCCATTATGATCCTCTCCATAGCTTTGCAGACAAGGCTCGTCAAGCTTATGGGGCGGTAATTTCCAGGGTCCGTAGAAGCACCGCCTTTGTGGAGTGGGACCACAGTTGCCGTACGCCATTCTTTGAGTACGTATCCTGTAGTAAGGCTAAGATTAAACAGCAGCCTTATGTGTGGGTTTAGTTCCTCATTGAGTTTGTGTAGCACACAGCCGGGGACACCGTCTGGTCCCATTGATGCTGTGTTTTTTGCTTTAGAGAGAGCAGCTCTCACCTGGGCATCTGAGATGTTTGGGAGGCTAGACTCTGGTGGGATAGATATTTCTCCTTTTGGGGGAGAGGGAGGGGAGAAATTTGCACTGAACCTGTCTGCCAGTATGTTGGCAATGTCTGTGGGTTCAGTGATTTTTGTATCATTTTGGACTAATTCTGAGCATATCTGGGAGTTTCCACCCAGGTTTCTAACATAGCTAAAGAAGGCCTTATGATTGTCTTTTGTGTCATTAGCAATTTTTCTCTCAAAGTTGGCCTTGGATGATTTTATGAGTGATCGCAGTTTTTTGCTAGTAGTGATCAGAGATGCCTTCCCTTTTAGGGATTTTGCTCTGTCATGTAGTAGCTTTCTCCTTTTGTTGTAGAGTTTGTTTATGGCTGGGGTCCACCAGACCGAGCGCCTGCCTTTGGTGGAAAGAGTCTTGATTTTATTAGGGATTGCTTGATCCATACATTCCTGGAGGTGCTCGTAGAAGGCATTTGTAAGGGTTTCAGCAGCGTGGGTTGTGGTTTCCACTGGCTTGGGGGCCTTGAAGGATACCACTCCAGTCTTAAGAAGTGTGAAGTTTGCTTTTGAGAAGTTCTTCACTGTGGTCTTTTTTGCTGGGGTTGGGGGCGGGATGTGGATCTCCAGTGAGATTAATTTATGGTCTGATCTCACCAATGAGGGATATACTTCCGGTGTGGAGCATTTTGTCCCCGTGTTTGTGATGATCAGGTCTAGTATATTTTCTCCTCTTGTGGGAATGGTGACTAGTTGTTCCATAGCATTTGAGTTTATGAACTCCAGGAACCTTTGGGCTAGGGTGTTGGGGCTTGAGTAATGTTCCCAGTCTATGTTTGGGTAGTTGAAGTCACCCAATATGATGGTGTTTGGAGAGACATTCATACTCTCCAGTGTCTTCAGGAAGGCTGTGTGGGTTTCCTGAGTTTGAGAGGGTGGTCTGTAGCATGCTACAAACTGTAGGGCAGTTTTACCTATGGTTAATTGCACCTGGATGGTCTTCGATGCTTCGTGCATTGCCACTAACCTGGAGGTGTGGGTATCCTTTATGAATATGAATACTCCCCCTCCTTTTGTGGTTCGGTCCAGATTTTGGGGCGGGCATGATATGAGGTATAACCTGATAGTGCTGGGGTGCTCTCAGGAGCCTTGAACCAGGTTTCAGTCACAGCACAGACATCGATGTTCTCCATACTGAGGAGGGCTTTGAGGGCGTGCATCTTGAGGTTTAGACTTCTGGCATTGAGCAGTATTACCCTTAGTTTTTCTCCATTTTTGTTTTCTAGGGTGGTAGGTTTATCATTTGAGCCTTGCCTAAAAAAGGCACTATGGGGTGGCAAGAGCCTTTGCCAATATCCGGAAGCCCAGGGTGACAGGTGCAAGCCGTCCCTTGCGAGCAGCGTGGCTTGTCAAGCATGTCATCCCAGGCAGACAGACATTGGATCCCCTTAGAATGACACCAGTAATTAAGCCAATTATTAAAGCTGATCATTTTGTCTCTGTATTGTGGCATCATTCTTGGTGAGGGTAGAATACTGCTCAGGGTCAGGGTCATACCGGCCTGGGCTACATAATCTGAGAGCTCCTCCATGTCTCTTTTCATGTAGTCCAGGGAGGTACGTCTCAGGTCGTTCACACCGGCATGGACAATGACTGAGTCATACTTGTACTTGCTGTGGAGTGACCTGAGTGCTTGTGTTATGTGGCGGATTCTAGCGCCTGACAGGCAGCTTACTGTGATCTTTTCCTTGTTCAGTCTGGTGAGTGGGACGTCAGTGTGTCTGACTATGGAGTCACCTATAACAAGTGTGTCTGGCATTGTGTTTGGCCTTAAGGGCTGTGACTGTTTAGCACACTGACTTTGAGAACTATGTGTTGCATGTCTTATGTCTTGAGGTGGCAGTTGCTTGGGTGTCTGCTTTGGAGGCCTCTGTAGTTTTGGTAGATTAGTAGTGCCTCACATGCTGGTATAAAATGCTCTCCTTAATTTCATGTAACAGCTGATACACACACACACACACACACACACACACACACACACACACACACAGACACACACACACACACACACACACACACACACACACACACACACACGCTCACCAAGTGGACTGCAGTGAGAACAGAACGCCTACCTATCTAAATGCACAGACTACAGAACACAGTACTCTATGCAAGCGAGATAGCACAAGTCTGACTGTTACATGGCTGCAGGAGAACTTATAGTAGACGACATCAGCAGGCCATGTGGGGGAAACAGGTTGGGAGGCCTGCATAGGCACATAGATTCATTGGTTTATATGAGGCCAGTAATCTAACAGCACAAGGGTGTATAGAAACCTAACTATGTAAAAACACAAGTACCCTTATTGAGCATAGTTGGATGTTTGAGTTTAGTAGAGAAAGGTTGTCAGCACCACCTACTGGCCCTGTCCATGAGGGAGCACACAATACTATATATTACACTTTGTAGTGCAGTTAATATATGTGTGTAAAAAATACTGAGACTCCAGGGTTGTACTGCTTGGGGGGACAACACATGTATGTATTGTGAATATATGACGTATACTTAGAATGTGCCCTCAGATGGCAGTGTTTCCACATGTGCCTTTACGTCATACAAAGGAAATGGAGAATAAACACCAATAAGAAAACATTGTATATACAGCTCCATAATGCCGTGAGCAGCAGATTTGCATGATGGTTAATAAAGTGTACAGGCATACGAGTTGCACCTGTTTGTGCATAGCTAAGCAGTGCACAAGCAAGATCCACATTCCTAACATCTGCCAAGCAGAATGCAACAATGGCAAGTAAGTGAATTGTATTGGTAGTTGTGTATGTGTTTTTCACAAAAATTAAAGCCATGCTGAGCCAGATATCAGGAATAAATTTAAAGGACTATAATACACAGTCATATATTTGGTCATAAATGCAATAATACATAGATTACTCTCTCAGTAAAAATAATACTAGATGGAATACAATGTATTCAAACCCAGGACCATCGGTATGGCAGTCCTACACTTACACCTGTTGCCACACGAAAGTTGAGGAAACAGTTGTCTATGTTGGACTTCATTGCTGTAAACTGCAATGTCACATCAGTAAAACAAAGGATGCACACTATGTACTGGAAGCCAGTACCATCTGTACTCCAGGCTGGTTTTCTTGATGGCCAAAGGGATTAATTAAATGTATCCGATTTCTATTTTTGGATGTCTGCTTCCTATGTAGTCCGCCTCACTTTGCTCAAACCTGATAAATACAGTCATTCCCTACTTCCACTGTTTGTGCTATGCAGTACATCACACAAAAAGTGCAATTAAAAATGAGAAAAATACGAGAAAAAAAACCTAGTAATGAACATGTATAAGTAAAATAAGTGTCAGCGGCCACATGCTAAGGGGTTTTCTGTACAAATCCACCACTATTTACCTCATTACTGCACCAAGTTAAAAAATACAAGGATAATAATAATATAATATTATTAAATAATAGAGTCTAGGTTCAGGACTTACCTTGCAAATTCAGCAGTTGACACAATTTTATTTCAGGCCTAAAATTTCCTTGTCTGCACTCCCATGGTGCTGAAATATTCAGGAAAAAACAGAAGTAGGCTACACAGGTGCTTTATAGCTTGTTGAATAGCTCCACTGTATTGAAAATCACCTGCTTATGCTGTAATTATCACCTATGAAAAACATCTGCTGCTTAACTGAATATATCAACTCTGTTGGTGCTCATTAGTGCGTGATATGCAGCAACATGCCACTGTGTGCATAGATGCTTAAATAAGCACAGATAATCTTATCACTTTTCTGTGTGCCTGTGATATCGTGCAAACATGCAGATTAAAAAGTGAAGGAAAGGTTGCAAACCTTGTACTAGAACCCAGGACATTCTATACTCTAGCCCTACACATACACATGCTGCCACAGGAATAGTTACGTGACAGGCACTGAGAAACCTGTGCCGCATCACGCAAACAATGACAAAAATTAAAAAAGAAATTTTAACTTAAAGGGGACAGAGACAATACATTTTAACAGACAATAAAGAGGATGAAACAGAACTTATGAATTGTGCATTGTTTACATACACTTTTACCCTGCACAGACCTACATGTACACCTCTGTAAGTGTAACCTGACACACACCCCTGATGTCATCATTTACTGTTGCCATGCACTGAACAGGAACACTGTGGAATTGCCTACACAAAGTAAATGTCCCTACATAGTTACAATTTTTTGCGATTCAGCAATTGTAATGAGTTTTACTTTGGTATATATCTGCACAGAGGAATGCAGGTTTTGATACAATTTGACTGTAGTCGGTTAGATACGGGTACCTGTCAAATCTTCGAATGGTCAAAATTTCGAACGTTACATGGTCGAGACCAAACGTTCGAAATTTTGAGTGCTTGAAGATAGACTTTCAATGGCACCGTATGGTGCAGAAAGGGAGAATTTCCCTTTTCTGCACTGAAGTGCGGTCTTGGAGTTGGTATATTTAAGTAGGGGGGTGTGGGGGTGCAGGGGGGCTTGCCCCCCTTGCCTACACTGTTAAAGTGTTTTTTTCTGTGTTTTCTTTTTTTTTTTTTTTTATGTTCGAACATCCAAATGTCGAACATTTGGTCTCAACCATGTAATGTTCGACAATTTGGATATTCAAACATTTAACATAGACCCTCAGATACATACTGCATATACTTGCATGACAGTATGAATAGTATCTTTCATGGGGTTTACACTTTTAGCTGTCTACATTAGTTACAAGTACATTGTTTATTTGGGGGCAGGGAAGCAAAGCTGCATTTATGTCATGGCACTTAAAAAGGAATTGTTGCTATTGTTAATCTAATTTTCCAAGGAATTGTTGCTATTGTTAATCTAATTTTCCAGCATCCTCCATGTCTGATATAAGTACTGTCATAATGGGTGTGTGGTTACATGTTATGCTCAGTTCTGTACAAATCTATAGACTTTTACATTGTCTTGTTTCTGTGTAGACTCCTTGCATGGCCGTATTCAAAAAACTTTCAAATACATGGGCAACACAAGCGTAGAGTCTACACGGTTGCTTTAGAGTTTGTTGAATCACTCCACTGTATTGATTTGCTTCATTAGCATAGGAGTTGCATGCCATTTAAGTTTCTGCGTTTGCATTTGAGTGCACGTCGCTACATGGAGTTTACTGAATCTTAACTATTCACGATCATGTGTGCATCACACCACAACGTGCACACGGTCAAAAATGACCATGTAGGGTTTATTGAATTCCCCAGAAAACAATGTATTTAAATAACAAACTGCTTTTAAGAAGTCTGTTACATATACCTGCATATAGCAGAAATGTGAATGTACAAGATCTCATATAATTTACATAGAAAATCATATAAAAATATTTGAAAATAATTTGAAAACTGAAATTTGAAGCTTGGTCATGTGAATATTGAAGATTTTTACATTTGTATAGATTCACTAAGACTACCTGAAATAACTCGTTTCATAAGTCAAAGCTGAAATTTGAGTGTTTTATTGCTGAATCAGTGCATCCATTTTGACAGAAAGTAATGTAGATATTTTCAGCATTTTCAGTATGTTTGAATCTGGGAAGGGAGAATGGGATATGAGCACATTGTAACTTCTGAATACAATATAGACTGCATATATATATATATATATATATATATATATATATATGTGTGTGTGTGTGTGTGTGTGTGTGTGTATTGACTCCATAGAAATAGCAAGGCATTCCCCTCAACCTCAGTAATGTACATATTTTTATGAAGCAGTTTAATAAGCTAAAGGATTTTTAAATATTTAGATATTTGTCATGTTAAGAGTGTTACACAATTCTGAGATATAGACACTTGTACTTTAAAAATTTATTCAGAGCTGTTGTTAGATCTATAAAATATGTGTGTGTATTTTAGCATGATAAATATATATGTACATTAATTTCCCTTTTGTAATATAGTTTATTATGATAAGATTACCTGTCATCTGTAAGTTTACAAGTATCTTTATCTCTGTAGGTCCCACTCTGTTATACTTATTTATTTAGAGATCTAGTTATAATAATGGTAAATGAGTGAAAATTTTAGGAATATTTAATGCATAATTTATACTACTATGACATAAATAGGTATATAATATACTGTTTGTTGGATTATTTAATATTTCTGATTAATAGAAGAGGGTTATTAAGCTTCTATGTAGTAATGGGGGAATAGTTTTAAATAGTTTTAAATGACAAAATATATAGCTAATTAATAGTCTTTCATTATTTTCACCTATATATATTATATTAATTATTTGTAAGTTAGAGTAGCTTTTGGCTATTTTTTTATGAATTTTTAGGTACTGGTAGGTAGAGGATAGTGTAGCAGTTTGTCTATTCGGTAGGCAAACTAGGGACTTGGCACCCATGGTAGATTTTGTTTTATTAGCAATATATACAGTTATAGTTGTAGACTTATCTTTGTTTTTGTTATTGATGAGTTTTATTAGTTTAGTTTGTAGAAAGGAATATTTCAAAAAATGTGGAATGTTAAGATAGTGTAGGAGGAATGCATTAGAGTCTTAAATATAATTAAATTAGTAGGTTGAATAAAGCTATCATATTATCTTTTAAAATAAATATTTTTAAATATATAGTATGGATAGTTTTAATGTATTATCTATTAATGTCCATGAATAAAATACCCTAGGGAAGCCAAGAACAAATAGATGACCAGGTAGACTGCCTTAATAAAGGTACAGTGGGATGTTGGCGAAGAAGCTGGGCTACCGGTAACATATCAGTGCTTTTTTAAGACTGTTTTTTAATTAACACCATCATTCAGTTCCACATCTTAATACATTAGTTTCTATTGATATCCGTTATTTAAGAATTTTTCACTATTTTGTTTCTCATTTTAATTTCTGTATCATATTTTTGGATATCTAGCCTGGTTCTTATTTTTTGGTTTTCTAGCCTGTTTCTTATTTTACATACATGTTGTTGCTATTTCTCTAGTATGCTCGGCTTTGTTTATTATGCTCTTTTAGGTCGTCCACCATCCTGATGAAGATTTCGAAAAGTGTAGCCTAACAATGTATTTTACCAGCAAGGGTTGATTTTTTCCAGCAAGACTATTTTTAGTTAACTACATTTTTTTAGCTAATTTTAGCTAATATCCGAACTTCACTATTGTAGGTTTAGAGTGATTCTACTAACTATGTATGAGCTGGCTCAGGGTATCTAACCTATCCGATTGTAAGGTGTGATGTCAAGTTGTCGTGCCCAATCACAATAAAGGTTTTTTCACCCGCACTTGATTGGCCCCCACTGACACACCCCCAGGTACTCTTATAAAAGGAAATCCTCAGGATCACTCTTTCCATTAAGGAACTATGCTTCGATGGTGATTGTACTTCTGGTACTTTTTACTTCAATAAAGTACGACCTTCTAGAATCTGAACTTCGACTACGTTGATTTTTTGCCACCACTGCGAGCAGAGCTCCTTAGCCGAGCCACATTTATGTTGTTTTGCCTGTTTTTTCTGTGTGTTTCATCTTTGATTTCTAACTGCTGCACTAGCGGTTCCTCTCACCAGGTGACCTGACCTGCCGGAACTACAATCTGTATATGAAGCCTTTCTAAAGGCTTTACTCAGCCTTCGACCACAAGCGCACGGGTACGCACAGCCTTTCTCAAGGCTTTACCGATTGCCCAGCTTCTTCACCGACATCCCACTCTACCTTTATTAAGGCAGCCTACCTGGTCATCCATTTGTTCTTGGCTTCCCTAGGGTATTTTATTCATGGACATTTTTCCTCCTCTGCATCGGAGCTTAAATACCCAGTTCCCACAGACAATCATTTTCCTGCTGGATGTTATCAATTAATGTAAATTGATTAAATAATGACAACAAAAGGAAATCATTAATGAGATATCTAAAATTAAATCAAGGAGATGTTATATTCTTTCAAGAGCCTCACTTGATAGATAAAGGTATACAATATTTAAATAACTTAGGTTATGAAATGTTATCATCTGCGTCTTTTAACAAAACGAGGAGAGGAACTGCTACACTTTGCAGAAAATCTACTGTACTACCTAAGGTCATGGAATCCATTAATGATCCCAAAGAAATGTATACATTTGTAATAATTATACATAATGGCAAACTCTACACACTAGCTAATCTTTACTGGATCCCTAGAATAGGTGCAAGAGTGGCTAAAGATCACTTAAACTTATTACGAAGTCATTGGGGAGTAATTTAATTTTAGCAGGAGATTTTAACTGCATATGTATTATAGAAGATACAGGTGAACAGAAGAAAGCTACAATACTGGCATTAGCTAAATCACTAAATAGATGGATTAGTAATAATAATTTAGTTGATTTACTAGTAAAAGCAGAAGATAAGTCATTGTTATTCACTCATTATTCTTATGTGCATGGGATGCAAACTAGAATTGATAGGATTTATGCCTGTACAGATTTACTTAATAAAGTGAATTATTCTAAAACTATTCCTTGTCCTTTATCTGATCATAATGCACTAAGTATTAATATAGTAATGGATATAAAGATATTTCAGATTATTTATAGAAGGAGCAAATCAATTATTTTTTTTATCTTTGAATGACAATAGTCAGGTTAGTAAAGTCATACTATGGGACTCCTTAAAATGCATATTAAAGATAGAATGGGAAGATGGCTAGTAATAAAATGAAACAGTGTGATAAAGATTTGTTAGAAATACAGGGTGAAATACACAAAGGGAGGTTTGAACAACAAACAAAGAAATTAGATTATACTGAAGTCATTAAAAATATTAATGACAAAATAAGTTTTAACACATAAAGTGGATATAGATTTAGAAAAAATAAAATTGCACAGTTATGCAATGACTTCAAAAAATCTACATAGATTAGATAATAGAAGTAAGAGATTTTTTTGTGTTTGTTTTATGAAAATCTTTACTAAATTATTATGCATGAAATAGGCAATCTTACATTTATATAAATGAAAATAAACCATACTGACACAATCTCATTTACAAAAATTATACATTCCAAACTGTGCAACACAACTGTAGCTGCAAACATTATACATGACTTTAAACATGTCCAGTCACTGTTAGTCAGCCATTATGTAGCCCATTCAAATCCTGCCTTCTTTTAAACCTCGTTCCTCCTCTGCATGTACTTATCCCACAATTGCCATTTTTCCTATGTACTTTGCTCCTGCCCTTTTCTAAAGATCCCAGTTCCAGTTGTTTTATCTGTTACTATCTTAACTACTGCTAGTAAAGTTGTTTTAACTTTGATTTCCATTTTCTATGTATTGCATTTTTAGCAGCCGTCATAATTAGACTCAGCAAGGCCTTCCTATGTCTAGGCAATTCCAACTCTGTATCATAGCTCAAAAAAATAATTTCCCTAGTTACTCCAATTTGCTCACACAGCATCTCCAACAAAGGAGTCTGCAGAGAATCTTTAACGTCTGCCAACTTGTTACACTGCCAGAAAATATGTTCCTAGTTACCTTTTTCTTCCCCATCACAACTCTAGCATTTGCTGTCTACATGAGGAAAAAGTCTCTGAGTCTACTTGGGGTATAAAAGCATGTAAACACTTCCAAACAAAGATTCTAAATCTTCTAGACTTTGTTGCATATTTGGGAGACATACATATATCCCCCATTGCTTCTTTGTTAATTGCTTTTCTAATCTCTCTTCCCAATCCTTTCTAACCTCTTCTGATTGATTCTTATAGTTATCATGCAAAATTTTATACATTCTACTAATTATTAATTTCTTAACAAATACGTCTGTTCTAGATTCTACTAAAAACTCTGCCATTTATGACCCCCTATTTCTTTCTCTTTGCCTATACTCTGATATCAATCCTTCATAGGGAAGGCAATCTCTAACCTTCAGTCCAGATAAGTTCTTGGTGTCTTCCCATTTTATTACTTTCCCTCTGTAGTTATTTGCTCCCAATACCTTGGTTCCTTTGCAAGTTTCCTCCAATAAATTCCAGTCCTCTCTTACTTATTGTCTGTATCCCTAATTGCAGTCACCCCTATTGTCAGAATCTCTTTTCTCCATCCCTGTGTTGGCTTAGTTCTTAGTATCTGCTACTTTATGAATATAATATTCTGTATGATTATTGTTGTTCTCCTTAAAGGTATGTATCAAAAATTCCAGTCTCATCTTGTTTCTTGAGCTCCCACTGTTTCATCATCATCTCTTTCCACTTTGAATTATAGTTTTCTGCTTGTGCTATGTATATGAGCCTCTCCTCCTACCACCCAACACCACAACCTGTGAGAGATGCACTTATCTAGCCAAACTGGAGGTAAAGCTCTCTCCAACCAAGACTGAACTTGACAGTCAGGAGGAGAATGTAAGCACTTGCACCACACCACACTCATCACATAGTCCCACTAAACCTATACCACCAAAATCCACACAAAGAAAAACAAAAACATTCACAGAGGCTCTCAATAAAAATCTGCTCAAGCAACAGAGACCTCCAAAGCAGAAATGCAAGCAACCTCCACCCCCAACACCACCCAAATGATACATAGCCCACAGACTCAGTGTGCCAATAAACCACAGCCCATAAGGCAAAAGAACGTACCCAACACACTAGTCATAGGTGACTCTATAGTCAGGCACACTGATGTCCCACTCACCAGGCTAAACAAGGAGAAGGTTATTGTCAGCTTCCTATTGCGTGCCAGGATCCAGCACATAACCCATGCACTCAGGTCACTCCACAACAAGTACAAATATGACTCTGTCATTGTCCATGTTGGTGTGAACGACCTGAGATGTACCTCCCTGGACTACATGAAAAGAGACATGGAAGAGCTCTCCAATCTTGTAGCCCAGGCAGGTATGACCCTAGCCCTGAGTAGCATCCTGCCATCGCCCAGAATGATACCGCAGTACAAGGAGAAAATGATTGACTTCAACAATTGGCTAAGCTTCTGGTGTTATTCTAAGGGGATCCAGTATATCTCTGCCTAGGACGACATGGTCGACAGACCACAATGCTTTGCCAGAGATGGCCTGCACCTCTCACCCCTGAGATTCCGGATACTGGCTAAGGGTCTTGCCATCCCTATAGTGTCTTTTCTAGACAAGGTTCAAATGACAAATTCACCACCACAACAGGAACAGGCAAGCAAAAACTGAGGATAATGCCACTCAATGCTAGAAGTCTAAATCTCAAAATGCACTCACTCGAGGGACTCCTTAAAATGGAGAACATTGATATCTGTGCAGTGACTGAGACCTGGTTCAAGGCTCTAGAGAGCACCCCTGCATTACCAGGCTATAACTCATACCACACTTTTCGGCCATCTAAACTGGACCAGAACACCAAAGGCACAGGTGTGTCCATATTCATTAAGGATATCCACATCTCCAGGCTAGTTGCACAGCATAATCTTAGAATAATACTAACCTCAAAAAAAGGCATAGCAAAATTAATTTAAAATGGGTGGCGAAAGCCAAACACACTCTGGCTAGGCTTATAAATGCCCTAGGGCAGATAGCCTAGTATGAACCTATGAACCTATGAACCTATAATGCATCTGAGGTTATCCAAGTGCAACTAACTCTGGGCAAAACTGCAATCCAAATTGTAGCTTGCTACAGATTCCCCACCATACCCCAGGATTCCCACTCCTCTTTTCTTGATAAACTGGAAAATATTAGGGTTCAACCAAACACCCTAAATAATGGGCAATTTCAACTACCCCACCATTAACTGGGAAAACTACTCATGTACCAACTCCTTCGCTCAACGCTTTCTGGAGTTCATAAATTCCAATGCCCTGGATCAACTTATCCACACCCCCCACCAGGGACAACAATATCCTAGACCTAGTCATTACCAACATGAGTGACTGGTGTTCCACACCTGAAGTCAACTCCTCGTTGGTCAGATCCGACCATAAGCTAATCACTCTAGATATCTGCATCCTGCCCCCACCCACCATTAAGGAAACCACGGTAAAAAATTTCTCCAAAGCCAACTTCATGCTTCTTAAGACAGAAGTGGCAAACTTCATGACACCCATACAGATGGACAATACAGTTACGACTGCTGAATTCTACACAAATGCACTCTATAAGCACTTACATGAGTGCATGGATCATGCTATCCCAAACAGAACCAAGACACTATCCTCAAAAAAAAGGAAGCCAATCTGGTGGTCCCCTGCCATAAACAAACTCTACAACAGAAGGAAAAAACTGTTGCAAAAGAGAGTAAAATCCCATGAGTGGAGAAACTCTCTGGTCAGCCTCAATAGGAAGCTGAGATCCCTTATAAGATCTTCCAAAGCTAGCTACAAAAACAAAATCACCACTGATTCTAAGGGTAACCACAAAGCATTCTATAGCTATGTGAAGATTCTCAATAGCAACACTCAGATCTACTCTGAGTTACAGCACAATGGCACAAAAATTACAGAACCAACTGATATTGCCAACATCCTGGCAGATAGGTTCAGTGCTAACTGTACCCCCCCCCCACACCCCCTAAAGGGCCCATATCTATACAGGAAGAATGCAGAGTCCCTGTAATCACATCTATGCAGGTAAAAGCTGCACTGTCTAAAACCAAAAACACAGCATCCATTGGACCGGACAACATCCCAGGCTGCATTTTACATGAACTTCAGAACGAACTGGCTCCTCACCTAAGCACCATGTTCAATCATAGTCTCACATCAGGCTTTGTGCCCACTGAATGGTGCACAGCAACAGTTATCCCACTCCACAAAGGGGGAGCCACCACTGATCCTGGGAACTATCACCCTATTAGCCTGACGAGCCTGGTCTGCAAGGCCATGGAACATATCATCATGGAACTCATAAACAAAGATATTGGTAACCTCCAAACTTTGGACCCCAGCCAGTTCAGGTTTGTGAAAGGCAGATCATGCCTTCTGAACCTGATCAACTTCTTTGAGGCAGTCACCAAAGCCATTGATGAGGGTAAGGTGGTTCACACAGCCTATCTTGACCTCGCCAAGGCTTTTGACACCATCCCCCATTCTGGAATTATAGCTAAACTCACTAAACTAGGTATAAATCCCTACATCACAAGATGGGTTGCCAACTGGCTCACTGACAGAACCCACACTGTAAAAGTTGCAGACTCCAAATCTGACTTCAAACCAGTGACAAGTGGAGTACCACAGGGTTCAGTCCTGGGACATCTCCTGTTTGGTATCTACTTCTCTGAAGTACAGGCTAACACAGAAGGCCTCTGGCTAATGACGTTCGCAGATGACTGCAAACTAGGAGCCATAGTCAAGTCCCCAAATGATGTGGACATCCTACAGAAGGGCCTCACTGAGACAGATGCCTGGTGTCAGAGTTATGGCCTCAAGCTCAATGCCAAAAAGTGCATTCTCATCCCCTTTGGTAAAAACTCTGTACCCATGAACTATCACATAAACGGCAGTCTACTTAATGCCGAATGTGTGATAAGAGACCTTGGGACCCAGGTGGACAGTAGTCTCTCCTTTGATAATCACATCACCACAGTAGTCAGGAAATCCTTCTATGTGGCACACCTCATCACAAAAGGGTTCTCATCCAGGAAAAAAGAGGTCATTGTTCCCCTCTACTTGGCACTCATTAGACACATTATAGAGTACAACGCCCCTTTTGGAATGTACCTCACACGACATCGACAGCAGCTGGAAAGGCCACAGAAGTTCCTCACAAAGGATTATTGGCCTTAAACATAGCATATCACCTACTTTACTCTGTAGCATATCGCCTACTCCAAGGAGATCTCTGCCTAACACACAAAGCTATGTCAAACCCAGAGCTTTTAGACATGCTCCACTTAAAGAAATCCCAATCCCTACAAGCTACACGCTCTAGGGACCTAAACCTCGTCATCACAATAAACAGAACATGCTGGAGGGATAGATTCCTGTCCCAGAGACTTTCCATACTCTGGAACAAACTACCTATCTATATCAAACAAAGCTCCTCATTAGCACTCTTCAAGAAAAATCTTGATGACTGGATGGGAGATAGGAAATTCACCCTGGGGATCACTTCTGTGGCTCTGCTCGACAGTGGCACAGGAAAATAATTTTCTTGGGTCGCGAAAGCCAGGGTACATTTGGCTAAGCTTATATAGGCCCTAGGGCCAATAGCCTAGTACCTACCTATGAACCTATGAACCTATGAACCTATGTAGCACAGCCTCATAGACAGCCTGACACAGTGCTGCATGACTTCATGCTACAGCACTATGTTACCGTTGTCTCTGAATGCATAAAGGTTACCACAAGGTGTACAGAAGGTACAGACCTCGCAGTAACCCTTATGAATGCCACCCAAAGTTTAACCCATTAGACCTCACTGCTTTCTTGAAGCCATTTGCCAGACCGGCATGAAGGGAAAAGTTTGCATACTTCAGAAGAGCAATTAGGATGGACAAAGGAACAAAGAAAATTCAGGTAAATTCTTTGTTGCACTATCTGTGAAAGGTGGGAGACACAATATGAGTCAGAGCAAAGTGAAGCATGAGGTTCAACCATTATCATGCTGAGTAACAGCACTGTGCTGTATGAGGTGTAAATGTGATGCTGAGTAACAGCACTGTGCAGTATGAGGTGTAACCTTTATCATGCTGAGTAACAGCACTGTGCAGTATGAGGTATAACTGTTATCATGCTGAGTCAGAGAACTGTGCAGTATGAAGTGTAACTGTTATCATGCTAACAGCACTGTGTAGTATGAGGTGTAACCATTATCATGATGAGTCAGAGAACTGTGCAGTATGAGGTGCAACTGTTATTATGCTGAGTCAGAGCACTGTGCAGTATGAGGTGTAACTGTTATCATGCTGAGTCAGAAAACTGTGCAGTATGAAGTGTAACTTTTATCATGCTGAGTAACAGCACTGTGCAGTATGAGGTGTAACCATTATCATGCTGAGTAACACCACTGTGCAGTATGATGTTTAACCATTATCATGCTGAGTAACAGCACTGTGCAGTATGAGGTGTAACCATTATGCTGAGTAACAGCACTGTGCAGTATGAGGTGTAACCATTATCATGCTGAGTAACAGCACTGTGCATTATGAGGTGCAACCGTTATCATGCTGAGTAACAGCATTGTGCAGTATAAGGTGTAACTGTTATGCTGAGTTCAGAAACCAAAGGGAAGCCAAATAGCCCAACAAGCCACTCGTAGAATACTTGAACGCTAATTTTATTTACAAGAATAAGCGTTTTCGCCACAGTACAGACGTAGCTTCATCAGAAAATTAACATTCACTAAAAATTCACGAATTTTAAATACCACAACAGGAAGTGACTTAAAAAACGTCACAGAGAATGCATCAATACATAAAAGTACACCTTGTCCCAATAATTAATTTGATCAAACCAAAAAGTTAATAAGTGTATATAAATGTATACCTAAACAAAAGCCACTAATCTCATCAAGATATAAAAAACATCTTAATTAAAAAACCTCTCAATTAAAAAATATAAATTGTTTATATTTTAATTTTAAAGTAAATAATCAATAAAAAAAACACAAAAAATGATTTACCATAAAAAAATATAATATTTTAACACTTATTACCTCAAGTAACTCTTTAATTTTAAAACAGCTGCTATATTGCAGTTTTCATTTGGCAGCTTATGTTAGATGCATTCAGAGCTCCGGGGTTAAATGAAAACTGCAATATAGCAGCTGTTTTAAAATTAAAGAGTTACTTGAGGTAATTAGTGTTAAAATATTATATTTTTTATGGTAAATCATTTTTTGTGTTTTTTTTATTGATTATTTACTTTAAAATTAAAATATAAACAATTTATATTTTTTAATTGAGAGGTTTTTCAATTAAGATGTTTTTTTATATCTTGATGAGATTAGTGGCTTTTGTTTAGGTATACATTTATATACACTTATTAACTTTTTGATTTGATCAAATTAATTATTGGGACAAGGTGTACTTTTATGTATTGATGCATTCTCTGACGTTTTTTAAGTCACTTCCTGTTGTGGTATTTAAAATTCGTGAATTTTTAGTGAATGTTAATTTTCTGATGAAGCTATGTCTGTACTGTGGCGAAAACGCTTATTCTTGTAAATAAAATTAGCGTTCAAGTATTCTACGAGTGGCTTGTTGGGCTATTTGGCTTCCCTTTGGTTTCTGGATTTAGTTTTCTTGCGTTTACTCAGTTTGTTATGCTGAGCTAGAACACTGTGCAGTATGAGGTGTAACTGTTCTCATGCTGTCAGAGAACTGTGCAGTATAAGATGTAACTGTTATCATTCTGAGTAACAACACTGTGCAGTATGAGGTGTAACCGTTATCATGCTGAATAACAGCACTGTACAGTATGAGGTGTAACTGTTACGCTGAGTAACAGCACTTTGCAGTATGATGTGCAACCGTTATCATGCTGAGTAACAACACTGTGCACTACGAGGTGTAACCATTATAGGTTCATAGGTAGGTACTAGGCTATCGGCCCAAGGGCCTAAGTAAACCTAACCAACAAGGTTCCCTGGCTTACGCCACTGAAAAAAGTTAATTTCCTTTGCCCCTGTCAAGCAGAGCCACAGAAGTGATCCCTGGGGTGTATTTCCTATTTCCCATCCACTCATCAAGATTTTTTTGAAGAGTGCTAATTTGGAACTTTGCTTGACATAGATGGGTAGCTTGTTCCAGAGTACAGGAAGTCTCTGAGACAGGAAAATATCCCTACAGCATGTCCTGTTTATTGTGGTGACAAGGTTTAGGTCCCTACAGCGTGTACCTCAGAGGTATTGGGATTTCTTTAGGTGTAGTATGTCCAACAGCTTTGGGTTTAACAGAGCTTTATATGTTAGGCAGAGATCTCCTCGGAGTACATGATATGCTACAGAGTAAAGCTGGAGTTTTTTGAGATGGTCAGTGTATGGCATCTGTTTGAGGCCAGTAAGCCTCTTTGTGAGGTACTTCTGTGGCCTTTCCAGCTGCTGTAAATGTCTTGTGAGGCACATTCCAAAAGGGGCATTGTACTCTATAACAGGTCTAATGAGTGTGGTGGAGTAGAGGGGAACAATGACCTCTTTTTTTCCTGGATGAGAACCCTTTTGTGATGAGGTGTGCCACATAGAAGGATTTATGCTGAATAACATTACTGTGCAGTATGAGGTGTAACTGTTATCGTGCTGAATAACATCACTGTGCAGTATGAGGGGTAACCGTTATCATGCTGAGTCACAGCAATATGCAGTGCAAGGTATAATCATTATCACACTGAGTCAGAGTAGCATATAGCATGAGGTGAACCATTATCATATTGAGTCAGAGCAGCATACAGCATGAGGTGTAACTGTTATCATAATGAGTCAGAGCAGCATACAGTACGAGGTGTAACTATTATCGTACGGAGTCAGAGCAGCATACAGCATGAGGTGCAACTATTATTACACTGAGTCAGAGCAGCGTACAGCATGATGTATAACTGTTATCATACTGAGTCAGAGCAGCATACAGCATGAGGTGTAACAGTTATCATACTGAGTCACAGCACTGTGAAGTATGAGGTGTAACCGTTATCATGTTGAGTCAGAGCAGCATACAGCATGAGGTGTAACTGTTATCATACTGAGCAGAGCAGCATACAGCATGAGGTGTAACTGTTATCATACTGAGTCAGAGCAGCGTACAGTATGAGGTATAACCATTATCATACTGAGTCATAGCACCATACAGCATGAGGTGTAACCATTATCATACTGAGTCATAGCAGCATACAGCATGAGGTGTAACTGTTATCATACTGAGTCAGAGCAGCATACAGCATGAGGTGTAACCCTTATCATCCTAAGTCAGAGCAGCATACAGTATGAGGTGTAACTGTCATCATGCTGAGTCAGAGCAGCATACACCATGAGGTGTAACCATTATCATACTGGGTCAGAGCAGCATACAGCATGAGATGTAACTGTTATCATACTGAGTCAGAGCAGCATACAGCATGAGGTGTAACCATTATCATACTGAGTCAAAACAGCATACAGTATGAAGTGTAACCATTATAATACTGAGTCACAGCAGCACACAGCATGAGGTGTAACTGCTATCATACTGAGTCAGAACTGCATACAGCATGAGGTGTAACAATCATACTGAGTCAGAGCAGCATACAGCATGCGGTGTAACCCTTATCATCCTAAGTCAGAGCAGCATACAGTATGAGGTGTAACTGTTATCATGCTGAGTCAGAGCAGCATACACCATGAGGTGTAACTGTTATCATACTGAGTCAGAGCAGCATAGAGCATGAGTGTAATCATTACCATACTGGGTCAGAGCAGCATACAGCATGAGGTGTAACCATTATCATACTGAGTCAGAGCACCATACAGCATGAGGTATAACCATTACCATACTGAGTCAGAGAAGCATACAGCATGAGGTGTAACTGTTATCATACTGAGTCAGAGCAGTGCCCAGCATGAGGTGTAACTATCATTATACTGACTCAGAGCAGCATACAGCATGAGGTGTAACTGTTATCATACTGAGTCAGAGCAGCATACACCATGAGGTGTAACTATTATTACACTGAGTCAGAGCAGCATACAGCGTGAGGTGTAACTGTTATCATACTGAGTCAGAGCAGCATACACCATGAGGTGTAACCATTATCATACTGAGTCAGAGCAGTATAGAGCATGAGGTGTAACTGTTATCATACTGAGTCAGAGCAGCATATAGTATGAGGTGTAACTGTTATCATGCTGAGTCAGAGCAGCATACACCATGAGGTGTAACCATTATCATACTGAGTCAGAGCAGCATACAGTATGAGGTGTAACTGTTATCATACTAAGTCAGAGCACCATACAGCATGAGGTGTAACTGTTATCATACTGAGTCAGAGCAGCATAGAGCATGAGGTGTAACTCTTATCATACTGAGTCAGAGCAACATACAGCATGAGGTGTAACTGTTATCATACTGAGTCAAAGCAGCATACATTATGAGTTGTAACTGTTATCAAACTATGTCACAGCATTGTGCAGTATGAGGCGTAACCATTATAATGCTGAGTCACAGCAGCATACAGCATGAGGTGTAACCATTATTATACTGAGTCAGAGCACCATACAGTATGAGGTGTAACCATTATAATGCTGAGTCAGACCAGCATATAGCATGAGGTGTAACTGTTATCATACTGAGTCAGAGCAGCATATAGTATGAGGTGTAACTGTTATCATGCTGAGTCAGAGCAGCATACACCATGAGGTGTAACCATTATCATACTGAGTCAGAGCAGCATACAGTATGAGGTGTAACTGTTATCATACTAAGTCAGAGCACCATACAGCATGAGGTGTAACTGTTATCATACTGAGTCAGAGCAGCATAGAGCATGAGGTGTAACTCTTATCATACTGAGTCAGAGCAACATACAGCATGAGGTGTAACTGTTATCATACTGAGTCAAAGCAGCATACATTATGAGTTGTAACTGTTATCATACTAAGTCACAGCATTGTGCAGTATGAGGTGTAATCATTATAATGCTGAGTCAGACCAGCATATAGCATGAGGTGTAACTGTTATCATACTGAGTCAGAGGAGCACCCAGCATGAGGTGTAACTGTTATCATACTGAGTCAGAGCTGCATACAGCAATAGGTGTAGCCATTATCATACTGAGTCAGAGCAGCATACAGTATGAGGTGTAACTGTTATCATACTGAGTCAAGCAGGGTACACCATGAGGTATAACTGTTATCATACTGACTCAGAGCAGCATACAGCATGAGGTGTAACCCTTATCATCCTAAGTCAGAGCAGCATACAGTATGAGGTGCAACTGTTATCATACTGAGTCAGAGCTGCATACAGCATGAGGTGTAACTGTTATCATACTGACTCAGAGCAGCATACAGTATGAGGTGTAACTGTTATCATACTGAGTCAGAGCAGCATACAGTATGAGGTGTAACTGTTATCATGCTGAGTCAGAGCAGCATACACCATGAGATGTAACCATTATCATACTGACTCAGAGCAGCATACAGCATGGGGTGTAACCCTTATCATCCTAAGTCAGAGCAGCATACAGTATGAGGTGTAACTGTTATCATCCTAAGTCAGAGCAGCATACAGTATGAGGTGTAACTGTTATCATGCTGAGTCAGAGCAGCATACACCATGAGGTGTAACCATTATCATACTGAGTCAGAGCAGCATACAGTATGAGGTGTAACTGTTATCATACTAAGTCAGAGCACCATACAGCATGAGGTGTAACTGTTATCATACTGAGTCAGAGCAGCATAGAGCATGAGGTGTAACTGTTATCATACTGAGTCAGAGCAACATATAGCATGAGGTATAACTGTTATCATACTGAGTCAGAGCTTTTGGACACCAGTTCTTCTTCAGTATTACAAAATCTAAATTAGAGAGTCATCTTTTAAATAATTTAAAACAATTCACATGACACGACCCACCCTATCATAAAACTAAACTAATAAAAACATCTTAATACAATTATTAAGTTATTATTAATATCTTTCAAAAAGATTTCCTTCAAAGTATAAAGAAAGTTTTCAGTTTATTTAACTTCTTGTTGTTTAGGTTTTAAGATTGGTTTTATAGTTACTTGTTTATTTAGAGCAGGGTAAATATCTGCCTGCATACGAATAATCCACTCATATTCCTTAATATCTAATTTATTGATAACATCACTCTGCCTAATAGTAGGAAGCAGTACATTGATAACCCTAAAGATAAAATGGTGGGAATAAACAACTTTATATTTTGAAGGAAATCTTTCTGAAAGATATTGTGGGTTGTGTCATGTGAATTGTTTTAAATTATTTAAAAGATGGCTGTCGAATTTAGATTTTGTAATACTGAAGAAGGACTGGTATCCGAAACTCTGTTTTGTATGTGCTTTTGCCATTTATTAAACTAGTCAACGTCGTGAAGTTCGTTCTTCTTTTATTTATTAAACTAGTCAATGTTGTGAAGTTCGCTCTTTTTTTATTTATTAAACTAGTCAACGTTGTGAAGTACGCTCTTTTTTTATTTATTAAACTAGTCAACTTTGTGAAGTACGCTCTTTTTTATTTATTAAACTAGTCAACATTGTGAAGTACGCTCTTTTTTTATTTATTAAACTAGTCAACGTTGTGAAGTATGCTCTTTTTTTATTTATTAAAGTAGTCAACATTGTGAAGTTCGCTCTTTTTTTATACGTTTTGATTTGTTTGCTCTACTTCACTTCACCACATCGCTCACTTTTTATTTGCTCTTCGTCACATTAGCCCACTGGATCTGCTTCCTGGGTTTCCAAGAAAAGCCGATACAGCTTTCTTGCATATCAACTATATGGAGCTGCGGCCGGAGGGTGCTGCTGTATTACTGCCTGCAAACTTTAGGGCCACAGGCTTACAACAGTATTTTGGGGGAGCTAAATGTCTGCCACGGCAGGGCTCTGTACTGGGGACAATTTCTTACAGACCTAAGATATAAAAGTGAGAAATGGGTTATGAATAATGAAATATGCAGACAACTGCAGGGTAACAAAATAAACCTTTTAGAAATAATGGTGGGCAACACCTTCAAATGTGACTAGTACATACCGACCAAAGTCAGACAAGTACATTATGTACCTCGTCTTATTCTAGAGGCCATGTCAATTAATTCCAGCAGTCACTGATCTAATTTATACCTCACTGATCTCACTCACTACTTAACAGAATACTGTCTTTTGTAGCTTTCTGTACTCTCAAACAAGCAAACTGAACGAACATGAAAAATACACTTAAAAACATACATTTGGAAAATATGAGCAATTCAGGAATGTTAAAGGAATATCATTATGTTCTGTTTCTTATATTTCACTTAGAGGTGACCACTACCTTGTCAATAAAGCAATGCCTGATCCAGTTCTATTTGAAAGTCTATCTCCAGAATACACTTATAGGGAGACAATACCCCACCAGCAACCTAATACTAATAACAAATACCTATATCAGTGTACAACACAACACCTTCCTGGATTATGGAATAAGCTTAGGCCTACTGCCAGGTGATATCACTCATTTACTTCCTTCAAAAATAATCTTTTTTTTTCTTAAACGTATTAATTAATTCATTATGTTTTAAACTGTAACATGTATTCACAGATATTCACAGAAAAGAAAACAATGCACAATAAAATAACAGTTTCCATTATTTTTGTCATGTGGTATACATACAGTGTTGTGCTAGTTACTTATAAAAGTAATAAGTCACTATTACTAGTTACTTTTTAGTGAAAGTAATATATTATTATTACTTATTATTTTTCTAAAAAAATAATATATTACTATTACTAGCTACTAACTAAAGTGTTGCAGTTGAGTTACTTTTACATAAGTATATCTTATCAATTCTGATATTCAGATTTACTCACACAGCACTTGTGCATAAGGAATACATGCTTACTGCACATGAATGCGAGTGTATTGAAGTTGTATACACAGAGTTACAATAATGTTGAATAGCATTTTACAGTTTACAAAGTCCCACAGACTAGTCTTTATAGTCAGACAGTCACAGTTTAATACTTAAACCAAAGTACGCACAGCCAGCAATACAAGACCCATAACAAGTTACAACCCATCAAATTTTCAACAACGTACAACAGGCTAATCTGCTAATCTGCTAAAACTGATGGCGAGGACACAAAAATGCTTACAGAATATGTCATATAGGTCTAACAAGATTACTATCCCAATAAAAGTCAACCAAAATATTACCTTATATAACTATTCACAATGGCCAGACAATTACTATACATTTCTGTTGGCTCAAGGAAGGAGCAACTTTTCGAAGTGTTCATTGGTGAGTCTGTTTAGTTAGCACTTGTCCACCAAGACTGAATAGGCATTAAATAGGTGCACTGGATGGCAGAGCTGTATTAGTGTTCAGAAATATCTTATTGACTAGAGGGTAACTATTGAGAGAAGATATTTCTCTTGAAGGGTCAGCCAGATACATGACCATCTAAGAAGGTATCCTGGCACTGGCTGGTGCCGACTCTTTGTAGCTGAAGAAGCTGTCTTTGGTGGCTAGTGCAGAAGCTTCAGACTACCCATGTGCAGGTTCATCCAGTTTCTGCATGGCATCAAGGAGCAGAGCCTTGCGTCTGAGTTTCTGCTCCTCACTATCCATCCATTGCAAACAGAACTACAGATGCACTATGCTAGCCAGAATGACCACTTTGAGCTCCAGAAGGTGATCAAACCAAGCCTCAGTACCTTTAAGAAGAACATCAACTAGCGGCACAATGAGCTTCAAAGACTGCCTGACTTCAGACAACTTGCTTTTCAGGCACATAATGGTGGGGAACAGGATTCTCATGAAGCTTTTCTGCTCTGACTGCAGAATTTCCAGAGCCATTGCCAGGGGCTGCATTACTTGCAAAAATTCAGCAACAAAGGTAATTCTGCAAGGCTGAAGATGGCAATTCCAATCTGTTCACATATCTCATTCGGCAAGCCTTCACCCTGAGTTGCAATGAGGTGAATTCTCTCCATCACATAGAAAGTGGAATTCCATCCCGTCGCATTGGGAACAATCAATGCCAGATCACATTTATTGCGAGCCACCTCAGCAGCCTGGGTGCTGCGACTAGACTTGTTCCGAGCAGCATAGCATTTGGCCACGGTGATTCGCATGATCTTTTTATAGTGTGCATCGTTACAAACAGATTCAGCATCATGCATGGCAACTAGATTCAATGTGTGCACTGCACATCTCAGATGGGAAGGCAGTGAATAGGTGTTCTCGCTTCACCCTGACTGACTCAGCATGGCTATCATGCTGTTGTAAATCACTTCACCATCATCATCCTCATCTTGGAACAGAATGCTTCTAGTTTGTGATCTCTCACATTCTGTGAAGACAGTGAAAGCCTTTACAAAATTGTTGCCATTGTCAGTAATTGTCGCACACACCTTTTGATCTATGTTGTAATTGATATGAATGCTCTTAAGAGTTGATGCTATGAGATCATATGTATGCCTCCCCTGTATTCTGCAGTATGACAAAGCAACTGACTTTCATTGAAGTATGTCACAGTTGATCCAGTGGGTGGTGACACCAAAGAAACTATGATTCTGATGGGTCCAAATGTCAGCCATAGTGCAGACAGTTGAAACACTTGCTAAGGTTTCCATCAGATTCTCTTTCATATCACTGAACTGTTTCTCCACCCATTCAACAAGAGTTTTCCTGCTCATGACCACCATTCCTGACTGCCAACCAGTTACAAGGTCGATGAAGGATGGCTGTTCAACAACGCTGAAACACTGCATGTCATTCATCATGAAGTCATAATCAAACTATCCACCTTGGACTGTGTGACATGACCAGAACAAATGACTGCTGCAATAGATGGCTGTGTCAATGATTTCTTAAGTAAAACACTTATTTTGTATCTAAAACACCTAAATAGTATATGGAACAACATAAACAACTGAAATGTTGCAAGACTAAACTTTTATTTTAGCAAATAAAAAAAAATTGATGTCCTGCGCTTTGCACTGGCCATGGGTAGGGTTTGTCAAGCAAAAACCTTTTTCTACAAAAACGTCCCTCTTTAGGCATTTGAAATGGTGGCAAACTCATTACTTACTTACTCTGCGTGTAGCCTCAATTTCAAAAATACATCTACATATAACCAAATATCCAAATTATTTTGCCCTACGAAATGTGTAGGATGTTTAATTAACATGATACACATTACAACTATATTACCACCCATCCAGATTCTTTGGCTGCCCAGCCTCCACTGGACATTTTTCTAGAAGTGAGTGATAGCTTTGTCTACATTGGATTCCTCTGCCAGTGCCCCATCAGTGGCCGGCATGGATCCTTCCTTTTGCACGTTCTCTGAGGCTTTGCAGGTGTCTGCTCTGGGAATTGAGGGAGAACCATTATTGTCAAAGCATGCCCTTCTAACACCAGTATTAAAGAGTAAAGCATGAAAATTATAATTCATATGTATAATTTTATTATTGTTGGATATTTGATTTTGTTCTTAGGTGTCGTATATATATGCATAAAATGGTTCCAAAGTTTGTATGTGCTTTTAAGCATTTTTGATTGTTAACTCTCAGTTAATAGGGGAGGCAGTTGTTTATTTACACTATGTATATTTATATATATATATATATATATATATATATATATATATATATATATATATATATATATTTATACACACACACACACACACACACACACACACACACACACACACACACACACACACACACACACAGACACCCATTTAACCGACACCCAATTGACCTAAATTTCATTTGACTGACAACTCATTTGACTGACTCCCGTGTATTTGTGACACGAGAGTGGGAACAGTGCCGTCTTATTTGAACAAATTTATGTGAAGAAACAGATATGGACTCAATGAAATGACTACAGCTGACAATACACTGACTGACATCCATGAGTACCAGGAGCGTGAGATGGCAGGAAACCGTGAAAACCCTCCCCCAGCAAACTGAGGTGCACAGGGAATCAATCAGCTGCTGTACTAACTGTTGCTGGGTGAAAACACTCCCCCAGCAGACTGAGGCGCACAGGGAACCAATCAGCTGCTGTACTAACTGTTGCTGGGTGAAAACACTCCCCCAGCAAACTGAGGTGCACAGGGAACCAGTCAGCTGCTGTACTAACTGTTGCTGGGTGAAAACCCTCCCCCAGCAAACTGAGGCGCACAGGGAACCAATCAGCTGCTGTACTAACTGTTGCTGGGTGAAAACCCTCCCCCAGCAAACTGAGGCACACAGGGAACCAATCAGCTGCTGTACTAACTGTTGCTGGGTGAAAACCCTCCCCCAGCAAACTGAGGCACACAGGGAACCAATCAGCTGCTGTACTAACTGTTGCTGGGTGAAACCCTCCCCCAGCAGACTGAGGCGCACAGGGAACCAATCAGCTGCTGTACTAACTGTTGCTGGGTGAAAACCCTCCCCTAGCAAACCGAGGCGCACAGGGAACCAATCAGCTGCTGTACTAACTGTTGCTGGGTGAAAGCCCTCCCCCAGCAAACCGAGGCGCACAGGGAACCAGTCAGCTGCTGTACTAACTGTTGCTGGGTGAAAGCCCTCCCCCAGCAAACTGAGGCGCACAGGGAACCAGTCAGCTGCTGTACTAACTGTTGCTGGGTGAAAGCCCTCCCCCAGCAAACTGAGGCGCACAGGGAACCAGTCAGCTGCTGTACTAACTGTTGCTGGGTGAAACCCTCCCCCAGCAACTGAGGCGCACAGGGAACCAGTCAGCTGCTGTACTAACTGTTGCTGGGTGAAACCCTCCCCCAGCAACTGAGGCGCACAGGGAACCAGTCAGCTGCTGTACTAACTGTTGCTGGGTGAAAGCCCTCCCCCAGCAAACTGAGGCGCACAGGGAACCAGTCAGCTGCTGTACTAACTGTTGCTGCTCTTCTTCCTGAAGTTAATCGCAAACTTACAGCCACTTCAAAATCTATATTTTTGATAGCAGTTGCTGCTATTACACACGTTTTCAGCATAATTTCAATTTAAAAATGTTTTCACCTATATACATGTTTGCAGTACTATTTCATTTTTTTCAGTACATATATTAGTGCTTTTGTTTAAAGTACTTTGTATACTGTCTATATGTTGTCCTTAATTCTGTTTAGTAAATATTTTATTTTAATGTTTTCTTTATCTTTATTCTTTGTTAAATGTTATCATTATGTGTATACCAAAGGTAAGGTGCATGGATAATACAAAAGGTAGGTTGGGTAAAACTCACCCAAATATTTAAATGTCATCATCTTTATTTTTTATTAGATTTAATCATTCTGAATGATTAAAGATCAATTGTAATCGTAAGTTAATACAAAGTGTAATTTGGAGAAAATAATTTGAAATATGTATTCCACTTATTACAACAAGTAATTGAGGGAAAATTAGTTGAATTATTTATATTTTGGCTGCTTAATAGATAACAAAAAAGCTAAAATATAAACAATTCAACTATTTTTCCCCTACTGGTAGTACTAACCAAATATACATATTTCAAATGATTTCCCCGACTTACATTTTGTATTAACTTGAGTTAAGTTAGGGAAAACAATTTGATATATACATTTTTCTTAAAACTACAACTTAATGAAGGGAAACTAGTTGAATTATTTATATTTCAGATGCTTAAATAAAAAGTTCAGTCACAGAAAACAGCTTTACATAGAGACATGTTTAACTGGGGAGAAATTGCAATGCAGTCCTGCAGCCCATACCCCAAAATGCATCATAACGAGGATAGAGTTTGCTACCTCCGTCAAGTGTGTCTTAATGTAAACAATCAGTGAACAAGCTTTCAACTCTTCTTAAACAATGCATAAGCCTATCCACTTTCAGTTACGTTATCAAGAGTCTAAAAGATCAGTAAACTTCAGATTTGGTATTCCGTGAAACTGTGCCATATAATGAATGCCCCGTCATGAACACATGGCGAACATTGCAGTTTCCCTAATAGTAATCAGTGCCCCTCTCCCTGTAACGTTGCTGCCTGAACCCATCTCCTGATGATATATTTCCTAGACTGTATTTACTGAGACTGCTAGACTGTAGCTTATGCAGCAAGTGTGTTCACCCTTACAAGATGTTTTGCCTTTCCACATGATTGTATGATCATGGATGTATTTTATTTAAGTAAGGGAGTACAGGATGAACTCTGGCACCGAACAGTTGAAAGCAGGCTAGTCTGTCTGCAATAACACTGTTACTGTTATGTGGTGTGGCATTTTGGGCACTTGTGTTGTCAGTTTGTGACTACTGAATTAGCATTACAGCATTTGGTATTTCCTCATTTAAAGGGGATGTGAGTAGTGTGTATACATGGTCCCATAGAAGCCAAAAACATAGCCTCTATGGGACCAGACAACATCCTGGGCTGTGTTCTACATGGGTTAAAACAGGAATTAGCATCATCATTGAGTAAGCCTTTCAATCACAGCCTAAGCACTGGCTTCATCCCAGTGGAATGGAAAACAGCTAACTTCAACCCTTTGCACAAAGAGGGTGCATCCATGGACTCTGGGAACTATAGACCTATTATCCTGACCAGCCTTATCTGCAAGGCCATGGAACAAACCATCATGGACCTTGTTAACAAAGATATTGGAAATCTCCAAATGCCTGACACCACCCAGTTTGGCTTTGTCAAGGGGAGATCATGCCTGTTAAACTTGGCAGACTTCTTTGAGACCATCACCAAAGCCTTAGACGAGGGCAAATCTGTGCATACGGCCTACCTAGACTAAGTCAAGGCCTTTGACACAATCCCCTCTCAAGCATCATTGATAAACTCACCCAGCTGGGTATCAACCCATATATTGCCAGGCAGATTGCACACTGGCTCACTGCTTGAACTCATGCGGTCAAAACAGGGGACTCCACCTCCTCCAGCAGACCCATAACCAGTGGTATCCCACAGGGATCAGTTCTGGAACCCCTACTGTTCAGAATCTACTTCTCCAAAGTGCAGGCTAAAACTAAAAGACTGTGGATGACAAAGTTTGCTGATGGCTGTAAACTGGGAGTGATCACTGAAACTCCTATCAATGTCAACATCCTGCAAGAAGGTCTTACATAGACTAATGACTGGTGCCAAAGTCATGGTCTTAAACTTAATGCAAAAAGTGCATTATCATCCCTTTTGGCAAGGGTGATGTTCCTGCAAACTACCACATCAGTAGCAATACCTTAAGCACACAGTCACTGGTAAGAGATCTGGGCACACAGGCTGACAGCAGTCTTAATTTTAATCACCATGTCTCCACAGTGGTAAGAAGGGCATTTTATATTGCTCATATCATAAGTAAGGGCATTGCCTCAAGAAAAAAAAAGAGGTTAGAACCCCCCTGTACTCTTCCCTCATCAGGCCAATAATATAGTACAACTCTCCCTTTGGTATATTCCTTTCCAAACACCTGCAGCAATTGGAGAGACCACAAATGATCCTTATGAAGAAAATTCAGGGTCTTCAGGATCTGTCTTATATGGACAGACTGAAATCATTGTCAGTTTACCCTGTGTCATACAGACTGCTCAGAGGCAACCTGTGCCTTGCGTATAGAACAAAGTTTGACCCAGCTTTGATGGAAATGCTGCACATTCGCAAGTCAAATGGGACACGGGTCACCCGCTCAAAGGACCTTAAACTGGCATGTGACATCAACAGAACTTGCTGGAGAGACAAATTTGTCTCCCAGAGGTTGCCCCACCTTTGGAACAAGCGTCCTAGTCAGGTTAAACAAAGCTCCTTGTTGGCCCTATTTAAGCACAATTTGCATGCTTGGATGAGTAACCAGAAATTCACCCCGGGGGTTCCACCTGTGCCCCCTCTTGGACAGGGATAATATGTGCTGATTTTAGTGTCTGCATGAACCAGACACCCTTTGGAACATAGGTTGAACATGGCTAGGCTTGTAAGGGCCCTGGAGCCATTAGCCTAGTAACCTCCTGTGATCCTATGATACATAGCAATGAAACCACAAACCTTTGTATAATACCAGAGTTAATTTTCCAATACAGACTCTGCAGTGAGGCATAAGGGAAGTGCTGCACTTCTGAGAGTGTTGTTCTTTGGCTGAGATGTCAAACCAAGGTCCCATCTGCCTGAGTTGGTAGTAGCTGACATGGATATAAAAGAGCTCATAATACTCATCAAAATAATAGGGCATGCTTTATTAACATTTGCATTAATTTTATACCACATAAAAACTTTAAATCAATTATTCACACTCTACTTTTACATTCATACTTAAAATGTTTTATGTTAGCAACACCAAAGAACTTAACTAAATGATTCTATGTATTTCATTCTTTTATATATGTCCTTTATCCCCATCCTTTCTACCACAACCATTTTCTTATTTTGACTCATACATCATCCTCTGCCATCTTCTTGTTATGTAACAAATTGTCATATTATTTTCCACAGTAGCAGTGTTGTCACAAACAGTACTTTATCCCATTTATTGATAACACATTTCTTTGCTTTACTGTACTTCCCGTAGAATGTCGTGTTCGGAATGATATATTTAAATCCTTCCCATCTATATTCATCTTAAACTGTTCACAAAATTCTTTATTCTGTTTACAATCCAAAACACAATGTTTTGTTGTTTCTTCTTTACTAAAGTCATAGGTTAGTACTAAGCTAACTGCCCTTATGAGCCATTTTAAGCCTAGGCAATTATCCCTTGTGAGACTCAAACCCTGCACCTTGTGTTTGCAAGGAAAACACCTTAACCATTAGGCCACCCTTCCAACCAAGTCAATGCATTTTCTTTTCTCATCACCTTGTATTCGATATTCCCTTTCACTAGCAACTCATTTAATAAATGTCTCCACAAAAGAAATCCTCTTCTTCATTAAAACATGCTTAGACCTTTTCTTCTGACTTGTGCAGCCGTTTTTACCACCTTTTAATTACATCCATGGCTATGCCAAATTTTGTTCTAAAATCATATTATGCTTTTCTTTTCTTTCCTCGTCAGCCTCACTTAGTTTTAACTTTTCATAATTTAATTTTATTCTCCTGTTCTTTTTCTTCCATCCTGTCCTTTTTTTCTGTTCCCTGTTTTTCTTCCTATCCATTTTTAGATTGTTTATATATTAGTGCACCAAGTAGAAGAAAAAAGCAGCTAGAAATCCAAAACAAACTAGCAAACAAATAATTCCAGAAAATAGGCACTGTCAGAAAAAATAAACTACCACAATTTTATTAAAGCTTATGTAACACACAAAATAGCTTTTCGTCTGTATACAACAGACTTCATCAGAATCTAAAATACACACATTATATGTTGCTTTTAAAAGGTTCTCCCTCTACAGGTAAAATGCTTGCTATCAGATCTTAAAGTTATAAGCACCCCCAATAAAAATTTTTCCCAGATGTTAAAAGGTGTTTGTAAGACAGTACTAAATATAAACATATAATAGGTTCATAAGTTCATAGGTTGGTACTTGGCTATCGTCCTTAGGGCGTATACAAGCCTAGCCATAACAATTCCCTGGATATTTCTTCCCACAATATTTACTTCCCTGCACCCCTGTCTAGCAGGGTGAATGAAGTGATCCCTGAGGTGAATTTCCTATCTCCCATCCAATCATCAACGTTCCTTTTGAAGAGGGTCAAAGAGGTGCTCTGCTTGACATGTATAGGCGGTCTATTCCAAGGTCTTTTGAGTCTCTCTGTCAGGAACCTATCCCTCCAGCATGTTTTGTTCATTGTGATGACAAGGTTTAGATCCCTGGAGCATGTGGCTCTGAGGGATTGGGATTTCTTTAAGTGGAGCACGTCCAACAGCTCAGGGTTTGACATGGCCTTGTATGTTAAGCAGAGATTGCCTCTGAGTAGACAATATGCCACAGAGTATAGCTGGAGTTTTCTTAGATGGTCAGCATAGGGCATCTGCTTTAGGCCTGTGATTCTTTTAATGAGGTATTTCTGTGGCCTTTCCAGCTGTTGCAGATGTCTTGTGAGATACATTTCAAATGGGGCGTTGTACTCTATAATGGGTCTAATGAGGGATGAGTACAGTGGGACAATGACCTCCTTTTTCGGGATGAAAAGCCCTTAGTGATGAGGTGTGCCCCACATAGAAGGATTTCCTGACTGTTGTAGCAATGTGGTTATCGAAGGTGAGACCACTGTCTGGCACCAAGCATCTACTTCTGTAAGGCCCTTTTGTAGAATATCCACATCATTTGGGGATTCAATAATGGCTCCCAGTTTGCAGTCATTTGCGAACGTTGTTAGCCAGAGTCCCTTAGTGTTGGCCTGTACTTCAGAGAAGTAGATGTCAAACAAGAGCAGTACCAGGACTGAACCCTGAGGTACTCAACTTGTCACTTGCCGGGAGCTGGATTTGAAGTCAGCTACTTTTACAGTCTAGGTTCTGTCAGTAAGCCAATTGGCAACCCATCAAGTTCTGCATGGATTTATGCGCAGCTTAGTAAGTTTATCTATGATTCCAGAGTGGGGGATGTTGTCGAAGGCCTTGGCGAGGTCCAGATAGGCTATGTGGACCACCTTACCCTCGTCTACAGCTCTGGAGACTGATTTGAAGAAGTCAATCAGGTTCAGGAGACAAGATCAGCCCTTCACGAACCCAAACTGGGTGGGGTCCAGTGTTTGAAGGTTGCCAATGTCTTTATTTATAAGTTCCATGATAATGCGTTCCATGCCCTTGCAGATCAGGCTCGTCAGACTGATGGGACGGTAGTTCCTGGGATCCAAGGTGGATCCCCCGTTATGGAGCGGGATAACTGTAGCTGGGCGCCACTCAGTGGCCATGAAGCCTGAGGTGAGGCTATGATTAAACATGACACTTAGGTGAGGTGCCAGTTCATTTTGTAGTTCATGTAGTACACAGCCCGGGATGTCATCTGGTCCCATGGATGCTGTATTCTTAGCTTTGGAGAGTGCAGTTTCTACATGTGTGGCTGTGATTACCAGAATTTGACAATCTTTTGGTATTGAGATGGGCCCTTTAGGGGGCGAAGTTGGCACTAAATCGATCTGCCAGGATATTGGCAATATCCTTGGGATCAGTATATTTAATGCCATTCCATTGTAGCTCAGAGCAGATCTGAGCATTGCCATTTAAATTCCTGACATAACTACAGAATACCTTGTGGTTGTCTTTGGAATCTTTGGCAATTTTATTTTTGTAACTAGCTTTGGAGGATTTTATGAGGGATCTCAGCTTCTTACTGAGGCTGGTGAGGGAGTTTTTTTTGCATCCTGGGATTTTCCTCTTTTCTCCAACAGTTTCTTCCTTCTGTTGTATAGTTTGTTTATGGCAGGGGACCACCAGATTGGCTTTCTTTTTTTGGAGGAGAGCGTCTTGGTTCTATTTGGGATGGCACAATTCATGCACGAGTGGATGTGCTCGTACAGTGCCTTAGTGTAGGATTCAGCAGTCGAACTCTTATATTAATAATGTTATCAAAATAAAAATACTATTGTTTATTAGTCCTTATTTTTAACACTTGTCCCTAACTCTAATGAAGTTTGTTGTATACAGATGCAAAGCTATTTTGTGCATTACACAAGCTTTAATAAAATTGTGGTAGTTTATTTTTTGTGACAGTGCTTATTTTCTGGATCCATTTCCACAGCTAGAGTTATTCGTTTGTATTTTTATATAATATCTTCCCTATCATTTCCTTTTTCTTTCTTTTCAGTATTCTCATGTTTTTATTTCAAATCTTTATTTTTTTATTATAAATGACGTCTCTTTTCACCTGGTTCAGCCTTGAGCTAACTATTTTCTATCTGAGTTGGGATCATAGTTATCCCTATATATATATATATATATATATATATATATATATATATATATATATATGGGTCTACTTCTATTCGCTGACAGCCCATTTCACTGAAACCCATTTGGTTGACAGCTCATTTCATCGACAAACATTCTAGGTGGGGGGCTGCACCCCCCACACACCCCCAATGTGGGGGGCTGTGCCCCACCCCTAACTATATATAACAACTCCACAGTCGCACAACAGTGGGGAGGGGCAAAACCCAGGTTTTTGCCTTGAATACTTTGTCAATGAAATGAGCTGTCAACAAAAGGGGTTCCAGTAAAATGGGCTCTCAGCTTAATATAGACCCATATATATATATATATATATATATATATATATATATATATATATATATATATTCCTAATACAGAAGTAGTCAACATACAGGTCTTTTTCCTGAAATGATAAATAAAAGCTTTTCCACGAAGATAACATTTTTTGTTCTAGTATCTCTTTCCACTGACTTAGTTATGCTAATTACACTTTTACACTCACCAAATGTCACTCCACAATCTTTATTTCCTTTTCTGTGAAATATATTCCATTTATTGTATTTATCTCACCAAATCCCTTACACTTCATTATTTAACTGCAGACTAGGCTCTTGCTACATATTTTTGTTCCTTATTACAACCTCAGGTATCCAACTCTTCTTTTTTATTAGAGCTAAATCATCTGTATATGTCATGTTGTTGTTGTTGTATCTTTCGGCTTTTCCCAGTTAGGGGTCGCCACAGTGGAACTGCTGTCCGCTAATGATTGGCAGCAGATTTTTATGTACCGAGCTGCCAGCCCTGACGCACAACCTTCAACGAAGGTACGCCCATTCACGCATGTCTCCACACAGAAGACGCTTTACCTGAGAATCGAACAGGACGTCTGTGAGGCGACAACACTACCGCAGCACCACCACCCAGTCATCTGTATATATAACATTTCCTTCAACCTCCCATCTTGCCTCGATCATTTCATACTTGCATGTGTGAACTACTGCATTCTTTACTAATATAAATAACCATATTCTCACCAGGCATCCCTGTTTTACTCCTCTCTTAATATTTTCCAAGCCATCCACTTATCATAACTTGTATCCATGAATTTTCACAACATTTCTTCATTATATTAATATTTGTCTTCTGTGCAGTATGCTTCTAAGATCTGCCGCATTGCTTCGTGGCTCACTTTATTAAAGACTTTAGCTATGTTAGATGCTATTAGCCTTATGTCATTATTTTCTTTCAGTATCATCTCTACTGCTTCTTTCACTATAATTAACGTCTCCTGAACCTCTCTTTCTTTTATAACATAAATCCCTCCCCCTGCTACCTCATCTTTTACTTTCTCTGCCCTTTTTCACTGTATTTTCATAAATATTTTATACTCAGTATTCCCTAGTGTTACAGGCTCCGAATTGTTAATCTTCTCTTTTTACTTTCATCCTTTTTCCACATAATTATTAATCTACCATGTCTTTTCCATTACACCTTCCTTCATTCATTCATTTAATATGTTTAAAAAAACTTCTCTTTCATCTTTATTCCTTTCCTTATAATACTTATATCCTCTAATCCTGGTGCTGATTCATTCTTACCTTATTTTATCACTTTCTCTATTTCTTCTATTGTTGTTATATCACTTTCTAACAAATTCCTTACTTTTTCGGATATTGTTTTACTCTCGATTCTTCCTGCCTATCCACTTCCTGTGTTTCATACATATCTCTACAACATTTTCTGTCACCTCCATATCTTCTTGTTTATATTTTATATTTACTTTGCCATCAAAGATAGTATCCACTATTCCTTCTCTCATTTTTACTTCTTTTCCTAAATAACGGAAAACATCCTTTTCTTTCTTTCAGGAAAAAGTATTTGCATGTGTAAAACCATTTTAACATTTTCTCTATGCTTTCCATACATCTGCATTTCTATTTCCCTTATTTTGTCACTTCCTCTTGCCGTCTCTTTCTCTTTATATTTCATCTTATTTCTTTTTTTACTCTTCTTTCTACTTTTAAATATAATTTTTATGCTTCTGTTTATATACTACCCACCACTGTGTCCACTGTTATAAAATGTTGTAGTAACATCGTATCCCATAATATTTTCAATATTACTATTTCTCCCTCTTTTATAGCACCACTTCATCTCTTTATCCCATTTTCCCTCCTTTACTATTTCACTGTCTCCCCCTCTTCTAGCTCATACTGCTCTATTATCCGAAAACGCTGACATTTCTTATCCCCCTATTCTTTCTTTCATTTTTATTTATTATTATTTATTTTACATTTGTTTACTGGGATACTCCGACTGAATAAATGTCCATTTTCAGTGGAGGCCCAGGGAGAAAAGCTCCAAAAAGACATCCAACAAACTGTTACATTTTTACAGTTTAAAACACAAAATAAAACACAAATAAAATGATTTTTACACAGATGTAAACAAACACAAAAACAGGTACACAAACAAATTATTACATTTTTACTCAGATGGAAAATTCTAGATAGTGTTTGTAAGAATGATAGGGTATTGAATGCCTAGCAGGCTAACCTGGTAGTAGATCCAAGGAGATCATAGGATTTATAAGTTAAGAAACAATAAACTGTAGGCAGAAGTCCTCCATGTGCACACAAGTGATGGTTAGAGCTAGTCTGGATTAGGACAAGGACATAGCCATCGTTTTTTAAAGTACTGAATCAGACTTTTCTTGAATTGAGGTAGAGAGAGTTCAGATGTAAGAGTGGCAGGAAGAGAATTCCAAGTTTTGCCAACAGAGTTAGCAAATAGAGATTTACCGGCTGTGTCGTTGGATTTGGGAGTGTGAACTAGTATTCTTTCAGATGAGCGAAGTGCGCTGAGGTTACTGTAGGGGGTGATGAGATGTTAAGTATGGGTGTATTATCTGGTTGGTACAGGATCTTGTGTGCAACTATTAGTTGGTTAACCTGAAGTAGGTTAGGCAGTTCAAGCCATCCTAGTAGATTTAGGTTATGACAGTGATGAGTTCTGTAGGCTGCATCAGTAGCAAATCTAGCAATGTGATTGTAGCTGCTAGAAAGTTTATTAAGGTCAGTTTGCTGAGGTTTGTAAGTAGAGGGGAAGCATAGAGGAGGGGGGAGAGTAGATGTGTATGAGCAATTACAGTTCTAGCTAATGGCGTTAGGAAGGGCTTGATCCTATACAGTGCCCCAACTTTTTTATTAACTGTTTTAATAATTTTATTGATATGCAGATCAAACTTAAGGTTATTATCTATTATAACTCTTAACAGTTTGGTTGAGGAATCTGGGGAAATAATCATGCCATTGTTGGATTTTAATGTAAAGGTCATAGGGGCAGACCAGTGAGTCGGGAAGGAAAGCAGTAGTTTGGTTTTATTAGGATGTAACATGAGACGATGGTTAAGGAGCCAGTTTTCAGCTGTGTTAAAATGCCTTTAGATTAAACCATATGACTCCCCTTTTATATGTCCATCTTCTATTAAATCTGCACATTTTGTTAAATCTCGTAACACGTTAATGTCTGTGTTATTTTTCCCCTTGTCTTTCCCCAGATTACAGTTAAAATCTTTTACTATTACCTCACTTTTGATATATTTACTGACACAATTTTATTCTTATTTCTTTAAACAACTATTTTCTCTGTGTCATATTAGTACATACAAAAATCATTACTAATATTATACATTTTGTCTCCTTATTATATCTCATATCACTACCCTTCCTGGCACCAGTACTGTTTATCAAAAATGCTTATTCCTTCATTTTTATAAAAAATCGTATTCCAGAACATGCTTCACTTCCTACTGACCAAACAATTTCCATCCCCCCCACCCCCATACTGCCTGTATTTTTTTCTCTTCTTTGCTACATCTGGTATCTAGCAAGCAAAAAATATCCATTTTGATTTTCTTTTTAAATCCTTCCACCACCACCACCAAATATTTTATGTCATTTTAACGCTATTTACATTAAATGCCAAAATTCCTAGATCACCCTTTTCCTTTTTGTGTGTTTTACTTCCAGACCTTATTTTTCTTTTCAATCTCCTGCTTTTTCATTATCAAGTTCTTCTCCTGTCTCATAGGTTCATATGTAGGTACTAGGCTATCTGCCGGAAGGCATTTATAAGCCTAGCCAGAATGTGTTGGCTTTCGTCGCCCCCTTAGATTAGTTTCCTAAGTGATCCCCAGGCTAAACCTTCTGTTTCCCATCCACTTGTCAAGGTTTCTCTTGAAGAGCGTTAGCGAGGAGCTTTGCCTAATGTAGATTGGAATCTTGTTCCAAAGCATGTGAAGTCTCTGGGACAGGAATCTATCCCTGCAGCATGTCCTATTTATTGTTGTGGTGAGGTTTAGATCCCTAGAGCGTGTGGCTCGAGGGGATAAGGTTTTCTTTAGGTGGAGCATGTCCATCAATTCTGGGTTGAACATGGCCTTGTATGTCAGGCAGAGATCACCTCTGAGTAGGCGGTATGCAACCGAGTACAGCTGGAGTTTCTTCAGTCGAGCTGCACAGGGCATCTGTTTGAGGACAGTGATCCTCTTGGTGAGGTACTTCTGTGGTCTTTCCAGCTGTTGCAGGTGTCTTGTAAGGTACATCCCAAATGGGGTATTGTACGCTATGATGAGTCTGATGAGTGATGAGTTGAAGGGCACAATGACCTCTTTTGATCTGGATGCAAACCCTTTTGTGATTAGGTGGGCTACATAGAAGGATTTTATAACCTATTTGGCAATGTGATTATTAAAGGAGAGATTACAAGCTACTTGGGTCCCCAAATCCCTTATTACGTTTTCTGTATTTAGAGGACTACCAACTATGTGGTAGTTTGTGGGTACTTTGTTTTTTCCAAAGGGGATGACTATGCACTTTTTGGCATCAAGCTTGAGGCCATGATTTTGACACCAAGTATCCGTCTCAGTGAGACCCTTTTGGAGGATGTCTGTGTCAGCTGGAGAGTCAATTATAGCCCCTAGTTTGCAGTCGTCTGCGAACTTGGTCAGCCATAGTCCTCCTGTGCTTGCATGTACCTCTGAGAAGCATATGCCAAACAGGAGGGGTCCTAGGACTGAGCCCTGGGAAACACCACTTGTAACCGGTTTAGAGTTGGACCTAGCTCCCGCAACTCTCACCATGTGGGTTCTGTCCGTGATCCAGTTGGCAACCCATCTTGTGACATAGGGGTTTATGTTCAGGCTGGTGAACTTGTCTATAATACAAGAATGGGGAATGGTGTTGAAGGCCTTTGCGAGGTCTAGGTAGGCTGCGTGTATCACCTTTCCCTCGTCTATAGCCTTGGTAACTGTCTCAAAGAAGTCCACCATGTTTAGGAGGCATGATCTGCCCTTAACAAAGCTGAACTGGGTAGGGTCCAGTGTTTGGAGGTTTCCAATGTCTCTGTTAATGAATTCCATGATAATGCGCTCCATAGCCTTGCAGACGAGGCTAGTCAGGCTTATAGGGTGATAGTTCCCGGGGTCTGTTGTGGCTCCACCTTTGTGGAGCAGAATAACCGTTGCTGTGCTTCACTCTATGGGTATGTAGCCTGTGGAGAGGCAGAGTTTGAACTGTGTGTTTAGGTGAGGGGTTAGTTCATCTTTGAGCTCATGTAGGACGCAGCCTGGGACACTGTCCAGTCCCATTGATGCTGTGTTTTTGGCTTTAGAGAGGGCTGTTTTAACCTGAGTGTCTGTGATTTCAGGGGCTCTGCATTCTTCTGGTATGGTTATGGGCCCTTTTGGGGGTGAGAGGGGGGGTGAAGTTTGCACTGAACCTGTCTGCCAGGATGTTGGCGATATCGGTCGGTTCAGTGTATTTTGTGCCATTCTGCACTAACTCCGAGCAGATCTGAGCATTGCCACTTAGATTCTTGACATAGCTAAAGAATGTGTTGTGGTTATCTTTGGAGTCCTTGGCAATTTTTCTTTCGAAGCTTGCCTTGGATGATTTTATGAGGGATCATAGTTTCTTGCTGATACTGATCATGGATTTCTTCCCTTCTTGGGATTTTACTCTTTCCTGTACTAGTTTCCTCCTTCTATTGTATAGCTTGTTTATGGCAGGGGTCCACCAGACTGGTTTCCTTTACTTGGAGGAGTGAGTTTTGGTTTTGCTTGGGATAGCACGATCCATGCATTCTTGTAGGTGCCCATAGAATGCATTAGTAAAGGATTTTGCTGCTTGGACAGCGTTATCTTTTAGCATGGGGGCTTTGAAACTTTCCACCTCGGTCTTAAGTAACGTGAAGTTTGCTTTTGAAAAGTTTTTCACAGTGGTTTCCTTGTCCGGGGGTGGGGTGGGGGGGCAGAATGTGGATATCCAAAGTGATTTGTTTATGGTCAGATCTAACCAGCGAGGGGATGACCTCTGGTGTGGAACACCAGTCGCCCATGTTGGTGATGACCAGGTCCAATATATTGTCACCTCTGGTGGGAGTGTTGACCAGTTGTTCCAGGGCGTTTGAGTTTATAAATTCTAGGAAATGTTGGGCAAGGGAGTTAGTACTTGAGTAGTTCTCCCAGTTAATGTTTGGGTAATTGAAATCACCCAAAATTAGGATGTTTGGTAGGACCTTTAGGTTTCCCAGTGTTTCCAGAAATGCGGAATGGGGGTCCTGAGACATGGTGGGTGATCTGTAGCAAGCTACAATTTGAATTGCTTCGTCTCCCTTTCTTCTTCCTCTTCACTTTCTAAAACTACAAAATTGTTCTCTTCCTTAAGATTAAAAATCTAACTTTAAACTGCTGTTTCCTCCCTAACTGCTCAATGTTCTCTGTACTGTTGTTTCCTCCCTAACTACCTCTACATTGTTCTTTGTATTTTGTTTCTTCCCTAACTATACCTCAACAGACCGAGAAGTTGTTAGTGCTGCGTGCAGCAGCTAATCTTCATGTCACATCTGGTACCTCAGCAATTCACCTTCAACGATCCATTGAAGGCAAATTGCCAAGGTACCGGATGTGATGTGAAGATTAAATGCAGCACCAACAACTGCTTCAGTCTGCTGTGGTGTGTGTGTGTTTTTAAAGTTTCCTGTCTTATGTTTAGAATGTCTTCCATAACTACCTCTTCATTGTTCTCTGCACTGTTTCCTCCCTAGCTACCTCTTCACTATTGTCTGTACTATTGTTTCCTCTGTAACTACCTCCTCAGTGTTCTTTGTATTGTTGTTTCTGTTGTTCCCTCTCTATCTCTTCATTCTTTATCCTTTCTTTAGTATCTTTATCCCCAGACCACCTTCTTTTTCAACGTATTTTGTAGGAATATTTTCTATCATTTGTCTTTCTTCTGAGCTTTTCTCTTCATCTATTCTTTCCTATTCTAATATGGGACAGTCAGACCAGAAGTGTCTACATACTTTACATTTTCTCCAAAAAGGTTTATGTTTTCTTTGCTGTATGCACCGTCTCCCCACATTGGTACACCTTCATTTGTTACAGTCTTGTAATAAATGATTTTCATCCCCACAGGAACAGCATGCTTTGGGTTGGTTTCACGGCCTAGCAAATCATCTCTTATCGTTCACAATTATTGTATTTAAAATATGTTGAATTTTCCCATCCACAACATCCATTGTTACCCACACTTCCCAATCCCAATTTCATACATTTCTTTCATTGCATATGTTTTAACTTCACGTACTTCACTACATAGTGAAAAAAAAAACTTTTATCTGAAGTCCTAAATTGCACATTTCTTTTCTTTTTCTTTGTAGTCCCAAACTCTGAAATAAATAGTCTTTCTATGGTGCTAGTGTATTTCTTTTGTCAGTCTCAGTCATAAATTTTCCAGAAAGTTAAACCTTTTGAGGTCCCAAATGAATTAATGCTCTTAAGTCTTTAATGAAAACTCTTGTGGCAAAATAATACTGTCCATAATGGCATAGCTGTTCACACTGTCATTATTATTTTTTGTTCTTGCCACCAGATGCCTTTGGTTTGGCTGCTGAGAAACTACAAATCTCCATCCCCTCTCATTTCCTTCTTCTGTTCTTCCTTTCCTGCTGCATCTGTATAACTTATTTCTTGTAATAAAAAACCCTGTTGCAGATGTAAACCTTTAAAAAAAGGCTACTCCGCCATTATTTTCTCTTCGCTACCACAATTTATATTTATTGCAGGCCTGAATGGACAAGTATCAGTGGTTTAATCATAGAAAAGCCATATTTAAAAGTCAGAAAGCATACTAATATCAGTTGTACTGAATATAAAATTATAAAGATCTTGCTACATTGCCTACATCTTGTACAGAGCACGAGGGCATGCTGACAAACTCCCAATTGTAAGTACACATTGTAAGTAAACAAACAGTGATTATTCAATATCAAATAAATATGCCCAAACATTAATTGGTTATGTTACTCAAGTATGACTTTCTAAAACTACAAACTAACATATCTAAACTTGTGCTGTTTCCCATCCATGGATACATCTCCTGTAATTAACACAGGTCATAATACCATCTTCTTTAACCTAGGACTAAAATCAAGCTCACTGATAATTAAATCATTCTTATCAAACCTTACCAATGGAAACTGATGCAGGAATGATATCATTTTGAAAGCAGACTGGGATTTTACCTTCAGTTAAACAAATAAGTCTGCACAAAATACAATCAACGAGTTGTATGACTATATTCATAAACACAGCATAACTACATCATCAATAAGTCCTACAACAGAAAAAAGGAGGTACTACTTATTTTCAAAAATTATCCTAACAGTAAAAACAAGTTTAAACTAAATGAAGCATAGAATTTACTTTTCAAGTCTCCTAGTTCTGACCATGGTCTCATCTTGGTCTCACACAAAAGTAATAATAAGGTATTTTAATTACAATGGAAAACTGAAAGGGAATTTGTGAGTGTAACATGGTATCAATGATCAGTGAAGTTATCACCCAATCACAGAGGACAGCAAATGAGCTTGCAAATATATTTTGCACACACTTGTCATGTCAGAGTGCTACAGAGACAATGGGAAAACATCTGTTATGTAACAGCAGACAATATAACTGCTGCCACAAGTAAATTAGAAAAAACTCTTATTCCCTTCACATAATCAAGGAAAGCCCTGAGTGAGTCCCTATTAATCATATTAAATAATATGTTACCATGTGGACACATAACTGACATGGTGACTGGCTATAGGGACACCATGGGAGACACATCAGATCCACACAATTTTAAACTCATCAATCTGATCAGTGTTTTAGGTAAAATCACTGAGAACGTCATAGTGCAGCTTTTCCAAAATAATACAGGAGACCTGTTTCTGTTAAATATGCAACTGCATGGTTTTGTTAAGAGGACATCTTACTTTCTGAATTTTGTTGCATTCTTTGGAGAGGTAACAAAAACACTTAATGAGAGGTAAACAGTATTCCACTGATTGTAAAACTAACAAATTAAAAGCATTAGATAGCAATTCATATATAATTAAATGGGTATAGAACACTTATTAAGCAAAAGAACAAAGCAAGTCATGGTGTGAGTTACTTGTCTACCTGACAGTGATTTTACCAGAGGTGACCCAGAAGACTGTATTGAGGCCACTTCTTTATCTTTTTCAAATAAAAAATTGGGAGTCAGATTATGACTAATTAAATATACTGGAAACCGTCTACAAAAAATGTACACTTTGTGTACTAATAATGCCAGTAAACCTAACATCAAAAGATGATTACAAAACTAATGGTCAAATCATAAGATATGATATTATCATTAAACATCTAAGGATGCTGCACGTCAACAATCTAAACTTTGACTAATGTGTGTTAACCAGAATCAAAAAAAGCACATTCTGTTGTTCATTTACTTCTAAAGGACATGTCTAGCCACTCCAAGGAAATCACTGTACCACTTCACACCTTGTGGATCTGACCCATTATTGAATATAGTGCTTTATTGTAGCCCTTGAAGAAGCTATCTGAAAGAACTTGAAAAGTTACTATGATTCCTTACTAGAAAAAGAAAACAAAAAAAACATTAGAGATGGAATGCTTGAACTATTCAGAAAGACTTAAACAAAATACAACTGATTCTGAAAGTTTCCAAGAGGCCACCTCTCCCTTGTCTATTAGGCAATATCTGATATTGTTCGAATCAGTCTCCAGAGCCATGGACAAGGGTAAGGTGGTTCACACAGCCTATCTAGACCTTGCCAAGGCCTTTGACACCATCCCCCACTCTGGAATCATAGATAAACTTACTAAGCTGGGCATTAATCCCTACGCCAGCCAATGGGTTACTAACTGGCTTACTGATAGAACCCACACTGTAAAAGTAGCCGACTCCAAATCCAGCTCCAGACAAGTGACAAGTGGAGTACCTCAGGGTTCAGTCCTGGGACTGCTCTTGTTTGGCATCTACTTCTCTGAAGTACAGGCCAACACTAAGGGACTCTGGCTAACAAAGTTCGCAGATGACTGCAAACTGGGAGCCATTATTGAATCCCCAGATGATGTGGATACTCTACAAAAGGGCCTTACAGAAACAGATGCTTGGTGCATGAGCCATGGGCTCAAGCTCAATGCCAAGAAATGTATAGTTATCCCCTTTGGGAAAAAACATGTATCCGTGAATTACCATATAGGTGGCAGTACACTAAACACCGAAAGTGTGATAAGAGACTTAGGGACACAGGTGGACAGTGGTCTTACCTTCGATAACCACATCACCACAACAGTCAGGAAATCCTTCTATGTGGCACACCTCATCACTAAGGGCTTTTCATCCAGAAAAAAGGAGGTCATTGTCCCACTGTACTCATCCCTCATTAGACCCATTATAGAATACAATGCCCCATTTGGTATGTACCTCTCAAGACATCTGCAACAACTGGAAAGGCCGCAGAAATACCTCACTAAAAGAATCACAGGCCTAAAGCAGATATCCTACGCTGACCGCCTTAAAAAACTCCAGCTATACTCTGTCGCATATCCTCTACTCAGAGGTGATCTCTGCTTAACATACAAGGCCATGTTAAACCCAGAGCTGTTGGACATGCTACACTTAAAGAAATCCCAATCCCTCAGAGCCACATGCTCCGGGGATCTAAACCTTGTCATCACAATAAACAAAACATACTGGAGGGATAGGTTCCTGACCCAGAGACTCCCTAGACTCTGGAATAGATTGCCCATACATGTCAAGCAGAGTGCCTCTTTGGCCCTCTTCAAAAGGAACCTTGACTATTGGATGGGAGAAAGGAAATTCACCCTGGGGATCATGTCAGTCGCCCTGCTAGACAGGGGTCCAGGGAAGTAAATAGTGTGGGAAGAAATAGCCAGGGAAGTGTTATGGCTAGGCTTGTATAGGCCCTAGGGCTGATAGCCTAATACCAGCCTATGAACCTATGTGTGCCCAAACCTGGAATGCAACACTGTCATAGCTAACACTTGATCTGAAGACTATGTTTTCCTTGTTTTTTTTTTTTTTTTTTTTCCTCCATACCTGCTGATCCTCGAACTCTGCTGATCAGAACTGATCCAATTCATTCCACTGTAGGGGGGGATCCTCCATAACCACAGAGGTGAGACATGTCTGGGGAGGACATCATTGAGGCAGCCAGGATGGAGGTATGAAATTGAAATGTCTGACATTATTTACTGACTTCAGTCTTTAATGATTATTAGGTACAACCCAAATGTGTGAGACAAAAATGCAGACATTCTGTGAAATTCTGGACAATTGAGAGGTATGGTAGTGACAGTTAATAAATACCATAGCTCTTAACCTCTTAGAGAACGAAATCTGGACAAAGCCATAAATAAAAGAGGGACAAAGGACCAAAAATAGGGACAGTTTTAAAATATTGCTCTTACAGACTTAGACAGTTAATAGAATAATATGTTTTGCATTAGCATGAATTTTCTGAATGGTATGATGCCTGAAACTCAAATGCCTTTCATTATTACCTAACTTCAGTCTTTAATGATTTGCCTCTAGGTTGTCAGAAAACCACAGTTTTATGAAAAAGGGACAAAAAATATGATGCGAAAATCTGTACAGCTGAGAGGTACGAGTCCACTGCACGTGGGAAGTAATGAAATTGATGTAGAAGGGACAGGCAGGCAGTTAGTTAGATACTGGCACTGCAAGGTATAGATGGGCTAGGATTGCAGACTATTCCGCAATCAAATTACTCTGTCAAGGCTTTCTTATCAATTTTACCTTATTCTGAAAGCAAATCTCTTTTGACCAAATTGACGTACAATATTTAATACATATGTATATCGACATAAATGCTTGAATAAACTGCGACTAGATGCATACGTGTACATATCAGCTTGCTTCCTGTAGGTATCATCATGTAAAGCTACTTCTAACTACAGTCATTTGATTATATTATTATTATTTCATCTTCCTTCTTGGACTTGTGATACCCTTGTTGCAACTTAAAAAAGGTACCTAGCTGAACTCACTATACGTGGTTATTAATACTTTTATTTAAGTAAATAAAACAAGCCTCCAATAGTAAAGACAGTGGAAGGTGTGATGCTCTCTGCCTGAAGTATCATATTCTCACAATACAAATAAATAACAAAATGTATTTAAACATTTTATGTTTTATTATTCATACTACCAACCATCAACTTCAACAATCTAACAGTTTCACAAAGGACGAGCTAGCGAAAGAATAACTGTAGTTTTAACAGCCTACTTCCGGACACCACAGTTCATGGGGTCACGGTAAATCACGGTCCATTCAGAGCAAGCCATGTCAGAATGCAAGCAGCCAGTTAATTTTTTGTTCTGAAGTCCGCCTTCATATTAGTAGGTGGTTTTCCTATTGGTCAGCTAGTAGAAGGACTGCTACTACTTTAGTTAGTGATTGGTTTATTTGGCGGTGTGGAGGGTGTGGATAGGTTAGCCTTATCGCTCTGGTTGTTCCCGGAACAGAGATCCAAGGCCTTGGACAGCAGCTGTTTATAACGTTGCCTTACGCCTACTGCATTGCATAGAGAAGTGGGATAACAGTTGTGTTCCTGAGTACCACGGCACTGTTTGTGTTCCTGAGTACCACGGCACTGTTTGTGTTCGTGATCAGGGTGCTGAGAATACAAGAATGAGGGACTTGAGCTGGCTGTGTAACCATTTGTGTTGTTTGTTATTCTTCGCGCTGTTTCTCAGCTTAGCATTCACTGCAGGTGAGTGATTGCTACTGACCAATAGAACACGTTGCATGCACCTGTCCTTAAGGTCATACTCACTTTTAGAGATTTAAAGTGTATTTATTCTCAGACCTTGCGGTGTTATTTCTTCTGTCCTGCTTGTCATATTGTGTGGCTGTTTTGTATCTGGATCTATTATGAGCTGCCAAACTGCCTGTTATTGTTTTGCCTTGCGTTGTTTGCAGGAATAGTGTGCATTTTCCATTTTGTAGTTTGCGACTGCAGATCTTTAATAATTGTTGCCTTACAGGTAGAATATGTGTAGATCTTGAGCCACATGGATCCCAGCAGATCTGTCAACTCAGAAGTCAGAGCACCATGTGTGAGTCTGAACCCCTCGGCGAGCAGGTGCTGGCCATTTTTGACAGTTCCTGACGTTTGTTACTCAGGTTCAGAATGGTTTGCTCAATTGCCCATTCTATTTCTGACTGTCTTTTGTGATCCTGATTGTGGCTGTGCAGAGTTGCAATTGCACCCCACTTTTCAAATTTCATGCATGAACGCACTTGCTATGAGTTTCTTTTCCTGCCTGCCTTGGTAACTGCCCATGTGCATGCTTTATATAGACTTGCTTCAGGTTTTAGTGCACATACCTAACAGTTATGAGCAAATGTTGGCAAAAAGTGGGCTGTTACAGCTATGTAATGTGTGTTTGAATAACATCTTTTATGATGGATTTTCAGTTTACTGGTAAACTATGCTTGTAGGTTAGGACAGCTGATGCAATTATTTGTTGAGCTTTTAGCATAGTTCTGATTCGATTTAGTAGTATATGTGTTACATAAGGATTTGCTGAGAGGGTGATTTATTTTTTTTTCTCCTAGAAGTTCGGTTGACTCGAAATCAAGTTGTGCAGTGCATTACAAAATGTTATAAAGAGTATTTGTTGGCTGTTGTTATGGTGCTTACTGACTGCCAGCTAACGTTTACAGTTAGGGTAATGTGGAAGCAAAGCTTTTGGTATAGTCAGATGCTGTAACTGGCCTTTGTATGGAATATTTTAACATAAGTAATGGTGACACCATATGGTATTTCTAGCACCTTCCCTTGTCAACCTTCGATGTTCTGTAAATTGCAGTAAACTAAGTCACTGAGTTATTATGACCATGCATTAGTATCTAATATGTCCCATTCCCCTTTGTTTGCAGGTCTGTGGTAGTTATATGCTTAACAGTAAATTGTAACGTTTAGTAAACTGATTTGTAAAAATTACAATGATGCGTAATTTGATTGAGTAGGATTAATTTAGATACAATCCTTAATCTGAAAAGTGCACTGTGTCATTATATTTTGGGGGAGGGAGGGGTACTTGGTTGTCCTGCCACTCTCTGTATAAGTAGCAGTGATGTGAATAAACAGGATGCCTGCATAAAGTTTATTGCTCTGATTTCTACAAATTGTTCTTTAACGTTTTACTGTTGTGTTGGATGATAGTGATATATGTGTACGGGGGGGTGGGGGTTTGTGTGCACCCATATGTATATATATGTGTGTGTGTGTGTGCAAAATGTACTTGGAACTTAAAAAGCATTATGCAGATTATAGGATACACGACAAAAAATGTACTTGGAACTTTATGATATATCTTTTTCTGTTGTCTTGAAGGATTAATCTAAATATTGTAAAAAATGTACTTGGAGCATTATGATATATCTTTTTCTGTTGTCTTGAAGGATTAATCTAAATATTGTAGAACATATAGTGTTGGGTGGCAATAAGTATTACTAAAGCAAATATTTTTTGTTGATTTTACAAAAAAAAAGCCTTATGCAGATTATAGGATACACAACAAAAAAACCCAAGTAGCATGTATAAAGAAATTTTTGCTTCTTGTTGCAGCAGATGTAGAATAATGACAATTTTACGTTATTCATTTTTGGTGATCTTGGTGGGTGTGCATTATACCTTTATTTATTTTTATTTATTTATTTTACATTTGTTGACCGGGCTAGTCTAACTGGAGATATTTCCATTTTCAGTAGAGGCCTGGGGAGAAAAGCTCCACAGAGAATACATTAAGGCAAACATACTAGTGTTTTAAAGAAAGTTTTAAAAGACAGAAACTAACAACTCTACAGTTACTCATTATTACTAAGTGAGTTAATTACTGACTCGCATAGTTACAGTCACAAAAAAATACTTATATAACTATAATATACTAAGTCTGATAAAGATAACTAAATGAAATAAATACTACCACACACAAACTCAAAGACATCATATAAAGTTAAAAAATACTTTGTAAGATAATGATAAGGTAGGAAGTATGAGAAATGTGAGCTAAGAATATGAGAAATTAGAAGAGGTAAGTTGTAGGAAGGAGAGCAAGTAAGATAGTTAGCAAGCAATGAGAGCTAGTAAGCCAGTCTGTAAGCAAAGAAGTAATAGGAAAACAAGTGGCAGAAGAAGAGGAAAGCCAGGTGGATGATAGAGTAAGTAAGAAGTAGGAGATAGTAATGAAGTAGAGTCTAAGTAGTGGAAGGATTAAGTAATGAAGTAGAGTCTAAGTAGTGGAAGGATTAATCAGGTTTACTACAGGTGCACAGCCAGTGATTTTGGAAGTGAAGTTTAATGTTTAGTTTGAAAAGAGGTAATGATGTAATCTTTGTTATGTTGCTAGGAAGTAGATTCCATTTTCTACCTACTGAATTGGTGAAAAGGGAGTCGCCAGCAGTGTTATTTGATTTTATAGAATTAGCCAATAGTTTACTGGAGGAGCGGAGAGAGTTAAGATTATTATAGGGGATTATGAGTTGAGAGAGTATAGGGGTGTTCATTGGATGGTACAGAATTTTATGGGCAATAGTGAGTTGTTGGGTTGCAAGATAGTTTTGAAATTCTGGCCAGCCTAGTAGTTTCAGGTTGAGACAGTGATGTGTTCTGTAGGGGTTCCCTGTAGCGTTTTAGCAATGTTATTATAGCAGGTAGTCAGTTTGGTAAGGTTGTTTTTCTTGAGGTTGGTGAAAATGGGACAAGCATAGAGAAGAGAGGAAAGAAGATGGGAGTGAGCGATCCTAGTTCTAGAGGAGGGAGTTAGAAATGGTCTAATACGATATAAAGATCCTATTTTCCTATTGACAAGTTTTATGGTGTTGTTAATGTGTTGGTTGAAAGAGAGATTATTATCAATTGTAATACCTAACAGTTTAGTGGTAGAGTCGGGAGAGATGATAGTGGCATTGTTAGAGGAGATGGTGAAGTTTAAAGGGGGGGTCCTGGAGGTGGGGGTAAAGAGGAGGAGTTTAGTTTTTTTAGCATTTAGTAAGAGAAATCGACTAGAGAACCATGTTTCAACGGTATTAAAGACTTTTTGAGTATGAGATCTAAGTTCTGAGGTAGAGGATGCAGAGCAGATGAGTGTAGAATCATCTGCATATTGAATGCAAGTGGCTTGGGGGATTGTATTTTGGAGATCATTAATGAAGAGGGAAAAGAGAAGTGGGCCAAGAATAGAACCTTGTGGAACTCCAATAGAAACAGGCAGAAGAGAAGAGATGTGGTTATTCCAGAAAACAGCCTGTTTTCTGTTAGTGAGATAAGAAGTAAACCATCTAATGGCAGGGATATCAAAAGATAGGGATTCAAGAGTATTGATTAAAAAAGAGTGGTTAACCATATCAAATGCTTTGGAGAGGTCTATGAAGATGGCAGAAGAGAGTAGGTTGTTATTACGGTTCAGGTTAATAGTGTCTACAAAGGAAAGGAGGGCAGTAGTAGTACTGTGATTAGGTCTGAATCCATGTTGACAGTTAGCTATGATGTTGTGGAGAGAGAGGTGTTGTACAAGCTGATGGTGTATATATTTCTCCATTATTTTGGCCAGGGGAGAGAGGAGAGCAATAGGTCTAAAGTTAGAGTAGTCAATGGAGTTACCACCTTTATGGAGTGGGATAATGTGAGAGACCTTCCATATATCAGGGATGATACCTTCTTTGATTGTCCTATTTATGAGAATAGAAATAGGATATGCGATAGCCTTGGCAGCTTTTTGAAGAAAGAGTGAAGGTAACTTGTCAGCAGAGGGGGTACAAGGTTTAAGCTTGAGAAGAAGTCTGTGTATGTAAGATGTAGAGAGAATTTAAAGGAAGAGTTTATGAGGTTACATGTTGGGTGTGAGTTATTAGTGTTCAATTGATTAGCAAGAGCTTGTATAGTTTCAGTGAAGAAAGAGTTGAAAGCATCTGCAGTTTGTTGAGGGGTATCAGGATCAGAATTAAGTGGGGAAGGTGTTTTAGAACGTCCTGGGGAGAGGAGTCTATTAACTGAAGACCAGAAAAGTTTTGAATTATTAAGATGGGTTTGTTGTAGATTGAAGTAGAATTTCTTTTTATCAGCTATTATTGCTTGCAGATGGACTTGTAATTGGATAGGGTTATGCTGCTAAAACTATGACTAACTTGGTTTAATAATTGTCTTTTCCTTGGAGTGTCATAAATGATCCATAAATGGACTTTCCTTTTCCAATTATCTAGTGCTACTCAAGTAAACTTTCTTTTTTAAATCGAGGTATAAATAGTCAGGTTGTAACTGCAAGCAGGACTGTGCATATGGTTACACTGTACAAATTTTATTCATCCATTGTTAATCATGCTAACTCCATTATGGCAGTGGCCTCTTCAGGAAGAGACTTGAGGTGCTATTCATACTGACAAAGGGTACTAGGGCACCATATGTGCCATGGGAATTTTTACATCCACGTAAGGTGCCACAGGCTTAACACCACATTTGTAGGACAGCACATGCAGGAGTACATCACTCCTTATGCTGTATTGCTGTGTCAATATCGCAAAATAAATCCAAACACCTGGTGTGGAATAGAACCCACAGCCTTCTGATCTTGCAGTACCAAAGCCAAGTGTACCCTGTGATATGCAAGATGGAAAATGCCTAGAGTTATTCCTCCATATACTGGCCATCTCATTATGAATCTGTAACTCTCTCTTTTTTTTTAATTAGTAGTCTGTTTAAAATGCTGTAGTTGTTAATTATGGTTATTGTGTGAATCCAGAAGGGGTTGTAAATGGGGTTGGAGAGCAAGATTATTTAGTAAAGAGGAAAATTTAAATCCATATCTGGTTATATTTATTTGGTTTTATTGAGCATTCCTTGTTTGAGAAATTGCTTTCCTGTACTCCCCAGACAGCCATTCTTTGTGCATATGTATAATAGATTAAACATGCCCATAGCAACAGTCTGCATATTGTGTTTCCAGGTAGTATTCTGTTGCTTACCAAGCCAGAGTGATTTATTTATTTTTTTTTGGGGGGGGGGGGTGTTGACTTTTCCCTTGCTTTTGATTAAGGCTAATTTGTGCCCAATGCAGAAGGTGCTACTTAAATTATTGGGGTTAGTAGGTCATGTAGTACTGCAGCTGGGTTAATGGGGTTCATCATAAAGGAGAGTATGACTGAGGTCTTAGTGCAGAATGGTTCTTGGTAACTTTTTCTATATTACTTCAGGCCTTTACCACGTTTCTTATCCGAATGGTGTGTGTGAGTTTCAGCTAACTTTAGTTTATGATGCACCTGCTTGCATGCTAATGTGAAAGAACAGAAATGTTGGCATGGATAATAAACACTGAGTGCATTGCTGGTTTGGTAAAAAAGGTAGAGGTGTCTGCTTACAGAAGACTTCATTGAAGTGTTGCAAAGCTCTTTATTTTGCACTTTCATGGCAGACAGAGAAGAGATGATTGTGAATAGAGTAACCTGTTTAGTAATTATGTGGCGATGCAGTGGGCATGGGGAGAAAGACACCTTCTGAGACATGGAGAGTTTAATGGTGACTGTCCATTTGTTTGAATTTGTTGATTAGGTTAGTTCACTATGCAATTTGGGTAGCTTGGTTGCTCAATGGGTAAGATTGCTGCCTTACAACTCCAGAGCTTGGGGTTCAGTCCTGATCTCCATTGACAACCTCAGTGGAATTTTCTATGTTCTTTCCCTGTTTGAGTGGATTCTGCTGACACCCTTGTTTAAGTAATGCATTCATCCTTCCATTGCCCTTGTGTTGGCTGAAAAAGGCTCACCAGTTTGTGTTTAACAAATTAATAGATTAAATTATTTTACTGTAAGTCATTTGTTGTTTTGGGAACTTTGTGTTCCCTCTAGTGATGGTCAACTGTAACAGATGTCTGCGAGAGATGACACTTCATAGGTGATTACTAGGCTAACTGCCCTGAATGGCCATTTTTTAAGTCTAGCCAATAACTTTTATGATCAGAATCAAAAACCTTGTACTTTGTGTCTCTACTAAGTAAAGACCTTAACCGTTATGAAAAACCAACCCCCAATAATTTAGTCAACAGTGAGTCTTGGTATTGTTAAGCTGTGGTATTTGCATAGGAGGCAGGATGAACTGCCTCAAGTGCTAGGAAAGGCAGTACCTGGAACACTGTGTGCAGTTTTGACACTTTGGAAAGAAGACTGCAGCACATAGATTTTTGCTGTCTTTAGAGAGGGTTTCATGAAGCTGAGAACAGATATAAAAACGCGGTATAGTTTTCATCCGCATGGACACTGCATTGACTAAACTGGGCAATGCAGTGGTAGCATTGTCGCCTCACAGAAAAAGATTCTCCGGTTCGATTCTCGGCAGGGGTGCCTTCTGTGCGGAGTCTGCATGTCCTACCTGCGTTCATGTGGGTTTCCTCTGGGTGTTCCGGTTTCCTACCACATTACAAAGACATGCGTCTGGAGCATTTCTCCCTGGGCCTCTGCTGAAAATTGGCTTCATTCCAAGTTGGACTTTCCCGGTAAACAAATGTTAAATAAATAAAATAAACTGTGCTCACTGAGGGCAGTCTATTTTTGTTCTGCTGTAAATAAATTAATTAATTCCTCCCTTGCAGTACTAAACTCTGTGGGCATTCTCCACTAAAAAAGATGTTAAACAAAATGTGTTTTGTGGGTAACCCCAGCTGTTAAAGAAGCAGTATCTGACCGGGACAAACTGTGGAATCATTTCCACTTCACTAGGTCTGCAGTGCAGTATTTAGAATACAGAATGTTGAAGCATAGCAGCAAAGCTAAGTGTTTGACAGTCACTACTACAGCCAAGCCTGTAACAAAAGTCATCCCAGTACCACTTCACCAACTTCCCACACTGGCTGATCCAGCAACCACCATCCCAGTCATCCTGGCATGGTCAGATACCATGATATTCTTTCCAATTAACTGTTTTGAGAGAGTTTTTAAGTTTTTCTAACATCACCATCTGATAGCAACATTTCATAACCGTACCTAAAATTCAGTACAGATGCCATCCCTCCTCCCATATCAGTACTGATTAATAGAACTGTAAGTGAATGCTATCTGTCCAAATCATGGAAATAGTCAGCGATAAACTTCCAGGAGGGTGTCACATCACAGGATTAAATCGATAACAGACCTGTTGCAGTACTATCCCCCTTGTTTCCAAGATGCAAAGATGTCCACAGGCAGTTATCAAAACACACGATGGAGTAACGTGTTGTGTGTCTAGTTTCTGGAACAGAAAATGCCATTACTTTTTGAATTTACAACTTTCGCCAAAGATGAATCATTGATATCTTGTCTGACCCTTGAGAGACCTTTCATAAAGTACTGCTTCATTCCTTGCATGCGGACAGAGTTAGGGAAACTGGTTCTACAGCTGCCTTGCTGATGGAGCAGTCCATGTGATGAACTGGTCTGGTAAAACAATACGTATGATGGATGGGTATGGAATATTTTTTTCTGTCAGTATTGCTAGAAGTATCTCAAGGCCCACATCTTTCTGCTTGCTCTCTTCATAAATAATGTAGATATATGCAAACTGTCTTCAGTTATTCAGTAGTCTCGCACCTTACCCAGTCTTGTGTTTCTCAAAGTCTCTACTTTTAAAATGTCTTCATGAATAAAAGAATGAGTAGAAGAGGCCAGCCTGGCTCAGTACTGTAAAAACGACACTATTCTCTCCTACTCAGGTTTTTGTGAACCACTAGATACTATAGAACTGTAAGTATGTGAGCCAGCCTTGGCTCAGTACTGTAAAAACGACACTATTCTCTCCTACTCAGGTTTTTGTGAACCACTAGATACTATAGACTGTAAGTATGTGAGCCAGCCTTGGCTCCGTACTGTAAAAAACGACATTATCCTCTGCTACTCAGGTTTTTGTGAACCAGTAGATACTGTAGAACTGTAAGTATGTGAGCCAGCCTGGTTCGGTACTGTAAAAACGACATTATCCTCTCCTACTCAGGTTTTTGTGAACCAGTAGATACTATAGAACTGTAAGTATGTGATAGACTCGAAACTCATCTTAAGCTGCTCTAAAACAAGTTTGTAAGAATAACCCTTGACAGCGCCTTTTAGTTTGATGGTTGACAAGTGAGAGTACGTAACAGTACAGTTGTCATGTTTTGTCATGTGAGACATTTTCTGATCCACACTTATGACTTTCCACTGCTGGAACCTTTCTCATACCAACCCTTTTCTCCTGCACTAATACTGTAAATCTTGGGTTGTGTTTTATTGTTTAATGCAGAAGCTTGATTACTTTAATGTTGATACTTTCTATTTCCTGTGAGAGAGAGGGGGAGAGAGACTATCGTTGTATATTTTCTACTATATATAGTGCAAACATGCAGTCTGCGTGCAGACTACTACAAGCCCAGCCAATAATTTATATTCCAAAGTTTCCTTCAGCCTCAAGGAGTGCAACACAAGATATAATGTAGGAAGACTCGAGGCTGCCCATTCAGTTATCTAGCTTTTTGAAGCCAAGGGTGCTACTCTGCTTGATGTGTACTGCTTGTTTGTTCTAGAGCTGGGAAGAAATTCCTATTCCAATGTGTTGTATACTGCTTGTTTGTTCCAGAGCTGGGAAGAAATTCCTATTCCAATGTGTTGTGTACTGCTTGTTTGTTCCAGAGCTGGGAAGAAATTCCTATTCCAGTGTGTTGTGTACTGCTTGTTTGTTCCAGAGCTGGTACTGCTTGTTTGTTCCAGAGCTGGTACTGCTTGTTTGTTCCAGAGCTGGGTTCTGCTGATTCTTTTTATTTAGCTGTCGATGAAGTTTTAGTTTAATTGGTTATTTGAGCAACCACTTGTTTTGTGAAGGAACTGGAGATCAAGGAAGGTTAGATCTTTAAGATCACCATGGAGGTGTATATGAGAAACCAAGTACAGAGACGGTGCTGATAATATCTCCTGGTAATAGAGGGTGTTGTGGACCCAGATCATTTCATGTAGAAGTCTCTGAGGTCTCTCAAGTTGAGTGCTATACTTGGACAAATAGATGGCAAAAGGTGCATTATATTCAATAGTAGGTCCGATGAGAGATTAGTAAAGGGGACTTGAGACTTCTTTGGACTGGATGAGTCAGATGGAAGACTTTAAGAATAACTGAAGACGTGATACTTAACTATCAGAAATTATCAAAAAGAGTGCCTAACTCACACCTGTATGCTATGTTGTAGAAATGTTTTGTTTGCCAAAGTGAATTTTACCGCATTTTGTCACATTTAATTTGAAATCCTTGTTCTTGCACCTTGTTGAAGCAATTCTAACTTGGTGGAAGACTATATAATCAGTTTGCAGTCATTGGTTGTTGCCCTGAATTTTCTGAGAAATAGATGCCAAATAGAGATGGACCCAACACTGAGCCCTGTGATACACCACTGACATTTTTTGCTTTCAGAAGTAGCACTTATGACTGTAACCACATGGTTTCTGTCAGGTAACCATTTCGCTATCTGCTGCACAATATAAGGATTTGTATTCAGTTTTATAAGTCTGTCAGTAATGCCTGAATAGTGAATAGCATCAGAGGCTCTGGCCAGGTCCATATTTGCTGTATGTATTGTATAAACTTTATCTATTGCTCTGGTGACATTTCAAATTAATCAACAAGGTTGAAGAAGCAGGACCTGCATTTGGCAAAGGTGAACTGATGAGAGTCCAGGGTTCAGAGATTTTTAATGTTGAGATTACCGTGGTCTGAAATAATACACACTGTAGTTTTTATGTATGAAGCTAGTGACACCAATGGGTCTGTAGTTATCCAGGCGTGTAGTTGGGTAACTCTTTTGTAACAGCTGTACAGTGACCGTTTTCCATGATTTGGGAATATAACTAGTGGAGAGGTTCCATGATTTGGGAATATAACTAGTGGAGAGTCTCAGAAGGTCCATATCTGCTACTGATCAGGCAGCCTGTTATGTCAGCTGGTATATCAGCTCATGCATGAGCTGTACTCTGATAATCAGGCAGCCTGTTATGTCAGCTGGTATATCAGCTCATGCATGAGCTGTACTCTGATAATCAGGCAGCCTGTTATGTCAGCTGGTATATCAGCTCATGCATGAGCTGTACTCTGATAATCAGGCAGCCTGTTATGTCAGCTGGTATATCAGCTCATGCATGAGCTGTACTCTGATAATCAGGCAGCCTGTTATGTCAGCTGGTATATCGGCTCATGCATGAGCTGTACTCTGATAATCAGGCAGCCTGTTATGTCAGCTGGTATATCAGCTCATGCATGAGCTGTACTCTGATAATCAGGCAGCCTGTTATGTCAGCTGGTATATCAGCTCATGCATGAGCTGTACTTGCCCTTTTAGAAAGTTTCTTCCATAATAATAATGTGAGGGGTGCTGGGGTATAATGGGGGTGCTGGGGTGTAATAATTTGAGGGGTGTAATGTGGGAGGTGCTGGGGTGTAATGTGGGGGGTGCTGGGTGTAATAATGTGGGAGGTGCTGGGGTGTAATGTGGGGGATGCTGGGGTGTAATAATAATAATAATGTGGAGGGTGCAGGGGTTAGGACTGTGGAATCTGTGGAATAGCCATAACTGTGGGTGAAATAAATTTGCACTAAATTTGTCAGCTTGGACATTATTTATTTAGTTTTAGTCAGAGTGGGCAGTATTGTTGTGGAGTAGCTGTGAACATTAGTTCATAATCTCCTTTTGATAGCAACTGAAACTAAAATAAACTACAAATCTTAAATATTTTATGTTTTATATTTAGCTTTGTGCTCCTTAATGGCTTCAGTGTTTCCTTTTAAGCTTTACTGTTTTGCTTGTGTGTGCTCCTGAGGTAGGTAGAATGAGAAAGCTTATAAACCATAAATTGTTATATCATTTCTTTATATGGAGAAGTCCTAAACACGGAGATATTGAAGATGGTAATACCAGCTGTTTTACAGGACAAAGTCATTGTTTTGTGGTCCGATCTATTTAAGACGGTTGATACTTAGGGAGTTGTACAAGAAGTGGCCATATTGTGATGATCAGGTCAATGACCGTAACAGCTACAAACAAATGCTATCTGAGGGTCATGCTGCTCAACACTAGAAGTCTAAATTTCAAAATGCACTCACTCTAAGCACTTCTTAAAATGGAGAATATCGACATTTGTGCTGAAACAGAGACCTGGTTCAAGGCAGCAGAAAGCACCCCTACACTACCAGGCTATAACTCTTTCCACACCTTTTGGCCCCAGAACTTGGACCAAAGCTCCAAAGGTGGTGGTGTTTCCATATTCAAAAAGGATGTGCACACCTCCAGACTGGTAGCCCAACATAACGCATCAGAGATACTTACTTAAGGTGCAGCTAACATTGGATAAGACAGCAATTCAGGTTGTAGCTTGCTATAGGTCCCCAACCATGTCCCAAGACTCACACTCCATGTTCCTAAGCACCCTGGCGAATATTGAGGTCCAACCTAACACTCTCATACTAGGTGACTTCAACTTACCCCTCCATTAACTGGGAAAACTACTAGCGTACCAATACACTTGCTCAACGTTTCCCGGAGTTCATTCATTCCAGTGTCCTGGACCAGCTTGTTCTTACCCCCACTAGAGGTAACAACATCCTTGACCTGGTCATTGCTAACATGGGCGACAGTTGCTCTACACCAATAGTCAGCTCCTCCCTGGTTAGATCCGACCACAAACTAATCCCCTTAGGAACCCCCCCCCCCCCACAAAGGTAACCACCATGAAAAACTTCTCCAAAGCTAACTTTGGGCTCCTAAAAACAGAGGTGGCTAACTTCACAGCACCCATGCAAATGGCGAATATTTGCATGACAGCTGAATCATACACCAATGTACTGTATGAACACGTACACAAATGCATGGATCTTGCCATACCCAACAGAACCAAGACGCTCTCCTCCAAAAAAGGAAGTCAATCTGGTGGTCCCCTGTCATAAACAAACTCTACACCAGAAGGAGGAATACGATGCAGAATAAGGTGAAGTCCCAAGACTGGAAAAACTCCCTTAGCCTCAGCAAAAAGTTGAGATCCCTCATCAAATCCTCTAAAGCTAGCTATGAAAACAGAATTGTAGCAGATAGAAAGACAACCACAAGGCCTTCTATAGTTATGTAAAGAATCTCCATGGCAATACCCAGATTTGCTCTGAGCTACTGCACAATGCTACCTCCTATACCAAGCCAACAGATATTGCCAATATACTGGCCGACAGATTCAGTATCAACTTTACCCCCCCCCCCCAAAGGACCAATCACAATACCAGTAGATTGCCAGACACCCAGTATTACTGCTGCACAGGTTAAAACAGCACTGTCCAAGGCCACGAATACAGCTTCTATGGTACCTGACAGTATCCGTGGCTGTGTTCTACATGAACTACAGAGTGAACTGGCAGGTGTTGTGAAACTTCTTAACTGTATGCTGATGCTTTTCTTTCTGGGTCTTTGCTAAAAGACATTCAGTTCAACCAGACTGTGCTGGTTAACTAGTCTACATCAACCAGCAGACCTGTTAACAGTGGGGTGCCACAGGTGTCAATGTTGGACCCCATACTGTTTGGCATATACTTCTCAGAAGTTCAGGATAAGAAAAAGGGGTTGTGGTTGACCAAGTTTGCAGACTACTGCAAACTGGGTGCAATTATTGAATCCCCAAATTATGTCAGTATACTCCAGGAGAGTCTTACGCAGATTAAGAACTGGTGTCTTGATCACGGTCTCAAACTGAATGGAGAGAAATGCATCATCATTCCCTTCAGCACACACATTGTCCCTTCACACTATCAAATCAGCAATAATACCCGAAGTAACCACAAAGTGGTAAGGGGCTTGGAATCACAAGTTGACCGCAACCTTAACTTTGATCACCATGTGTCTTAATTTAGTAAGGAAGGCATTCTATGTAGCACACTTAATTAGTAAAGGGATTGACTCGAGAGCAAATGAGGTTATAACCCCTCTTTACTTGGCACTAATTTGGCCAATAATTACGCCCCGTTCTGCATGTACCATACAAAGCACTTGCAGCAATTAGAGTAACCTCAGAGGTTTCTAACAAAGAAGATGAAGGGACTCCAGTATGTGCCATACACAGACCAACTCAAGTCCCTGTCACTTTACTCTGTATCATATAAATTTCTTAGGGCAGACTTATGCCTGACTTAAAGAGCAATCTCTGACCCAAACATAATGAACTTGCTGCATATCCATAAATCAAATGGGAGTAGGGCCACCCATTCCAGGGACCTAAATATGACCTGTGACTTAAATCTGTCCCTCCAGCATGTCTTGTTTATCTCCCAGCAACCACCACATCTTTGGAATAGGCTACCTCTTCATGTGAAACAGAGCACCTCTATGACACTGTTCAAAAGGAACCAGGGCAAGTGGATGGGGCACTATAAACTCTTACCAGGAATAGCACCCCCAACCCTCCTGGACATTGGCAGTCATTACTAAATGCAATCTTGGGTATTAACTAACATTTCTGTTGTATTAAATTGGGATGAAATGGCTAGTCTTGAAATTATCTCCTATAATCTTATGAACCTAAATAAATAAGGTAGACAGTTATATTTGTTTTATTTTAAATACTTTAAGTACTCCACTTCCCAGATTCTGTTTCACCCACAACCCGGGCTAACCATGGAGAAAATGTTGATTGTAAGTGCAGGAGCAACCGTCCACAACCCAGCTCATGTATAAAGTGATCAGGTAGAGGGTGAAAAGTTGAGAGAGAAAGGGAGATCACACATCAGTATGCTTCTTGAGCCACAGGTCAAGTGAAGCTTGTGGAGGCAAAGATCATGGCCAAAGTTCAGGAACAAACACAAATTTATGTATGCAGATGTTTTTTATCAAGAATACTCAGTTTATATAATTATATTTACGAACTGATTTGCTTTTGATTACCATGCAAGTCCAGCTCTTCAAAATACTCCCTTACATTGAAGGCCTGGAGGGAAAAACTAGAGTACAATTACAAATGAAGACGAGCCTTGTTGTGCATACAGGCAGCATTGCTAGCATTGGGTAGCAATTTTATGAAGACCAAGCATTGAATAATACATTGTATCAATGAAGTAATAGTGGATGGAGAAAAGGACCAACTAATCAGTGTAGAGCATACGTTCAATAATCATGGTGCACAGCAACTGTACATGTTTAATACTTCCAGTGCACAGCAACTGTACATGTTTAATACTTCCAGTGCACAGCAGATGTACATGTTTAACTAATAATCTCAGTGCACAGCAGGTGTAATAATCCCAGTGCACAGCAGGTGTACATGTTTAACTAATAATCCCAGTGCCCAGCAGGTATACATGTTTAATCACAGTGCACAGCAGGTGTACATATTTAATCACAGTGCACAACAGGTGTACATGTTTAACTAATAATCCCAGTGCACAGCAGATGTACATGTTTAACTAATAATCCCAGTGCACAGCAGATGTACATGTTTAATCACAGTGCACAGCAGGTGTACATGTTTAATCACAGTGCACAACAGGTGTACATGTTTAATAATCCCAGTGCACAGCAGATGTACGTGTTTAATCACAGTGCACAGCATGTTTAACTAATAACCACAGTGTAGAACAGATGTACATGTTTAATAATCACAGTGCACAGCAGGTGTACATGTTTAATAATCGCAGTGCACAGCAGGTGTACATGTTTAATAATCACAGTGCACAGCAGGTGTACATGTTTAATAATCACAGTGCACAGCAGGTGTACATGTTTAATCATCACAGTGCACAGCAGGTGTACATGTTTAACTAATAATCACAGTGCACAGCAGGTGTACATGTTTAACTAATAATCACAGTGCACAGCAGGTGTACATGTTTAATAATCACAGTGCACAGCAGGTGTACATGTTTAATAATCACAGTGCACAGCAGGTGTACATGTTTAGCTAATCATCACAATGCACAGCATGTTTAACTAATAACCACAGTGTAGAGCAGATGTACATGTTTAACTAATAATCACAGTGCACAGCAGATGTACATGTTTAACTAATAATCACAGTGCCCAGCAGGTGTACATGTTTAATAATCAGTGCACAGCAGGTGTACATGTTTAACTAATAATCAGTGCACAGCAGATGTACATGTTTAAGCGCATCAGATGTACATGTTTAATAATCCCAGTGCACAGCAGATGTACATGTTTAATCACAGTGCACAGCATGTTTAACTAATAACCACAGTGTAGAACAGATGTACATGTTTAATAATCACAGTGCACAGCAGGTGTACATGTTTAATAATCACCGTGCACAGCAGGTGTACATGTTTAATAATCACAGTGCACAGCAGGTGTACATGTGTAACTAATAATCACAGTGCACAGCAGGTGTACATGTTTAATAATCACAGTGCACAGCAGCTGTACATGTTTAACTAATAATCCCAGTGCACAGCAGGTGTACATGTTTAACTAATAATCCCAGTGCACAGCAGGTGTACATGTTTAATAATCACAGTGCACAGCAGGTGTACATGTTTAATAATCACAGTGCACAGCAGGTGTACATGTTTAATAGTCACAGTGCACAGCAGGTGTACATGTTTAATAATCACCGTGCACAGCAGGTGTACATGTTTAGTAATCACCGTGCACAGCAGGTGTACATGTGTAACTAATAATCACAGTGCACAGCAGGTGTACATGTTTAATAATCACAGTGCACAGCAGCTGTACATGTTTAACTAATAATCCCAGTGCACAGCAGGTGTACATGTTTAACTAATAATCCCAGTGCACAGCAGGTGTACATGTTTAATAATCACAGTGCACAGCAGGTGTACATGTTTAATAATCACAGTGCACAGCAGGTGTACATGTTTAATAGTCACAGTGCACAGCAGGTGTACATGTTGCATGATCACAGTGCACCGCAGGTGTACATGTTGCATGATCACAGTGCACCGCAGGTGTACATGTTGCATGATCACAGTGCACCGCAGGTGTACATGTTGCATGATCACAGTGCACCGCAGGTGTACATGTTGCATGATCACAGTGCACCGCAGGTGTACATGTTGCATGATCACAGTGCACCGCAGGTGTACATGTTGCATGATCACAGTGCACCGCAGGTGTACATGTTGCATGATCACAGTGCACCGCAGGTGTACATGTTGCATGATCACAGTGCACCGCAGGTGTACATGTTGCATGATCAGGTCCGCTTCTAAATCTTGAAATCTGATAATTCTTGAAATTCAAAATACTGAAGCCAAATTCTCGAAAGTTCAGAATGCTGAAAAGTCAAAATACTAAATTTCATAATATTGTAAAAAACCCTACAGGATTCTAACACTTAGTATACTCCAGCAGAAGTACATAGAGAAACAAATTAGTTTACTCCAACTATTAGCAGGGGAGCAAGCTCCCCCACCCCGCCATATGGGGGGGCTGTACCCCCCCTGCTACTTAAATATATCAACCCCGAGGTTGCACTAAGATGAGTTATGTTGTATAGCAAATTAAAAGGGAACATGACCAAGGTTACAACAGGCAGTCATCGCATATTACCTCAGCAAAATCCTGCTTGGGTGTCCTGCAGAGTTCTACAGAAGCAGAAAGAGAAAAGGGAGACTTTGAGTGGATGAAGCAGAAAGAGAAAAGGGAGACTTTGAGTGGACTAAGTACCTTTGTTTTGCTTTTTATTGTTTATTTTCACTAGCCGCACTATTCTGACCATTTTTATCAACTTTGCAATTTATTTAAAATGTTTTTTGAATTCTGATACTGTTTGCACTTAAACTGATAGTTTTTGTGTTTTTCAACTTTTTTTTTTTTTACTGTTGAGGGCTACACACTCAAGTGCTATAGCCATTTTTCTGCTTTAAAAGTGTTCTCTCTACTCATTTCCCACCTTTCTATAAGCAGTAGACTTCGGTTTTTAGATTCTGATGAATTCTGGGCTGTTTAGTAGTTTCTGTGTTGCCCACACCGTACTAAGATAGGACATTTCTCTGCTCATTAGTGAGAGTGGTGAGCTCTGAGTAGCCTGTCTGTCACTGGAGGAGTAGTTTCAGCTCAGAATCTGTAGGGCTATTTCTATCCCTTTCATCTTTCTGTTTAAAAAAACATGTTTGTGTGCTTTTGTGCATCTCGCAGTGTCGTTTAACTAGGATTAAACTATTCCCGGTGCCAGAAAGTCTGCTCTTCAAATGTTCCCTTAGAACTAGCCAGTTTTCTAGTTTTAGCACTCAAAAACTGTTTCCTTATGCTCAGCACTTGTTCAAAACTCATTGCAGACATTAAATAAACTACAAATTACTGTAGCACTCAACTTTCTTCACTTGTTAGGAGAAAAGCAGTTTTTAGTCCTTAGACATGCCTGGATAGTTGCTTATTAATTTAAGGGACAGCACCTTGTGTTTTTCCCTGTCCACCTGATGAATTTGGGCATCTTGGGGCAATGTAGCAGTTGCCTCATGTACACCGACAACCATCCAACTTTATAACCTGTGAGAGATGCACTTGCGTAGCTAAACTGCAAGTGAAACTCTATCCAGCCAAGACTGGACTAGACAGTCAAGAGGAGAAGGTAAATACCTGCATCACACCATACTCAACACATAGTCCATCAAAACCTACACCACCTAAACCCAGACATAGTAACACAAAACACACACCTACATTCATGGAAGCTCTCGATAAAAATCTGCCCAAACAACAGAGACCTCCAAAGCTGAAGCGCAGGCAACCACCACCCCCCAACACCACCCAAATGACACATAGCCTACAAAATTAGTGTGAAACTCAACCTCAGCACACAAGGCAAAACAACGTACCCAACACACTAGTCCTATGTGACTGTATAGTCAGGCGCACTGATGTCCCACTCACCAGCCTAAACAAGGCGAAAGTTACTGTCAGCTGCCTCTCTGGTGCCAAGATCCGCCACATAACGCACGCACTCAGGTCACTTCACAAGTACAAATATGACTCTGTCATTGTCCATGTTGGTGTGAATGACCTGAGATGTACCTCCCTGGACTACATGAAAAGAGACATGGAGGAGCTCTCAGATCATGTAACCCAGGCAGATATGACCCTAGCCCTGTCCATGTTGGTGTGAATGACCTGAGATTTACCTCCCTGGACTACATGAAAAGAGACATGGAGGAGCTTTCAGATCATGTAACCCAGGCAGATATGACCCTAGCCCTGAGTAGCATCCTGCCATCACCCATAATGATACCACAATTCCAGGACAAAATGATTGACTTCAACAATTGGTTAAGCTTCTGGTGTCACTCGAAGGGGATCCAGTATATGTCTTCCTGGGGCGACATGATTGACGGACCACGATGCTTTACCAGAGATGGCCTGCACCTATCACCCCTGGGATTCCAGATACTGGCTAAGGCTCTTGCCACCCTTGTAGTGCCTTTTTTTGGCAAGGTTCAAATGACAAACTCACCACCGTAGCAGATACAAACAAGCAAAATCTGAGGGTAATGCTACTCCGTGCTAGAAGTCTAAACCTCAAAATGCACTCACTTGAGGCACTCCTTATAATGGAGAACATCGACTTCTCTACAGTAACACAGACCTGGTTCAAGGCTGTACATGTTTAATAATTACAGTGCACATCAGGTATACATATTGAATAATCACAGTGCCCAGCAGATGTACATGTTTAATAATCACAGTGCACAGCAGATGTACATGTTTAACTAATAATCATAGTGCACAGCATGTGTGCATGTTGAGTAATCACAGTGCACAGCAGGCGTGCATGTTTTTGAATAAACACAGTGCACAGCAGGCGTGTGCATGTTGAATAATCACAGTGCACAACAGGTGTGCATGTTTTTGAATAAACACAGTGCACAGCAGGCGTGCATGTTTTTGAATAATCACAGTGCACAGCAGGCGTGCATGTTTTTGAATAATCACAGTGCATAGCAGGCGTGCATGTTTTTGAATAATCACAGTGCATAGCAGGCGTGCATGTTTTTGAATAATCACAGTGCATAGCAGGCGTGCATGTTTTTGAATAAACACAGTGCACAGCAGGCGTGCATGTTTTTGAATAATCACAGTGCACAGCAGGCGTGCATGTTTTTGAATAATCACAGTGCACAGTAGGCGTGAATGTTTTTGAATAATCACAGCGCACAGCAGGCGTGAATGTTTTTGAATAATCACAGCGCACAGCAGGCGTGCATGTTTTGAATAATCACAGCGCACAGCAGGCGTGCATGTTTTGAATAATCACAGTGCACATCAGGCATGCATGTTTACAAACAAAAGTCAGGTTGGAGGAGAGTATTGCAGATGCAGGAGTGGCTGTAGAAAGTAGGTTAATGTTAGAAAGGTAAACGCTAAGTTAGGTTGTTTGCAGTACATATGTTGGATGTGTGAGGTGTTTTGCTAGATAAGGAATGACATAATTGTCCTTTGTGCTTGAGGAGAGGTGAAGTTATGTAGTATTGAGAAAGTGAGAGGAGAATAGCAGACATTAATATAGGGGAGAAGAACATCTGTGAGAGGAGAATAGCAGACATTAATATAGGGGAGGGGAACATCTGTGAGAGGGGAATAGCAGACATTAATATAGGGGAGAGGAACATCTGTGAGAGGAGAATAGCAGACATTAATATAGGGGAGAGGAACATCTGTGAGAGGAGAATAGCAGACATTAATATAGGGGAGAGGAACATCTGCAAATCCAGAAAACGAAGAGGTATTTTTGCTGAAGTTTTTAAGGTGTGAAAGGCATTTGTTTTAGTGTGGAGGTGATGTCATGCTGGGGCTTGCATATGTGTACAGGGAAAAGGGCTTTGCCTTGGGCATTGTTGGCCTTCTGAGTCGGGGCTAAACACTGATCCATTGACCTCACATTTAGTGAGGGTGTGCCATTGCACAGGTTGGTTATGGATGGTACCTGTTCTGGTTGGTTGAATACCCTAAAAGCTTTCTTAGTTATGTAAAGATAAACAAGTTAAGGAGTTCAAGCCAGTTTAGTTTCTTGGGTGCTGTACAAGGTTAATGGCAAATTTATTGGAGCTTTGTCCTGTAAGTTGAGAAGTGGAAGGCACTTTACAGTGGCTGTTCTTTGGTTGATGAAGTGTGTTTTTTCTTTTGTATAGATGACCAAGTTTCCAGTTAGTTTTTGTACGATGCATTGGATATGTTGGTCAGAATTAGAGTTTTCATCTGTGATTACCTCTGAGGGTTTTGTTTATTTCATTTGTTCACTATTCATGTTCTGATTAGAGTTGGATTACTCGAAGATGTGGCAGCTTTTGTTGCATTGCAGCACATGTGGTCTCTGGTCTCCTTCCCCTTATAACATTGGGGTGAGTTGAATTTTTGTTGTTTTGTCCCTCATTTGCTCCTGCCCAGATATTTGTTCCTAATCAATGAATAGTTGATCTGACATAAACAAGAAAGGGGGAATCGTGTCCTACTCTTTGTGCTAACTAGCCATGTTACATGTGATACACCTCTGCAGGTTCATAGGGTGGTGCTACGCTATCGGCCCTAGGGCCTATACGAGCCTAGCCATAACAATTCCCTGGATATTTCTTCCCACAATATTTACTTCCCTGGATCCCTGTCTAGCAGGACGACTGACGTGATCCCCGCGGTGAATTTCCTTTCTCCCATCCAGTCGTCAAGGTTCCTTTTGAAGAGGGCCAAGTAGGTGCTCTGCTTGACATGTCTGGGGAGTCTCTGGGTCAGGAACTTATCCCTCCAGCATGTTGTTCATTCTGATGACAAGGTTTAGATCCCTGGAGAATGTGGTTCTGAGGGATTGGGATTTCTTTAAGTGGAGCATGGCCAACAGCTCAGGGTTTGACATGACCTTGTATGTTAAGCAGAGATCAGGTATTCTACATTCCATCAGAGCAAAATTGTGTAGCAGACAAGCTAAACAGGACAAGAGAAGACACTCATGAGTGGAAACGAGATCAAGGAGTCTTCCAAAATTTGACCCATCTGTGGAGAGTTCCTCAAGTAAACCTATTTGCCCCCTGTCTGAACAGTTAGCTGGCAAAATTCTGCTCCAGGATTCCATGCAAGACGGCCTTGAAGATGGATGCATTTTCTTTTCCTTGGGTAGGAATGTTCCAGTATGCTTTTCCACCCTTTCCATTAATATACAGGGTACCTCTGAAAATTTGAGGATGAATCCCACAAGATCATTGTGGCGACTCCATTCTGGCCCAGGCAACAGTTGGTCTCCCTTCTTTTGGAATTGGCCAGGATGATGCAATTACTGTTGTCTTCTTCTCAGACTGGATTTTCTCACATAAGAACAGTGGTGTTTGATATATCCCAGACCCAAAGGACTTTTACTGACTGCCTGGATGATATTGTTGTAATGCCTTTAGTCACCTGTGTTTACTGATGACTTGCAGTAGGCACTAATTGGAGGCAAGAAAGCCTGCTACCAAAAAAATTGGAAATGGAAAAGGATTTCTAGTTTGTGCTGATAACCCTGAATGGGTGCTGGTTATGTTAATATTTCTTTGGATTCAGGGCTAATATTCTGTTTGGTTTTGCAATGGCCTGTCTTACTACTTTATCAAGGTTTTAACTGTTGGCCATTTGAGCATGTGTGCCCATGGATCCAGTCTCTTTCAAGACATTCTGATTTCAGAATATTTTTGAAAGAGGTATTGTGTAAGATACCTCCAAGAAAACTGGTGGCTCTTACTGGGGATCTTAATTTTGTGTAAGAGAAGCTGACATTTGCTCCATTTGGATCAGCTCATCTGGCTGACCTGAGTTTTATAACATGAAAATAGAGAGACAGGACAGAGACGGGGTTTCCTTGAACTAATCTTTCTTTTATGTATAAACTGTTCATCTCTCTGTGTTATTCCCTGACCCCAAAAATAAGGGAGAAAAAATACTTCATATCATGGATGTCCACAGATAACTTTTGAAATTTCTTGACGGAACACAATTTTTCAGTACTTCAAATCAGTTATTCATTCCTTGTGATGGTAAGAAGGGACAATCTGTGTCCAAAGCAGGTTATTTCCAAGTAGTTGTCTCAGGCTATATTTATTTATTTATTTATTTAACATTTGTTAACCAGGAAAGTCCGACTTGGAACAAAGCCAATTTTCAGCGGAGGCCCTGGGGAGAAATGCTCCAGGCGCATGTATTTGTAACATGGGAGGAAACCAGATCACCTGGAGGAAACCCACACGAATGCAGAGAGGACATGCAGACTCCATACAAAAGGCACCCCAGCCTAGAATCGCACCAGATAACTTCTTGCTGTGAGGTAACAATGCTACCGCTGCACCACTGCACTGTATGTTGTTGTTCCCATCACAACAAAACCGTTCTATGCGTGGTCAAGACAGACTCTATCATGGCATTGGCTTGATCTCTGGCCTTTTGGAAAAGGTTGAACTCTAGAAGTAACTTGATCCTCTATATACTTTTACAAAGCAGTGCAATCTAGATTACCTCTCCAGAGCCAGGCTTTACTAGGACCATTCTCCAGGAGCTTCTGAAGCCTTCTCCTTCCAATTCCCAGTTGCTCTAAGTTATGGTAATCTGCCCATAAGCTTAGACTAGTGCAGCAGTGAGCAGTATGAAGAACATAGTACGGTTGTATAAGTAAACTTGCCATAACCGTACATGTTTGAATGATTATTACTGCAGTAGCTCACCTCTTTTTGTGCCGGGGTGTCCTGTCAGGGTTGACCCTCCTTCCCGGTCACAGATGGCATGAAACTTTGAAGGGCTTGGCACCCAAACCAGTTTTTTATTCAGATTAGTTCAAGCTTATTAATACTTTGGGCACATGGAAGGTGTCCTGAAGCTTTGGAAGCTGGCCGGCTGTCGTATCCTATGGTAATTTGAACATGTACTGTTATGGTATGTTAACTTACACAGCTGTACTTTTCCTGGATGGTGGAGCTACACAGAAAGATTAATAGTTTTGTGGATGAAAGAAGAGTTTCATGTTGCATCCATTGATGGGCCAGTTTAATGGCTATATATCTTTTCTTCTTGTTTTATAGCTATCTTTATGGGTAAGCTTCCAAAGGAGACAGGTGGCAAGGACTACTCAGGGGGCCATGAACATGCATTTTGTGTTTACTTGTTTAAATTGTGGTGTAAAGATGTCCTGCACATTACAAGAAAATTTGATTCCAGAGTTTTTGAACTGTAATCTGTGTAGGTTTTTGATAACATGGAAACTGCTTAAACCCATTCCTTGCCTGCTTAGAACCGTCTTCAGAGTTAAGTATTCTTCCTAGAGGTCAGAAACATAGGTTGAGTACCACCACCATTTTGAAATTTGCTAAAAAACAAAAGTTTATTTTGTAAGCTGTTATGGAGTTTGCTGTAAGGAAAAACACCTAGGTAGGTTATAAGTTGCTTTTGCATGTTGCTGTGTAAAAGGGGCTTTTGATGAGGAACTCATCAGCATGAAATATTTTAAGGAAGGAAGGTAAGCAAGAAAATTGTTCGTAAAGAGAAGGAAAAAAAGTTGTTGGTTTGCACGTAGTGCCATACTGATAAAAAGCTAATTTTAAGAACAGAATGGATGCAGCAGATTGTTGTATCTGATAGCAAACTGTTTAAAAATGAGGTGTCTTAGCTTGGGTCACCTTTTTACTAGTATGATCACTTCTGTGTTGACATTGAGTCTGTATAAAATCTTGTGGGACTGCAGATAAAAGAGGGAGTGGGGTAGTTGGTGTAGATCCATAGTGAACCAAAACAGAAGACAAACTGATAATAAAAAGTACATGCAAGGCCACAGAGATCCGTAGTGGACATAGAGAAGGTAGTTGGATAAATAGTCTTTGAACTAGTTATCTGTACTCCTCTGTATTGTTCCCCTCTACTCGACACTCATTAGACCCATTATAGAGTACAACACCCCTTTTGGAATGTACTTCACAAGACATGATCAATTTTAACAATTGGCTAAAATGTTGGTGTCATTCAAAGGGGATCCAGTGTCTGTCAGCCTGGGAAGACATGCTCGACAAGCCACATTGCTTCGCTAGGGACGGCTTGCACCTGTCACCCCTGGGCTTTCAGATATTGGCAAAGGCTCTTGCCACCCCCATAGTGCCTTTTTTAGGCAAGGCTCAAAAGACAAACCCACCTCCATAGACAACACAATGAATAAGAAACTAAGGGTAATGCTGCTCAACGCCCGAAGTCTAAACCTCAAGATGCACTCACTCTAAGCCCTCCTCAGTATGGAGAGCATCGATATCTGTGCAGTGACAGAAACCTGGTTCAAGGCTCCAGAGAGCACCCCAGCACTACCAGGTTATCCCTCATATCATGCTTTTCGGAAACCATAAAAGGAGGGGGAGTATCCATATTCATCAAAGATACCCACACCTCCAGGTTAGTGGCGTTGCACGAGGAATCTGAGACCATCCATGTGCAACTAACAGTGGGCAAAACTGCTTTTCAGTTCGTAGCATGTTACAGACCACCCTCTCAAAAACAGGAACCCCACTCTGCTTTCCTGAGATCACTGGAGAATATGAAGATCTCTCCAAACACCGTTATATTGGGTGACTTCAACTACCCAAACATAGACTGGGAGCACTACTCAAGCCCCAACACCCTAGCCCAAAGGTTCCTAGAATTTATAAACTCAAATGCTATGGAACAAGTAGTCACCACTCCCACAAGAGGGGAAAACCTACTGGACCTGGTCATCCCCAACATGGGGACTGTATGCTCCATACCAGAGGTATACCCCTCATTGGTAAGATCTGACCATAAATTAATCTCACTGGATATCCACATCCCGACCCCACCCCCAACCCAGAAAGCCACAGTGAAAAACTTCACAAAAGCAAACTTCATACTTCTCAAAACCGAGGTGGAATCCTTCAAGGCCCCCGGACTAGTAGAAACTATGGCCCAAACTGCAGAATCCTTTGTAAATGCATTCTATGGACACTTCCAGGAATGCATGGATCATGCTATCCCAAACAAAACCAAGACCCAGTCGTCCAAAGGCAGGCATCCAGTCTGGTGGACCCCAGCCATAAATAAGCTGTACAACAGAAGGAGGAAGCTACTACATGATAGAGCAAAATCCCTTAAAGGGAAGGCATCTCTGATCAGTACTAGCAAAAAACTACGATCCCTCATAAAATCCACCAAGGCCAGCTTTGAGAAAAAAATTGCACAGGACTCTAAAGAAAATCACAAGGCTTTCTTTAGTTATGTTAGGAACCTGGGTGGCAACTCCCAGCTATGCTCAGAGTTGATCAAAAATGACAAAAAATACACTGAACCCAAAGACATTGCCAACATCCTGGCAGACAGATTCAGTGCAAATCCCCCCCTCCAAAAAAAAAAAAGAGCAAATGACTATCCCAGCAGAGTGCAACCTCCTTAACATCTCAGATGCTCAGGTGAAAGCCGCCCTCTCCAAAGCAAAAAACACAGCATCAGTGGGACCTGACGGTGTCCCAGGTTGCGTCCTACATGAACTCCAAGAAGAGCTAAACCCTCACGTAAAGCTGTTGTTCAATCTCAGCCTTACCACAGGATATGTACCCAGAGAATGGCGTACAGCAACAGTGGTCCCACTCCACAAAGGTGGTGCCTCTACGGACCCTGGAAACTATTGCCCCATAAGCCTGACTAGCCTGGTCTGCAAAGCTATGGAAAGGATCATCATGGAACTCATAAACAAACATTGGGGACCTACAGACACTGGATCCTACCCAATTCGGCTTTAAGGGCAGATCCTGCCTCTTGAACCTGGTCGACTTCTTTGAAACAGTCACCAAGGCCATCGATGAAGGGAAGGTAGTCCACACAGCCTACCTGGACCTCGCAAAAGCCTTCGACACATTACCCCACTCGGGCATCATAGATAAGCTCTCCAGCTTAAATAAAACCCCCTATGTCATAAGATGGGTTGCAAACTGGCTCAAGGACAGAACCCACATGGTCAGAATTGCTGGAGCCATGTCACTCAAAACCAGTTACAAGTGGCATCCCACAAGGCTCAGTCCTGGAACCTCTCATTCGGTATATATTTTTCTGAGGTACAGGCTAACACAGGAGGACTGTGGCTGACCAAGTTCACAGACAACTGCAAATTGGGCGCCATAATTGACTCTCCAGCTGACACAAGCATCCTCCAAAAGGGTCTCACAGAGACGGATAACTGGTGCCAGAGCCATGGCCTAAAGCTAAACGCCAAAAAGTGTATAGTCACACCCTTTGGCAAAAACAAAGTACCCACAAATTACCACATAGGTGGTAATCCATTAAGTACGGAAGAAGTAGTTAGGGACCTGGGGACCCAAGTTGATAGTAATCTCTCTTTTGACAACCACATTGCCAAAGTACTTAGAAAAACCTTCTATATAGCCCACCTTATCATGAAAAGATTCACATCTAGATCAAGGGAGGTCATAGTGCCCCATTTATTCATCCCTCATAAGGCCCGTAATAGAATACAATGCCCCATTCGGGATGTGCCTTACCCGACACCTGCAGCAACTAGAAAGACCCCAAAAGTACCTCACAAAGAGGATCAAGGGACTCAAACAGATGCCATATGCTGCTCGGTTAAAGAAACTCCAGCTGTACTCAGTAGCATACCACCTACTTAGAGGTGATCTATGCCTGACGTATAAAGCCATGTCAAACCAGGACTTAATGGACATGCTCCACCTCAGAAAATCCAAATCCCTCAGAGCTACGCGCTCGAGGGACTTGAACCTCAGCACAGAAATAAATAGGACATGCTGGAGGGACAGATTCATAACCCAGAGGCTCCCTTCACTCTGGAATAGAATCCCAGTCCATGTTAGGCAGAGCCCCTCAATGTCTCTCTTCAAGAGGAATCTTGACGAGTGGATGGGAGATCGTAGGTTTACCCCGGGGATTACTTCTGTGTCACTACTAGACAGAGGCACAGTAAACTAACCTAAAAAAGGGCACAGTAAACTCAATTCAATGGGTGGCAATAGCCAAACACACTCTGGCTAGGCTTGTAAATGCCCTAGGGCAGATAGCCTAGTATGAACCTATGAACCTGTGAACCTATGAACCTGTCTGCAGCAGCTGGAAAGAACACAGAAGTACCTCACAAAGAGGATTACTGGCCTCAAACAAATGCCCTACACTGACCGTCTCAAAAAACTCCAGCTTTACTCCATAACATATCACCTACTCCAAGGTGATCTCTGCCTAACATTTAAAGCTATGTCAAACCCAGAGCTGTTGGGCATGCTACACCTAAAGAAATCCCAATCCCTCCAAGCTACATGCTCTAGGGACCTAAACCTTGTCACCACAATAAACAGGACATGCTAGAAGGATAGATTCCTGTCCCAAAGACTTCCCATACTCTGGAACAGGCTACCCATCTATGTCAAGCAAAGTTCTTCATTGGCATTCTTCAAGAAAAATCTTGATGAGTGGATGGGAAATATGAATTACACCCCAGGGATCACTTCTGTGTCTCTGCTCGACAGTGGCACAGGAAAATAACTTTCTTGGGTGGTGTAAGCCAGGGAATCTTGTTGACTAGGCATACGTAGGCCCTTGGGCCGATAGCCTAGTACCTACCTATGTATCTGGGAGAAACTATGTGTGTAAAACTTGAGGAGAAGAGGGCAATCTGTAAGATCAAAAGCTTTAGAATAATGTGGGACTCAAGATAAAAAATGAGTGGCGAAGGTGGTGTATGTTAAACCTGGCCAAAGATACGGTGGTTTTGTAAATAGTATTTGAGCTAGTCTCTGAGAAGAGGAGGATCTGTAAGATCAACAGCTGACTTCAAATTGCACTAAGCCATATACCAATAACTTTTTTCTTTATTGGCACTTTTGATTTTTTGTACTAAGCAAATACATTTGTGGCTCCTTTACCTTGCTAGAGTCTCATAAACTCTTCCATTTCACCTTTACCTGGTTTTAAAAGTGTGTGTTGTGTGTGTGTTGTGTGTAAATGAGTGAGAGAGGGGCAATCTATAGATACGGGTATATGTATTCCAACTTGTGTCTGCAACACTTTCAGAATGTAGTAGCTTTAGTTTATATCTGTAGCTCCAAGAGGAGTAAGGTATGTTTTTTCTTGCATCATCTCTGTTATACAGCAGTTTCAGTTCAGGTGATCAGGTGATTCACTTGAATATGGCAGCCTTTGAATCACAGTAGCTTTCTTATTCATGCTCTCTTACTTATTTATAAACATACTGTATATTGGATACTGACCTGATGCATGGTAACATATTGCTTTAGAAGCAAGCTGCATATGTGCAATTTTCTCATTTTTTTACTGTGTAGCAGCAAGTTGTTGTGTGGCTGTTTTTTAATTATTTTATAATCAGAGGGTACAATTAAGAGAAATGAGTACAGCAGCACAATGTTAGGTGCACAAATAAGCCGAGTTCCACTGCTGCACTCCAATACGATTCATAGTTGTGCACATTCCCATTAATGGTGTGTCTAAGTAATCGTGAATCACTTATATGAGCATTAATGATGTGTCTAAGTAATCGTGAATCACTTATATGAGCATTAATGATGTGTCTAAGTAATCGTGATTCACTTATATGAGCATTAATGGTGTGTCTAAGTAATCGTGAATCACTTATATGAGCATTAATGATGTGTCTAAGTAATCGTGAATCACTTATATGAGCATTAATGGTGTGTCTAAGTAATCGTGAATCACTTATATGAGCATTAATGATGTGTCTAAGTAATCGTGAATCACTTATATGAGCAGTTTAAACAGCTGTGCAGGTAAGCTCTCTAGCATCACATGTAAGGAAGTAGCACAGGGTCCTAGAAGACCCCCACACAGGTATTCGCTTCTGCCCTCAGAGGGAGATATGTATGTACATGTACATACAGATAGGAGCATACAGTGGTGCACACAGATGCACACACACACATGAGATGCACATGTACATGCAAGTGTGGATAGGAACATACAGTGGTGCACAGTGACACACAGAGAAATACACATGTAGATGCACATGCCAATAGGAGCATGCAGAGGTACACACACACACACACACACACACACACACACACACACACACACACACACACACACACACACACACACACACAATGCACACATACATGCAGATATGGATAGGAAGATACAGTGGTGCACACTGACACATAGAGAAATACACATGTAGATGTATATACCAATAGGAGCACACAGCAGTGTACAGAGACGCATGGAGAGAGATACCTTGTCTGGCTTGGACTCTATGGTGGTGGTGTTGATGTTGTCATTGCTGTGGATCTGGCCTGGCTTGGACTCTGTGGTGTTGTCATTGCTGTGGATCTGGCCTGGCTTGGACTCTATGGTGGTGTCATTGCTGTGGATCTGGCCTGGCTTGGACTGTATGGTGGTGGTGTTGTCATTGCTGTGGATCTGGCCTAGCTTGGACTCTATGGTGGTGGTGGTGATGTCATTGCTGTGGATGTGGCCTGGCTTGGACTCTATGGTGGTGATGTCATTGCTGTGGATCTGGCCTGGCTTGGACTCTATGGTGGTGGTGTAATTGCTGTGGATCTGGCCTGGCTTGGACTCTGTGGTGGTGGTGGTGTCATTGCTGTGGATCTGGCCTGGCTTGGACTCTCTGGTGGTGGTGGTGTCATTGCTGTGGATCTGGCCTGGCTTGGACTCTATGCTGTTGATGTTGTCATTGCTGTGGATCTGGCCTGGCTTGGACTCTGTGGTGTTGTCATTGCTGTGGATCTGGCCTGGCTTGGACTCTATGGTGGTGGTGTCATTGCTGTGGATCTGGCCTGGCTTGGACTGTATGGTGGTGGTGTTGTCATTGCTGTGGATCTGGCCTGGCTTGGACTCTATGGTGGTGGTGGTGGTGATGTCATTGCTGTGGATCTGGCCTGGCTTGGACTCGGTGGTGGTGTTGATGTGGTTGTCATTGCTATTGCTGTTGTCATGTGTATGTGTATGTTTTGCACATGAGCTTAGAGAAAACATTTCATTCAGCTGTGCACTGTTGCTGTGTGGTTTGAATGACAATAAAGTTTTACTTTACTTTTACTTTGCATGTACATGCACATACAGATAGGAGCACACAGCGTTGCACACCAGCATGCAACCTGTATAATTTTCCTTCCTAAGATGCTGATGGTGGAGGCTTAGTAGAGCAGGGCTGCTGAAGTTCACTCTACTCTGCCTTCCCTGTCAGATAATGGAGGCCACACAAACAGATGATATACATACCTAGACACACGGACATCCATCCAGTGCCAGGGCATCCTGCATCCCCACACCAGCATTGGGCAGCTTTCATCTATTGCATGCATGCGAGTGCACAAGCATACACACAGAGTATGCAGTCATCCGTACTTCTTCATAGTACCCACTAAACACTGTCCATGTATCCAAACAAGGTTCACCTGGACCTATAATTTCATATGCACACTGCTTACCTGGATTAATAGTTTAGCATATAAAAGCTGCTCTTATTCACTAAGTGCAGATTCCCTCATATGAATGTATGGGTGTAAACCTGACCCCATAGTTTGGAGGTGAAGCCTTGACTGCAGCCCAGACAATTGTGTTTTGATTAGTGGCATGGATGTTGGGACTGGGTGGGGGAGGATGACCTTCGGTGGCTGTCAACAGCTCAGTTGTGTAAGGTGAGAGGGATGCTGCTAGGTCAGTGGCATTTGTGAAGCCTAGCAGTGGGTAGATGCATAGCTCTTTCTTTTGTAATGGCAGGGTTGGCTTACCTTGTGAACAGCCAACATCAACACAGAGCCCTCCTGCACAGAGCTAGGGAAAGCGGGAGGTATGTGTGGGTGCGTACATATCGCTGTCTCTTTCTCTCAATTAGGCAGCAGTTGAGTCAGCAAGCCACCTTGGGGGGGTGGATAGGCTGATGCTTGGGACCTGAAGCTGCCCACTCCCCAATACCCAGTTGTCTCTAGAGGGGAACAAGCTGACTGATTAGGCTACCCAGATGGGATATCCAGTAGGCTGTAAGATTATCACCTACCCCAGGAATGCCTGGCTGTCACCTCTAATGGAACAAATGGGCTAGTTGGGTCCAGTATCAGGCACATGGGGGGGGATAAAGAATGGCAAGGTGCATGCAACACTGCTGTTAGGGTACAGTATACACGTAATACAGATATAGAATACGTTTTCTATCAAACCAGTTTTACAAGCACATGGTTTAAGGCATTGATTTTATAATTTTTTAGAATGGTTTTATGAACGGTTCTGCCCTACCACTCCCTTAGTGGCCATGTGACCTAATTGTTTTTTTTCTGATTGCGTAACTTGTACTTTTAAAAGCGCTACAATTTCTAATGGAGTATTGTGGTCTGAAGACGCAGCCTTCAGCCGTGAAAGCGCTCACCTTTACTTGTTTGTTTTTTATTGTTTTTGTATTAAAGTTTTATAAATGTCAGCTATGGTGGTCGAGCTTGTTTTTATCTGTTGGATTGTATTTTGTGCTAAATCGACCTTCATTAATTTGGTGTATTTCTGTTTGTCCCCTCTCTGGGCCAGTAATCAAGGATGAACGTCACAGTTTGGATCATTTTTCTTTTTTTCCCATCCTGCACTTCTGGAATGACTTACTCACTGCAAGCCCCTCCCCCACAAAAAAGTAAAGACAAGAATGGACATTTTGAACATTTTCTCCTTTTCACAGGGCTCCAGCTAACCAATTATGACCACATCAAGACAACAAAGAAAAGTTGATCTTGAGCACGGTCAGTTTCAGAAGAAGTGGACTGTCATTTTATTTCCTTGTCGATTTCAGTGGAAGTGCAACATGCTTGATACGTATGGATAAAGTTGCAGTTATGAAGGAGTATGAGCTTATCTAAGTGTGGTGATACTCCTACAAAATACCAGGGTGAGCAGAGGCTGAGAGGGCTGAGGTTGTAGCATGACTAAAGACCTGTGTGACGGCACAGAAAAACCTCTTCTGTAAAAGTAAGAAGGAAGCAGATTCGGCAGTTACGGCAAGTTATCTTAAATTATATGTGTGAAAAGATAGCAAAAACTGGGAAGCCATGTACAGATGGTGGTTTCATGAAAGAATGCATGCTTCATGTGGCTGACATTTTGTCCAGACAAGTACTTCTTTTCCAGTATCAGTTTGTCAGTATGTACCATTGCTCAAAGCGTAAGTGAGATATCACTGGATATTAATCATCAGCTTTGTGAAAAAGCCACTAAATTTATTGTTTATTCTGTAGCAAGTGATGAAAGCAGAGATATCACTGACACTGCACAAGTTGTTATTTTTGTCAGGGGAGTGAATGTTGACTTTGAAGTCTCTCAGGAGTTACTGAGTTTGACACCTTTGAATGGCAGAACAACAGGAAATGATATCTTCAAGATTGTGTGATTCAATTGAGGGTGCTGGTCTCCAATGGCACGGACTGAGCCGTGTAACTGCAGATGATGCCCCATCGGTGTCTGGGAAGAAAAATGGTGGTGTAGCCCTAATACAGAGGAAGATGGAACAGGAAAATTTGCAGACACCCATAGCTTTGCACTGCATCCTTCATCAGTAGGTGCTTTGCAGTAAATCACTAAATTTTCAGAATGTGATGCTAGTGGTTATTAAATGTATAAATTGCATTTGTTCAGGGGGTCTTGCAGCATTGATAGCTCTGTGTATTTCTTGAAGATATTGATTCCAGCTATGGAGACATTCTGTATTTTATAGAGGTACGTTGGCTAAATGGGGAAAATGTGTTGGCAAGGTTTTTAGACCTGAGAACACAAATTAAAACATTCCTGGAGAACAAGAACCTCCACTGTCCACAGACTGATGATACACAGTAGCTGCTAAATCTTCCCTTCCTTGTGGACATAACACACCATTTGAATGGACTTTAATCACAAGCTCCAAGGTCCTGAACTGTCGACTTCAGTGATTTGTGACTGTGTGAGAGCCTTCACCACCAAAATGAGATGCAGGAAGCAGCTGCCGGAGATCAGCCCTTGTCATTTTCCAGCATACCAGTCCATGATGGAAGTGTTGCAAGCATCGTTTACTGGAGCTGTTTATGTAGGTTTTCTTAGATCATCTCCTTGAAAAGTTTGAGAATCAAACTCCGTGTACATTTCCAGCTGTTTGCTGATTCCTTCTGTTGATACTGACAACGTTCCTAATGAACTACAGATGGCGCTTATTGACCTAATATCTCCAAAGCAGAAACACTTTTATCATAACCACTTTGGTAACCACCTTTTCTGTTTTCTGTTGCCTAATTTGGGGAGCGTATAACAAGAAAAATAACCAGAGATCTGTAGTGGTATTAGAAATATTTTGGAAATTTTAAGCAAATTTGTGTAACACAGACAAATGCGGAAATTAAGAAAGAGCACAAATGGAAATATTTATGGAGGATGTAGGTATGCCAGAGTTAGAGGTAGATGAGGCCCAACAGTTAACAGTTAGGACAGGAAGAGATGAGATAAAAATGGTGACAAATTTGACTTGCAGCAAAGTCTTTGGGAATAGATGGTATTCCTGTGGACGATTGCAAACTCGGAGGGAAAAAAAGTGATAAAGATGTTAAAGGTTTTGTTTAACATTAAAAGGAGGGGAAGCACCAGTATCTTAGAGAAAAGCTGTGGTGGCTGAGAGGGTAAGGACTCGTCAAATCCAGCTTCATATAGACGAATGTCAATTTTAAACCATGATTATAAAGTGTTTTATGCCTGTAATAGCTAAAAGAATGGCAAACGTGTTTCCAGAATTGATGGATACAGATTAATATAGGTTTGTGGATGGGAGGCAAACATTTCGGCAACATTAATAGATCAATAATCCAGAGGAAAGCAGAATGTAAGAAAATAATGCTGTTATTGGTGGGTCTTGATGCAAAGAAAGTATTCAAAAGACCAAGTTGGGACTTTGAATATGAAAGCGGAAGCATTTGCATTCTCTAATACAATAATAACGTTAATTAGATGGATATATGCGGGTATGAGGCAAAAATTAAAAGTGGAAGTGTTCCTTTCTGACAAGTTGTGTCTGAACATAGGAACCAGGCCATGGCTGTCCTCTTTCTCATTTATTTGCTTATATCAGAAAGTAAGTACATAATTGGTATGGTAATTAAGAAGTTAGCTTTATTTGCAGACAGTATTATTTTTGTATGTGATAAAACCAGAAAAGGACATCTCCCTGTTGTGGAATATCTTCAGACAGTTTCAAGTCTTTTCAAGATATAAAATTAATGAAGATGGAACAAAGGCTGTAGCTCTAAACTATCTACCAAATATAAATTGGTCCAGCAATACCAATATTCATGGGGACATGATAGAATTAAGTATTGGTATGGATTAAAAATTGGTATGGATTAAAAAGAATTATGTTATGGCAGCTAAGGATATGTGGGAAGAAACTAAATGGAACAAAGGCTGTCTAAACTATCTACCAAATATAAATTGGTCCAGCAATACCAATATTCATGGGGACATGATAGAATTAAGTATTGGTATGGATTAAAAATTGGTATGGATTAAAAAGAATTATGTTATGGCAGCTAAGGATATGTGGGAAGAAACTAAACAAAAGATAATCCAAAAAAAGAGAATATGGTACCTCTTGTTTATGGATATGGATAGCAAGATAGAACAGTGTAGTTTTAGTCCCTTTAATCTGATATACAGGTTAGGTATATTTTTATTAATCAGGAGTGAAATTGTGAACAATGATTTAATAGAGGGGAAGGGTTAAGTGGGATAAGCTGATCCTTCCAACAGAACGAGGTGTTTTGGGATTACTTTATTTGCAGGGATATTTTAGAGCTGCACAGTTAAGGCCTGTGTACATAATGCAAGTAGAAAGTTATAATTCAAAGTGAAAAAGGATGATGATGATGATGATGATGAAACAGGAAATTGAAGAAGTATGAGAGGGGTTTGGATGCAGATCCTTAGGAGAATAACAGCAGCCATACAGAATATGACCTGTAATGTAGCAGAAAGCATTCTGAGAACTAAGCCAACTCTCGAATGAAAGGTAATTTTACAGATGGGGATGTTTGCAATTAGGGGTACAGAGAATAGCCAAGTAGGGCTGGAATGTATTGGTGAAAACTGGGAAAGGAGCCAAGGCATTGGGAGCAAATAACTAGAGAGGGCAAACTAATAGACCGGGATGAGGCCAAGAAAGCATTTGGACTGCAAGGTGGAGACTGCCTTCCTGTCCTGGCTGATATCTGAGCAGAGGCAAAGAGAAATAGATAGGGGAATCGGAAATTAAAGACCTGCTCTGGTAGAGTTTGAATCTAGAACAGAAACTGCTGTTAAAAATTATTAGTAGGGCATATAAAATACCTCATGATTAACTATAGGAATTGGAGGAAGTTAGAAGAGATAGGAAGAGCGATTGGGTAAGCAAATCACAAGGAAGCAACGGGAGGATATATGTATAGCTCTCAAATATGCACAAATTCTAGAAGATTTAGGAGTTTCACTTTTTTCCTCGGGTAGATAGCTAATGTTTGAGGTGTAATGAGGAATAGAGGTCCGTGGGAACATAAGTTTTGGGAGTGTAATTAGTTGGCAGACTTTAAAAATTCCATACAGAGTTTTCTGCCAGAAATATTGGTTGAGCAAATTGATATAACTAAGGATTTTTTATGGGATCTTTAGAAAATGTTAGGAGCAAATTACAAAGCAAAACATGGAAACTGTGGGAACAATACATGCAGAATAATGCTTTGGAGGAGAAGTGAGATTTAAAGGAAGGCAGAAATTAAGCAGTTTATGTAACGCTGGATTGATGAGATATATAAAGTGCATGTTTGCATATATATTGATTGATAATTTAGTAAAGGTATTAAGGACCTATTAGTATCCCATGTATGAATGAATGATTCGAGGCACTCCACCCTAAGGGCTGCACAGAGAAACATGCTGGAACTTAACACACAAAAACACTGCACGCTCCTATCGTAGGATCTAGCCTTCACCCAGAGTGATGCCTAGATAATTGTTTAATTGGCTTAAACGCCTAGCTCAGTAGTGATACCTAGATAATTGTTTAATCGGCTTAAACACCTGGCTCAGTAGCTGCTGTCATCCTGAGATGAGATTGTCGACAAGTGTTTTTGTTTTGCCAGAGACCGCTTACACCTCTCTTATGCTTGACCTGCATACTGGTTCAATCCTTTGTTGCCCACAAAGTGCAGTTCTTAGGTGAGAGTCCCCCAGCTGGACTTTCCAACATAGCAAATTCAAATTTGGTTGACGACGTGGTGACACTAGTCAGTGCTTGGACACTAAATAGAAAGATGTAAGAACTTGAAGTTCTCCTGCAATTATAGCACATTCATGTTTGTGTGAACGCCCTAAGCACGGTTTTCGTGCAGTGAGAGCACTTCTTTTATACCAGAGTTTATGACCTATGATTCCTTCAAGTGCTTGGCTGTGAGAGGGAGTATACATGTATTTTTTAGAAAGACCATCATGTTGCATCATATTGCCCAGGAAATTAAGGGTGATCTGGATCTCCAAGTTAGCAAATCCCTCTTAACATCATTGCTTGCTACAAATCCTCATTAGTGTTCCCCAAAGTAGTGGACATTGCCATAACTCTATTGAGGGGTTAATTATCAAGCCAAATGCCTTTTTGCTAGGGAACATCCGTTATCCAAACATTAGTTGGTACTCTTGCACCAACTCAAAAGGGATATGCTTAACATTTGCCAAACTTTGCTATGTATTTTCAAGAGTGAATTTCAATCCTGTCCACTAATAAGGGAGTGTAATATCATTGACCTTGACCATTCCGAACTAGCCCCTACCTTTATCCCCCCCACACTGCATCTTGTTATCCTTGGTTAAATCTGATAACAAATGAGTCCTAATGTCTTTCAGACATACTGGTATTAACTCCTCCCTCCCTCACACTGCCACAAAATGACGCTGTCTTTAGAGACTTCTTCAGGGCAGACTTTCTCTGGTTGTAGTTGTGGTATGGCTACTTACTCTGAAATGTGCTTTTGATAAATCAACGTGAATCCCCTTGTTTTAATGCCACCGGTGGGTTAAAATGGGGTCTATACCCTGTAATGAATTTATCACGCAGAGTACAAAAGTTATGAACTTATCATAACATTAAGTGGAATTCATAAAGTTTACCATGATGTGTCCAAATTGAGGTAATCTTTTTTAATTAACAGAAAGACCTTTCACAATGCTTTTGGTTTCTGTTCATTCAGAAGGGTTACTTGAGATGAATCTCCCCCGATCTTTATGATCCACCTCTTTCCACCTGCCCATTCTCTCCCAAATTGTGATAGTGGAGATCAGAGATCCAGCTGTTGGGTATTCTTGTAATACAGATAAATGGGTATCCGTTAGGCAGGTATGATGTCAAGAAATGGGAAGGTGCAGTGCATTATGGAAGCAGTCACATGGGGTTGAGCATAGAACAGTCTGTTTAGATGTTGAGTGACTTTTGCCTGATAGCAACCAGTTATGTAACTGAAGTGAGCAGATGTGAATCATGAAGATCCGTCATTACAGTAAGTCATTACAGTAAGTCCATTACAGTAAGTACATTATTTTTTGTGAAGATGCTTGCATCTCCTGTGAAACAGATCACTGAGCATTTTTTAACACTTAATCACGATTTTAATTTTTTGTCTACAGATGTGGAGGAGATTGAAGAGTCGTCTGAAGCTACAAATGTGGGGGAGAGGGAGGAGTCCACAGATGCTGATGATGATTCACGGGTAAGTATGCAGGTGTATCCCCTGCAGCATATCTTGGCATGCTGTCTACATTTACTGCGTAGAATGCATTTTGTTTCCTAGTGTCGCCAGTGGATGTCTTGTTTGTGTATGCCTGTTATTCATGTTGCATCTGTTTTGTGCTTACCAAGTCTAGTTTCCTGTCTCACGTGATAGCACTGTCATTCATTGAAGCAGGATTTTTACCAAATAAGCTTTAACCAGCACTGTCATTCATTGAAGCATGATTTTTACCAAATAAGCTTTAACCGCAACAATGAAAAACATTTTCAAAATGTATTTAATGAAATACTCTGCAATGTCCCTACCACCAGGATTTGCTTCATATTGGCAGCTATGGGGAAATGTGGAATTTTTCTTTTTTCATTTTTCATTGAAGGAAGATTTCTCTGACATGATAGCTGAAAGTCAGCATTTTAATTTTTCCTTGTTAAAGCCTACTAAGGTAGCTGCATTGCTGGATGGCTCCCCAACACATATTACGATACCATACAACAGAAGAGAGCTCATTGGTTGCCACTTCAGCACAACGCTTTGGCCAGAACAATACTCCGTGAACTCCTAAACAACAGTAAATCATAATTTACTGGTTTACTGGACAGTAACCCCCCCCCCCCCCCCCAAGCAAGAGTAGACCCTCTGCACACTTCCTACAGTGTATGTTTGAGTAACTGATATCCACATCTGCCTGGGAAAAAGGTGAACGCAGTAAGACTAGTTAGTTCATCTTTCTCTGCATCTAGGATTTGAGGCTGGCAGGACTTCAGCAGCATGGCACCAGAAATTTTCCTGGGGCACTTAAATCTGCATGGAACGGCCTGCCTTCAGATCTCTCTCTCGCCACTCATAAGCACAGTTGCATTTACTGGCTCTGCTGGGACACTGTTTAGGGGGTGTCTTACTGTTTACTTGCCAGTTTACTAAAGTTCAATAGATTTCAGTGCCTTTACCCTTGTAGTCTTTTCTGTCTTTTTAATTTTTACTTTGTACTTTTGAGTTTTGTTACTTAACTTTCTCCATCTGCCATTTTCTCTGTCGTATCTGATGAACAGAAGCCTTACGGCTTATTGTGTTCTTGCTATTTTTTGGGCTCCTAGGAAGCACTAGATTTTGTTAGGTCTTGTACTAGATATGTGCAGTGCGTGAGTGATTGTTATGATCAGGTTGCATTTTTCAATCCTTGGGAATTACTTTTGCATTCAAGTCCCTATTTTCATGTAATTGTTAGAGCCCTTCAGTGCTCCAGTATGAGTTGTAGTCTTATTTCAGTTTGGTTCACACTTATTGATATTTTTTTTAGACAAGACCATTTTTCTTTTCATGTCTGGCTTGCTCTAACAAACATGCTTTTTGGTGGGCTTCTTGTATTTTGTTCAGAGTATATCAAACTTATTTCTGTTTTAGTATGTCATTAACCTGATTCTGGCTTTGGTTTCCGTTGTAGTCATAGTCCTAGCTCAGTCTTTTTCTCTGACATCTAGGAGATGCTTTTTGTTATGCTCTAGTCTAGTATTTTGGGTATTATTGGGAATGTTCAAGTTTTAACAGATATCTCCTTTCCCTTTTTAAATCTGTAGAGGTTTGGTATTTTTCTCATGACATCGTGGTGCAGTGGATAAGACCATCACTTCATAGACAGAAGGTCCAGAGTTTAATCCTGACATCCAGTCACTTTCTGTATGGAGTTTATATGTTTTCCTTTTGTCTCTATGGGGTTCCTCCCTCCTCCTAAAATCATTCTAGCTGTGTCCAGCTCTCCCAATTGAACTTGAGAGGTCTGCCATCAAAATGCACCCAAAATGAATAGTTATAGGCAACAGAACAGACTCTAGATGGTGACTGGGGGGGGGGGGTCATGAGGAATAATCCCTTTAAGTATCTGCTATGATGCATGAGAACACTGACAACAGACTTATGTGCTAGCCACTCAGTGGTGTAAAAATTAGCTGTAGGTGATTTAACCATATTGACTTATGTTTCCAAAGGGGGCATGGCTAGCTATTTATTGATGCTAAGTGGGTTGAGGAACTGGCCTATTCTGTCCTATCATGGCAGTAGTGGAAGGGGTCTGTACGCTGCTGTGGTCAGTGTGTGCCTGCCATGATGTTCATCAGCCTTGGATCAGTAAGCTGTTGGCTAGTGCCCTTTGACACAGACTAGGTTATGTGGGATAGCTCTGTCCATGTGAAAGCTGGGCATAAAGATTGCTGCATTGAGTGAATATAGGTTCACTGACAGAAAACCTCTTGTAAGTGGATTACATGATGGAGAGTGGATATTCTGTTTATCAGGAGGTAAGTGGATTATATGAGGGAGAGCGGATATTCTGTTTATCAGGAGGTAAGTGGATTACATGAGGGAGAACGGATATTCTGTTTATCAGGAGGTAAGTGGATTACATGAGGGAGAGCAGATATTCTGTTTATCAGGAGGTAAAGCAGAAGGGCAGCACAGCTAAGTCAAAGTCTCATATCGATCTGATGTCTACTACATGAGGAGAACAGACTAAGATGCACTAGAAATGGTGTGAAAACTGTGGTGATGAGAACTGGGATAGCATCATAATCACTGATAGATCCTGGGCCATCAGAATTCACTGTAAAGCTAAAGAAGTCTTTATGGTCTTGGCCTGTACTCCACAGAAGAACTGTGATTCCAAAGAAAAGAGGGCGTTCAGGTAGCTGTTGTAGAACCTCTTTGATAAAGTGGGACAAAATAAATGGTCTTGATGGTGAGGGACTTGAATGCCCATACTGAGACAGACAGACAAGGACACGAGGGGTTGCCTAGGGAAACAGGAATAATGGAGAGGCCATTCTAAGCCTCTGTCTAGCAAATGGCTTAATGGTGGCCAAGTGAGAAATTTGCAGGATCACATACAAGAGTTGTCAGCATGCAACTTGGGTAGACTTTCTCCTATAAGTACAAAGGACCGAAGTCAAAGTAGAGATTGCAGAGTCATCCCTAGTGAAAGATTTGGCCTGAATAAAGCACTGCAGGGCACAATCAGCTGAAAACATTAGTCAGAGAATGTGCTGAGGTCATCGAAGTCTAGGCTGAAGACCTGGAAGTTGACCAGCATGAAAGCAAAGGATTTCAAGGAACTATCCATGGCTTTAGCACCTTAGGAAGATTAGGAACTTGGAGGAGCCAAAGGGGAGAAGAGAGGTAGTGTCTCAAAAACAGTATTGTATGAAGACAATGAAATGAATATGTGGACAAGCCAGGTATGGGAATAAGTTACATAAGGAAAGCTGGTGGTGGAGTGCAAAAGTCCAAGACATTGTCAGTAGAGTACAGGAAGAAGTGGGAGATAGAAAAGATTGGGCTAAGAAGGAACACTATTTTGCTAACGAAGGCTAAAAATAAATGCTGATTAGCTAGTAAAGAGGCTGAGAGAGCGCTCATGGTGGTAAAGAACAAGGCATCAGAGAAACTTGTCAGCTTCTGATAAGCGTTGCAAGGCACTAGCAAACAAAGGGACACCAGTAGCAACCTGCACACCAGTCCAGAGGTCATCAAGAACAGATGGAAAGTGTACTTCAGGATTCTTCTGAATGAAGAAAACCCTACAGAAACTGAACTGCTACTTACACAGCTTGTGATGAAAAAGGAAAAATAACCCACCCTAGAAGTCAAGTGCATTAAGGAAAATTAGTTAGGAAAAGTGGCAGGCATAGATGTAGGCACGATAGATGTGATCATGACATTGGATGCATTAAGTTAGGAATGACTTCTGAGAGTAATCCTTGCAGTATGGTGAGCATCCCAGATGACTGACTTCTGAGAGTAATCCTTGCAGTATGGTGAGTAACCCAGATGACTGATTTCTGAGAGTAATCCTTGCAGTATGGTGAGTATCCCAGATGACTGGATAATAAGTAGTCTAGTGGTGTACAAGAACAAAAGGGGTCTTCACAACTGCAGGCAGTAGAGCAGTATCTGTGTGAAAGTCCTAGAGAGTGGGATAAACAAATATGCAGAGTAGCAGAGAGAGTAAGACTGAATATGAGCAGTTCGGATCAGGATGCAATACAACCGATCCGACGTTTACAGTAAGATAAATGGTGGAGATGAAGCTGGAGATGAGTAAAGAGTTGGCGTGAACATTCCTTGATTTTGAGAAAGCACATGACAAAATCCCAAGAATCCTGCAGTGGTCTGAAGGCATGGAAACAGTAGAGTTAGCGTAGGCTGTGTACAGGGACCCAATGGGACAAGTTTGAGTAGTATTTGGACTTGCAGTGAGGTTTCTAGTGAAGTGGGTTTGCATCAGAGTTTTGCTGCTGAGGATGCTCGAGGTGATAGAGATTAAGTGTCTGAGATGGAGGAAGAAGAAATGAGGACATCAAAGTGGAGGCCGTCATATCCCCAATTCTAGACGAGGTCGGTGGGAGTATATTACATTGTCTTGGTTAAATGTGCAGGAAAGCAGAAGACCATTTGAAAAAACAGATTTGGGACAGGCAAGAAGAAAACAGGAGGAGCTGAGAGATGAGGGTGGCTTGTGTGACACAAGACCTGCTTTACTCAAGCATGACTGTTGAAAAAAGTAGGAGAATTACTCTGAACTGAGAGTGGGGGGTGACAGCTCACCTTGACCCCCATGTAAATAAAATGCAAAGGAGGAGGAAGGGGATTTGGGGTTTTTTGTATTTGGAGGAAAGCTGAACCAAGCCAATGACTTGCTGAACAAAACCAATTCACTACTGGAGTCGTTCAAGAGACGTCTTATGGCTGTGCTGTCATTTGTGGTCATGTCTTAGTTTATTTTGCAAGCAGCTTTGGGAAGTGTGCAATAAATGCTTGATATTCCAAGAGTCATTGGACCGAATGTTGGAAAAGTGAGGAAGAATAACCAAACAGGTCAACTTGCTTATACCAAGTCCAAGACTGAGCTTTTTTTGGAATATTGCCTTTTTTCACTATATGGTGATCTGAATTGGTGTATGCATGTATATATGTGTGATTTATATATATATATATATATATATATATATATATATATATATATATATATATATATATATATATATATAATATATATATAAGTTTGCTGGGATCTTACCCCTACATTAGGATGAGGTGGCGGGGGACTTGACCCTTGCAGAAACAACTTTAAAGGAGAATAGTAATGTCCAACATTCGATGCTGCTGTGGTAGCGTTGTCACCTCACAGTTAAAGGAGAATAGTAATGTCCAACATTTGGTGCTGCTGCTGCGGTAGCGTTGTCACCTCACAGTTAAAGGAGAATAGTAATGTCCAACTTTCGGTGCTGCTGCTGCGGTAGCGTTGTCACCTCACAGTTAAAGGAGAATAGTAATGTCCAACATTCGGTGCTGCTGCTGCGGTAGCGTTGTCACCTCACAGTTAAAGGAGAATAGTAATGTCCAACATTCGGTGCTGCTGCTGCGGTAGCGTTGTCACCTCACAGTTAAAGGAGAATAGTAATGTCCAACATTCGGTGCTGCTGCTGCGTTAGCATTGTCACCTCACTGTTAAAGGAGAATAGTAATGTCCAACATTCGGTGGTGGCGCTGCTGTAGCATTGTCACCTCACAGGAAGACGTTGTCCTGTTCGATTCTTAGCTAGAGGTCTTCTGTGTGGAGACATGCATGCATGGGCGTACCTTTATTGAAGGTTGTGCGTCAGGGCCGGCAACTCAGCATGTAAAAATCTACTGCCAATCATTAGCGGACCGGGAAAAGTTAAAAGACACAACAACTGATGTTCAGCATTTGCTATTCTCCTGTATTTTCTGTTTTTTTTTTTTTTTTTCGTGATTCCAAGACTTGCATGTAAGAGTTTTAGACTTACCATCGAGAGCAGAATAAAATACAGTTTTTGACTTTGATCTTTAATTATGCTTGCTCACTTAACCCTTCTGGAACAACCCCCCCCCCCCCCCTCCCCAAGATGAATGGAGCATTTCTGTTTGGACTGTCTGACCAGCTCTGTTTGGCTTAACTACCAATTGGAATTTATAGGTTCATAGGTGTTTACTAGGCTACCGACCACAAGGGCCTTTTTAAGCCTAGCCATGCATCCCAAATCTTTGACAAGTTCTGATACCCTTGATAAGTGTAAGCATGGGCCTGGGAGATGAATCATTTACCTGTTTGCATTGGAGACATAGGTGCCAAACCAGGGATGAATTTCCAGTTTCCCTTCATGACCCACCCTACTTTGACTTCAGTGCCAAGGGTCTGATGCAGGATATTTCTTGGGCAATTCTCTCCATATTATGATTAGCAATAATGTTCTTAGCATCTGTCTCCTCACAAGATTAAACATTGGCTCAGTGGTTGAATATCTCCTTGACCTTAATTGTGGGGCTCATATGGTCAGTGCCTGTCTTTTGATACTGATTTGGAGCGGGGCTCATATGATCAGCTCCTGTCCTTGATGCTGATTTGGATTGGGGGCTTATATCGTCAGCACCTGTCTTTGATGATGATGATTGTGTGGGGGCTCATGCAGTCAGTCCCTGTCTTTGTTGCTGATTTGAAGTGGGGGCTCAAATGGTCAGCGCTTGTCATTGATAGTGATTTAGATCAGGGCTCATATGGTTGGCGCCTGTCTTTAATACTCATTTGGAGTGGAGTGGCTTGGCAGAAAAGAGGTATTTTCTGTATGGTTACTGCTTTGGAATCTGACATGCACTTACTACTACAGTTGACATCCAGGTTCTCAGCTTCAGCCTCTAGTTCTGTGGTCAAATATATCCTTATAACACTGCATCAGTGGGCCCAGTCAGTGTCCCAGGATGCCTTCTAAATAGCATGGAACATGACCTATCAGGGCCTCTGAAATTACTATTTAACTGTAGCCTACAAACAGGCTTCCTGCCTTGTGAATGGAGAAAGGCAACAGTCATCCCTCTGCACAATGGTGGGCCATCTACAGACCCTGGAAATTACAGATCCAGAAGTCTCACTAGTCTTTTATGTAAAGCCATGGAAAAAATGTTCATGGAGATGATCAGTAGTGATATAGTAAACCTCCAGACATTAGAGCCACCCCAGTCTGGTTTCTTCAAGGGCAGATCATGCCTACTCAACCTGGTGGACGTCTTTGAGAAGGCAACCAAGCAGTGGGTGAGGGAAAAATGGTTCACACTGCCTATCTTGACCTGGCCTAGGCATTTTAAACAATACCTCAGTTGGGCATTGTTGACAAACTCCAGGGGTTAGGCACAAACCCATATGTCACCCAGTGGACAGGCAACTGGCTAACAGACTGGACCCAGGAAGTTGGAATTGGGGAGTCCACCTCTACAAAGAGGCCAGTCACAAGTGGAGTCCCTCAGGGATCAGTCCTTGGGCCGCTCCTTTTTGGCATTAATTTCTCAGAAAGCAAGGCCAATGTCAGTGGTCTCTGGTTGACTAAATTTGCAGATGATTGCAAATTAAGAGCTATCATTGAATCTCATACTGACACAAATGTTCTCCAGGAGGGGCTGACACAGACGAACAACTGGTGTCAGGGCAATGAACTGAAACTAAATGCCAAGAAATGCATAATGGTATCTTTTGGGGAAGTCATTTGTCCCTGGTAACTGTCATATTGACAACACACCCCTTAGAGTTGATCTAGTAGTCAGGGACTTGGAGACACACACAGTAATCTAGCCTATGACCATTGCGTATTTGTGAGGAAATCATTCCATGTTGCCCAACTTGTAAACAAAGTAGTCCAAGGAAGTCACTGCTCCACTATTTGCCATTCATCAGACCTATCATTGAGTATAATGCCCTCTTTTGGTATTTACCTAACCAGACATATCCAACAATTGGGGCATCCACATAGGTTCCTCACTCAAAGAATACAGGGAGTAGGTAAAATGTCCTACGCAGATCGCCTCAAGGCCGTATTCCTGTATTCTGTCTTCTATAGGCTTTTGAGGGGAGATCTGTGCCTGGCATACAGGTCATTGTCAGACCCCCACTCTGACGGACCTCCTGCATAACAGCACCAGAATTACCCATTTTAAAGACTTAAACCTTGTCTGTGATATAAATAGGACCTGGTATATAGGTATGTTTCCCAGAGACTATCCCGTCTATGGAACAGGCTCCCCCACCATGTAAAGCAGAGGTCCTCCCTAACTCACTGGATGGGAAACCGGAAATTCATCCCTGCTTTGGCACCTGTGTCTATAATGGACACAGGCAGCCTGTAAATGGTCCATTTCCCAAGCCCCTGCTAACACTTATCAAGGGTATCCAAACTTGTCAGAGATTTAGGATGCATGACTGTGTTTAGCTCTTGTGGTCCTTAGCCTAGTAACCACCTATGAGCCTATGACCTCCTGTCCAGGGCCCATACTGTCAATATCTATCCTTTTGATGCTGGTTCTGGTTCAAACAGATTGGCATAGAGATGGTCTTTCTCTCCTTGAGTGCTTTTGCAGGCTATGGGCAGTGAGCCCACTTTGGAGTCGAACTCCTAGGTAGAGCAGCTCTTTTACTGTTGAGCTGGGTTGGTAACAGGTGCTCCTTGATATCAAGATTACCTTTCATAGTCTAATTCCTTGATATCGATGGTAGCTTTTCAGTCATAGTCAACACCCCCGTCTTCAAAAGACTTTTTGATTACCCCTCTCAAGAGTGACATTAGTGCCCTTCTGTTGACCCCAAGATTGTTTTATAGTGTAAGGAAATGTCATCAGTTACTGAAGAGAACACTACTCTTGCCCCGTTTGAGAGCCTAAAATTTCTATTCAACTTCACTATTGTCATTTGTCATCTGTTTTTGCACCCTTATTTTAGTATACCTTCATTAGTCAGAAATTGTACCTCAATGTCTATGCCTTAAGGAAGTATAGAATTTCATTTTGGCCTGATTCAGGTTTTCATAAAAGTATTTTTTCTCAGCTTTCATCTATTCTTACCGTCAGTGAAGCTGACTGGGGGTTGGTTGCTCACTTTTCTGTTTTTAATGTGTTCTGTAGGCTAAAAGTTGGCTTGTCCCTCTAAAAGTTCCACAGGAAGTGCTACTTTGCATACAAGAAGTAACCATCCTTTGCTGTTCTATGGGTAGCTGTCCCTTTAGAGGTTTTGCCAGGCCCTGCAGCCTGGCATAGTGTAGTTGCCCATTACTGCTTATCCGACTTCCTTTCCTGTGTGAAGTATGGCTATATTCTGTAGGTAGAGGGACTCTAGTTGTCCTACCTCTTGCCCATATTTTGACATATGCACGGGGAGGGGGTGCTAATTTACAGTTCATCTATGACCCTTCCTTGTTGTCCTGCAGGCAGTGTTCATACATGGGCTTTGTCCAAGATCTACTGCCTGACATACAGTGGATGTAAAAAGTGTACACACCCCTGTTAAAATGACAGGTTTTTGTGATATAAAAAAATGAGACCATAGTAAATAATTTCAAAATCTTTAATGTGACCTATAACCTGTACAATTCAATTGAAAAACAAATCTGTTAGGGAAAAAAAATATAAAAAATAAAAAATGTACAATAAGCTGGTTGCGTAAATGTGCAGACCCTTAAACTAATGCTTTGTTGAAGCACCTTCTCCTCTAACATGAGCAACGAGACCATAATCCTCAGTTAATATTAACTGGACCACCATTCATTCTCCTACAACCTCCCAAAATCTAAAGCTGTATAACCTCACACAGCTAATCACCTCTGCTACCCGGGCCTCCAAGCACTGTACTCCCCTGGCAGTACTCTTTACTGGATTCTAGTTTCTCACCCCTTTTATATCTCCGATAGCGGTACCCTTCCTGACTCTCTGTGATCATCTTCCCTCTTTTGTTCATCGCTTTCCTTTCTCCTTACAACTATCTCACACTTACATCTCTACCCGCTCTCTTTAACTTCAACCCTGAAACCTGCTCTAACTCTCTAAAACACATAAACTGGAGCCCTCTGAAACCCCCCTCCCTAGATAATGCTGTTGCCTACTTCAATAATACATTCATAGACCTGTTAAATAACTTTGCTCCCTCCAGAACCAAAAGAATTAAAAGCAATACTGTCCCATTGTTAACCAAAGAAACTACAACCATCATGCGTCTCTGCAACAAAGCCTGGAAACACTACCAGTAATATAAAACTCCCACCACCCTAAATGAATATAAGCTGCTTTACAACAAAGTTAAAAAAACGTATTCTACCCGACCGTAAATCCGACTTCTCCATACTTGAAAATAACCACAAGACCAGCCCTAAAAAATTCTGGAATGGTATCACCACCCTCCTCAATCCTCGCAAAAGAGACAATCCCTGCCCTAATCCGAATGCCTCCGATCTGTCCTTAGCCACCTAATTTAACTTCTCCTTTATTGATTCTATAGCCAAAGTAGCAACATCCTTCCGCAACAAAGCTTTACTTCCACCTCTTCCTATCTCTTCCTCCCCAAACACTACCACCTCCCAATCCCCTCCCTTCACTATCAAACCCATTCCTATCTCCACCATAAGAAAACTCCTTCAGAAATTGAAACCATGCTCAAATGCCCATGATGAACTTCCTTCCTACTTCCTAAAAACAGCTGCTGATATCATTGCCTTTCCCGTCTCCATTCTAATAAACTGGTCAGTCCAAGAAGGCTATGTACCCCTACCCTGGAAAAAGGCCTTTATCATTCCCCTTCATAAAGGGAGTAACAACGACATTCCCAATTTCTGGCCAATTGCCATCTTATCCTCTATCTCAAAAGTTTTAGAAAAATGTATTCACTTACAACTTTTACCCTACCTCATAGACAACCACCTGCTTACCCCCACAGAACATGGATTTAGTCCTGGCCAGAATACCACCACAGTCGCCAAAGCTCACAACTCTGGCTGCCTAGTGTCTACCCTCCTTCTGGACTTATCCACGGCCTTTGATACTATTTCTCATAATCTTCTCCTGTCCAAACTCTCTAATCTTAATCTATCCATCTCTTCTATCAACTGGTTTTCTAGTTACCTCTCCAATAGGCAACAAGCCATCAAATGGAAAAAAGCACCTCCTCCTTCCTCAATACTGCTGCAGGTGTACCCCAGGGTTCCATATTAGGTCCCCTACTGTTCAACAGTTTCATAAATGACTTCCACCAGAGTATTCCTAATGCTAAACTCATCCAATACGCAGATGACTCTACGATTATCTGCTCTGACACTTCCACCTCTGCCCTAACTCAAGATGCCTTCTCTTCTTTTGAGCGCTGGCTGTTGTATAACCACCTAGCACTCATCGCATCAAAAACTAAAATCATGATATTTATTCCTTCAAAAATACCACTATAGACAAGAATTCATTCTCCATTACTAGCCAAAACAATACCTGTGTCAAGGTAGTATCCCATGCAAAGCTTCTGAGTCCTTATTGACAAACAGTTAAAATTTGATACCCACCTACAAGCTAATATAAAGAAAACCCACCAGAAACTTGGAATGCTTTACTGCCAAAACCACTATCTCACTCCCTCTGTTTGTTCTCTCTATCACCTACGTCATTCCTTCCCTCCTATATGGTGCCCACTTCTTACTAACCTTCAATCTTCTCTAAAACTATCCTCCTCTTATAACAATGTAAGTTCACTGCTGGCTACAAATCCTCTTCCCACCACTGCAACACCCTACACAAATTGGCTACAACTGCCCAACTCTTCTATCTGTATTCAACTTACTCTTGCTCACAAACTCATCTTCAATCCCTGTCTCTGCCCCTCCTTTGCCTCCACTCTCAAAGTGCATATGCCTGTTAGCCAGAGTCCCTTAGTGTTGGCCTGTACTTCAGAGAAGTAGATGCCAAACAAAGAGTGGTCCCTGGACTGAACCCTGAGGTACTCCACTTGTCACTTGTATGGAGCTGGATTTGGAGTTGGCTACTTTTACAGTGTGGGTTCTGTCACTAAGCCAGTTGGCAACCCATCAAGTGACGTAGCAATTAATGCCCAACTTAGTAAGTTTATCTATGATTCCAGAGTCAGGAGCTGTGTCTTTAAATGCATTGATTTAATGTAGCGCTTTTTGGCGCCAATGAGGTTATTTAAATGGTAAGTTTCTTTATGTACTGTACTGATGAAGCTTGCCGTGGAGCAAGTGAAAGCGCTTAACCAGTTGTTTTTATATTATTAAATCCATTTTGCATTTTTTATCTTCGTTGAAGTAATTCATTTATCACAGTTGCAGATTTGGTGGAGACTGGCGTTCCATGACACGGAGGCTATACGCGTTTTTTTCTGTTGATTTTCGTTGGTTTTGTTGAACGCTTTTTCATTTGAATTTGGGTAGTTCACCTCATGGAGTCTGATTGGGACACTTCTCCATGCTCATCACCCTGTTCAGAACGAGGAGATATGGCTCGGGTTCAAGCTGAGCTGGCTGAATTATGGGATGAAGTGAGAAAACTGTCCCTTTTGTTGTCTAATTTTGGCGGTCAAGTTGCCGACAGCTGTAACAGTGTAGCTTTTAGGGGCAAGCACCCATCAGCACTTCCATCGGTCAATGTAAGTGCTGTTCCTATGCCCGTCCCGAATGGGGCACATAATGACAGTGTGGACAATTTCATTGAAATACCCAGTTACACACAACATTCCCCTGGAATTCCGAATGGACAGGGGACAGCTTGTGGATATGCTAAATTGATTGATTTACCAGTTACGCTACTGCCCATCAGTCAGCGGAACAGCAGTAGGTTGGGTACATCCGATTTCACGTTTGACTTTTCTTTTTGCGATCCTGACGAAGAGGCTAAGCGTACGGGCACTAAACCTAAGAGAATGCTGCCTAAAATGACCTATGCTCACACTAATAGTGGAGTTCCTATCGGAAAAGGTACTGTTACTATATCAGAGACACCTAGAGACACCTATTTCAACAGGCAAGTTGTATGCTAATATAAATAATCCATTAAAAAAATTCCTGGATAGTAACTGTGCATTTGATAACAGAATTTTGGAAAATGAGTCAGGAAGATCATCAGTACTTAAGGGTATACTTAAAGACCTTATTTTTTCTTTGGGTAAAAAATTGAATATTATTAATAATTTAAAGTTGGACAATGCTTATCTATCTAAATGTATTGAATCCAAAATAGTCCCTATGGGACTCAGGTTTTTTAAACATCCAATGGGGATTGAATTAACCAAACATATTAAATCTGAATTTAACCTATTTTTTGACCAATGTGGTATACAATTCATGCAGTCGTTAATCAAGTTTAACGATGAAAAGTTGGTTAAATGTATGCATGAAGTGGAAGAGGTTAATGAAATGATTAGAAACGATTTATTGTTCCCACAGTGGGAACACCCGTATGTTAAACAGTTCAATATGGCTGATAATATTATTAAAAAAGTGTACAATCATAAGAGCAAAAAACTTCATAGAGACACTGAGCAATATAATATGAGCAGAGCATATATTTGGGATAAGAACAAGGGCAAAAACTATCAAGTATGCCCGTACGGACACATTTGATAACATAAATTCTCATTACACATATCAAAGGGAAGAGAAACCCCATTTTTCTATGAGGACAACAGGGGGAAACAAAGAGACTGGAAATGGGGGGGGGGGATTGGAGAAAACACAATTATCAGGAAAATCGAGGACATCATCAGTACACAAGGGCTGCTTGCAAAACATTTGAACCAGATGGAAACTCGGAAATATGTGCGCCACAAGCTCAATTCTGACAGGCTGGTAGCCCCATCGAGCACGATGACATCAAAGTAAAAATAAGAAAAAAAAATAAAGAAAAAAAATCGGAAATGAAGGGGTGCTGCTCGGGAATCGTGGCACCTCATTATTTGGACCCCAAAACTCAGTAAAAACCGAGTAATTCAGGACAATTGGGAGGTATGGTATCCACCACTCCATGACTGACTGGTATGACCCCATCCTGGAGATAACTGTTGCTGCCTGAGGGATAGTGTTAGCAAGAAATGAAAGTTTGCAAGATTCAGGGGCCTTGGAATATATCTGAATCTATTTCATTGTTTTCTGTCTTAGCTATTAGTTATTGAGCCTCATCTTCCTCTAACTTCAGCATAACTTAAGTCGTCTATAAATATTTCCATTTGTGTATTATTTTTTTTCGTAATGTTTCTCAAATATTTGTACATGATCTTGGGTTATTTTTCTTGTCATAGGCTCCTTAAATTTGGCCATGTTTCCCCACTTTCTGCTGCCTAAGTCACTGTGCTAAACTGTTTGCGCTCTAGAGTTATTAAAAATAAGTTGTTTAACAGAAACCTTACTAATGTGCGTGTTATCCAAATACTGCCATTGTTTCCTTTAGCACTCTGTTGTTGCTCTTCTTGTCCCGAGTCCCCTTTCTTCTGTAGTACTTGAACCTTTGTCAGATTCCTACTCGTTCCTTCCCATATTACTGTAACATTGTTTTAAACTTCATTTTCATTTCAGCTCCCCTACGTGCTATTCTTTTTAAGTAGTTTTTATCTCCCCTAATTATATAGCATACCCATTCCTTAAATTCGTCTTCTTTTAACAGATAAGTAGAACAGCGGCAGTGTCTCAGTTGCACTTCATTACCACGCATTCTTTTTAAGTAGTTTTTATCTCCCCTAATTATATAGCATACCCATTCCTTAAATTCGTCTTCAAAAATCACTGAACCCACAGACATTGCCAACATACTGGCAGACAGGTTCAGCGCAAACCTCACCCCCCTCTCCCCCCCAAAAGGAGAGATAACTATCCCAACAGAGTGTAGCCTCCCAGACATCTCAAATGCGCAGGTGAAAGCTGCTCTCTCTAAAGCTAAAAACACAGCATCAGTGGGACCGGATGGTGTCCCCGGCTGTGTGCTACATGAACTCAATAAAGAACTAAAACCGCACATAAGGCAGCTGTTTAATCTTAGCCTTACCACAGGACATGTGCCCAAGGAGTGGCGTATGGCAACTGTGGTCCCACTCCACAAAGGCGGTGCCTCTACGGACCCTGGTAATTACCGCCCCATAAGCTTAACAAGCCTGGTCTGCAAAGCTATGGAGAGGATCATAATGGAACTCATAAACAAGGACATAGGGGACTTGCAGACCTTGGACCCAACCCAGTTTGGCTTTGTCAACGGCAGATCTTGCCTTTTGAACTTGATTGACTTCTTCAAAACAGTTACCAAGGCCATTGATGAGGGAAAGGCAGTCCATACAGCCTACCTTGACCTTGCAAAAGCTTTCGACACAATACCCCACTCGGGTATCATAGAGAAACTTACCAGCTTAAATGTAAACCCATATGTCACAAGATGGGTTGCAAACTGGCTAAAGGACAGAACCCACAGGGTTAGAGTTGCTGGAGCCATGTCAGACTCCAAGCCGGTTACAAGTGGTGCCCCACAGGGCTCAGTCCTTGGCCCCCTATTGTTCGGCATCTACTTCTCAGAAGTACAGGCAAACATAGGAGGACTATGGCTGACAAAGTTTGCGGATGACTGCAAACTGGGTGCCATAGTGGATAGTACATCGGACACAGACATCCTTCAGAGGGGTCTCACGGAAACTGATAGCTGGTGCCAGAGCCATGGCCTGAAGTTAAACGCAAAAAAATGTATAGTCATACCCTTCGGGAAAAACAAGGTAACCCCAAGCTACTATATAGATGGCAACCCACTAAGCACAGAAGAGGTTATCAGGGACCTGGGTACCCAGGTTGACAGTGGCCTCTCGTTTGACACTCACATTGCTAAAGTGGTTCGAAAGACCTTCTACATTGCCCATCTGATCATGAAGGGATTCACATCCAGATCAAGTGAGGTCATTGTTCCCCTGTACTCTTCACTTATCAGACCAATGATCGAGTACAATGCCCCATTCGGGATGTATCTCACCCGACACCTGCAGCAATTGGAGAGACCCCAAAAGTTCCTCACCAAAAGGATAAAGGGACTCCAAAACCTGTCATATACTGCCAGACTGAAGAAACTCCAACTCTATTCAGTTGCATACCGTCTGCTCAGAGGTGACCTGTGCCTGTCATACAAGGCCATGACCAACCAGGAATTAATGGACATGCTCCACCTCAAAAAATCCAAATCCACCAGAACCACTAGAGCAAGTGACTTAAACCTTAGCACGGATATAAATAGGACGTGCTGGAGGGATAGATTTATCACCCAGAGACTCCCCATGCTGTGGAATAAAATCCCGGTCCATGTGAGGCAGAGCACCTCGCTGGCTCTGTTCAAGAGAAATCTTGACCGGTGGATGGGAGATCGTAGGTTTACCCCGGGAATCATCTCTGTGCACTGCTGGACAGAGGCACAACAAACTAATGGGCACATTATTTCTAACATAAGGGGTGGCGTAAGCCACATAACTTTGGGCTAGGCTTATAAATGCCTTAGGGCAGATAGCCTAGTATAAACCTATGAACCTATGAACCTATAATAGTCAACAGTAAAAATCAAGATACAACTGTCTGGATTTGTTGTCCATAGATTTCTTAAACGCCCTCCTATAAGGCCTATTATGTGCTGGTGCATTTGCACTTTTTAGTTCAGTTGTAGGTTCCAAAATGCCTTTTAACATATTGCTTTCGTATCCCCTCACCAAAAAATCATTTTCAAGTTTATTTAGTTTCTTCAGGAAGGGTTCCATTTTTTGTGGTGATTCTAGCCAGCTTGTAGCCCTGGGACTTAACAATGTTATATTTCGTCCTGGTGGAATGCAGACTCTTATGTAGCAGGAGGTTTACTCTGGTAGGCTTTCTGTAAAGATCTGTGTCAGTTTTACCTTGGTCCAAGTCTTTGGTGAGCTGCATATCTAAAAAGACTGCCGATTTGAGACTGTGGGAAGAGGTGAAACATAGGAAGCTGGTGGATTAACTCTAATAGCTGATACACTCTTCTAATTTAGCACCGTCTCATTTCCATACAATAAAACTTGTCATCAATAAAGCGCAGATACACAGTGATATATTGCATGTGTTCTCTCTTCTAAACATAATCCTTCTCCCTTTTGCCTAGGGCTATGTTGCCTAAGCTAGGACCATAGCTGGCCCCATAGCTATGCCACTCTTTTGTTTACAGTACTTTACATTAAACGTAAAGAAATTGTAGCTAAGCACCGTATCTAAAAGTTTACGTGTTCTTTCATCTTGTGCTGGTGTGCCATTGTTTTTCCTGTAAGAATCAACCACTGTTTCAATACAGTAAATTATTGTTAAGATCATCACCCTACTTGGGTATTGTTATTAGTGACACCTTAAATGAGCTCCATATATATAATATTTGTTCTTTTTACGTTATTCAAAACTATATATGTCTTAGTGTTGTAAGGTATTGACATGTTTTATGACGATTTCCTTTCTCTTCCTTCAAAGTCAACCTTGCAGAGTGAGAGTACTCCAGCTGAAGAGGAGGAAGAACTTTCCACAGAGTCTCATGTTATAGCTGGGCAGATCATTCATGCCACAGAGGAGCAACAACAGGCGGAACAAAGCAAGGATGTGTCACAAGAGTCAGAGATCGTAGCAGGTGATGCCAGCAAGGAGCCAGATTATGTGCCTGGTGCTGCTGCAGGAGAAAAGGACATCTCTGAAGGAAAAAATGGTAATGTTTCTGTTACAGAATTGGAGAATACCCATGTATGAAATTAAGAAAGGAAGAACTTTAAAAATGTCATTTTTGTAAAGAAATATAGAAAACTTTAAACTTGTATCCTACCCCAAATGTGTCCATAATTGTATATAGCTGGTTTTATGGCAGTTTGTCAGCAGGTGTAATGGGCAGCACAGTCGTCTGCCATCTGGAAAAAGCAAATGTTAGTCTACAGTGAAATTCTTCACTATACATTTCATTCCACCTTACACTGTCTTCAGATTACCTCTCTTCAGTAAACTTCCATTCTCAATGTCTGCCACCAGTTTTCACAATCAGTCCCTCTCTTTATGGCATTCACTACCTCCCCAACACACACACACACACACACACACACACACACACACACACACACACACACACACACACACACACACGTTATACGTTCCTCCTTTTCATTTCTTGTCCTTTTCTTTGGTTGTGAAACCAGGCTTAGTGCTTCAGCAGTCTGATAACCACCTATGAGCCTCTCACACCTTGATATTATTGGCATATGCATTACTAAAAGGTAATATTGCTTCACATACTGTTTTCTTTATGCTGCTGATAGTGATGTCTTGTGATTCTCTAAGGTTGTTAAATTTACTGCTGTTAGTAATTATCAAGTATTTGTGTGATATTGGCCTTCTTAAATGGCTACATACTGATCAACAGCTTAATTTCAGCTCTCCCAATGTGAAAGCAGAGACTGAGAAGAAATAGCCAATAATACTGTAATTTTGGCTAAAACTCAGTTACTGGCTTGTAAGTACACAGTGTCTGTATGCCAGAAAAACTTAGATTTAGAGAACCTGAAAGAAAATCAATCGGAAAAGGAGTAGAGAAAACCCAGGCTGGGAAGAGTCCGGCAGGTGTTCAATAAAAAGCAGTTCAGGCTTCAACTTTGGTACCAGAGATGGCTTCCAGTAATTCACAGAAAAAAAATAAACCAGAATGTACTTGGAGGTGATTAAAATAAATGAAATATTGAAGGAATATATTGCCTTCAATAACAAAAGGCTGGAAAAATAGAAGAAGCTATTTTAAATGAAGAAAAGGCCGGCTGAATTTGAAGCATCTCAAGAATAGCTGATTCAAAAAAAATGGTAGCATTAGAAGACAGAGCGAGCAGAGAGAACCTCAGATTTTCTACCATACCAAATAAATAGGAAGGAACAAACTGCATTAATTTTATGAAAGGGCAAATAAGCAACTAGACTGGGATTCCACAGTAGACTTCCTTATTTGAAAGGGTGCAATGCGTGTTTTGCTCCAAACTTACTCATATGAAAATAGCCAAAACTTGCATTATTAAAGATGCAATCATGCTAGCAGAAAGCATTAATCCTGACAAAACTATGACAGAAGGCAAAAGTATTTGTGGAAAATTAATCACTGCACACTAGTCAGAAGAGAAGCAAATTTATCCCAGTGATCAAGGGAATATTGAGATGCAGATGTGAGATTCAAGCTGCTGTATCCAGCTATCTTCAGAATATTTTTTTTCCTGGTGGATCAAACCATTTTTGATGCAAAACAGGCTAAGGAGGGAAAAAGTTTATCCATCAAAAACTGAGCCTTCAGGGGGGACTCTGCTACTCATTCTGACAGTAAAGCTCATACAGAAATGTTGCCAGTGAAACTTTTTTTCAGTGTTCTAAAGGAAAATACTTGAGACAGAAAAAAAGGACAGAAATTGATTAGAAGAACCAAGAGTACCCTGGACTTGAACCACAGTCTAGTATTGGGAGATAAATTAGTGAATAAATGAGAGACAATAAAGCATGGGTCACATTTATGAAATATGGCTTTGCAAAAAAGTGGGTGAGAAAGGCAAAATACCTGCTGACTTTCTTAAACTTGTGGGTGGACTGTAAAGCATACATCCCATTTTATCATTAATATTTAGAAGGACACTAAAAGGGAAAAAACTGTAGTAAAACAATTTTTTTTCTTGTTAGTATTTGCATAAAACATTTCATTTCATAAACTGCATATTTTTTATAGTATAAGGCAGTTTTATATAGTGTGGATTGACTGATGTTCTTCGTGTTTCACTGTTGCAGTCATTACATTTGGGTAATCCTGCTGGCAGGTTGCCCTCAGTCGGCCTGAATTCCAAAGTCTTGGTTCCTGCATCGGCTGCTGTCGCCCCTTCCCTGATGTCGGGTCGTCAGGGGTATAAAAGAAGCAGCCAACGCCATTTTCATCAGTCTTTCTTGCCGCGCAGTGCCCGAAGCAGAAGCAGTTCGCAAGTGCCGGTCAGCCGACTACTGAGATTTTCGTGTTCGAGTTTCAGACCCGAAGTCTTCAATAAAGCTAAGTACCCCATTGGGGAAACTTTTTTTCTTGCTCCAGACCGATGTCAGAAAAAGTTAATAATTGTATTTCTTGAGGGAAGCAAATACATCATAAGGACTTTCATTCTTACAGTATTCTTTGCCTAGGCCCTGATCACAACATTTTTGGTTGTCGGTTTTGTGCTAGATTTAACCAACGCACTATTAAGCATCGGTATGATTTTCATTTAAACTATTTTGGACGCCGGTTTAATTATCCAGAAATGTCATTGGATAGCCATTCGACTACCGGAGTTCACAAAAAAACACAAAGAAAAGGAGAGAGATAAACAACCGAGGTCCAAAACCGACGACGAAGCTTCTCCTAAGCTAGTCGCCAGTTCTCAGTGAGGCACTTTTGCAGCCCCTGACGCCCACTACTTTAGAGTCGCAAGCCGCTACCGACTCCCACGCCTCGGACACTATTCCCTCAGATGGGTCCGGAGCCGCTGAGCAGGCACCGGCTTATGAGGGTGTATTCAGACCTAAACATATTTACATTAAACCAACTTCAGCTTCAAAGGCAAAGACTAAAGCACCTTCTAAAGCAACGAAACAAACTCAAGAGCCACGTGGACAGGCCTCTATGCCCAAAAAACAGATGCTCAAAATGGCCGAAGACTTGATTACCTTGACCAGGGGTTCCCATCCCCCTCCTGATAAGAGGGCTAGGCAAGAGACTGACTATGAATCTTCAGATCAGGTTTCCATTTCTTCTGATTCCTCTTCTGATCAGGAATATTCTCTTCCCCTATGAGGATTCTGATGCTGAAGAATCTATACCTTCACCTTCTCCTCCAGGGGACTATTCTTTTGGGGAAATGTTGCATACCATGAGGGAGCATTTCCACTGGGAGAGCCAAGATTTTTCAGAATCTAAAAAGAGGCTCAGGGATTTCCTTTTACTACCTCAACACAGGCCTCTAGCCATTCCACCTGTGTTAGCCATTGTAGATGACGTGTTTTTGGAGTCTAGTCTGACCCCTGACTCCTTACCTCCAGCTCCTGTTAAGCCTGACAAATATTACAGGGTTCCTGACTCTCATAAATTCCTTTTTAAAAACCCTGCTGCAGACCCAGAAACTATTTCACAGGGTCCCAAAGGAGTTAAGGCTTCCGCTGCAAATGTGCAGAAAACAAGGAAATGCAGGATTTATTGCATGTAGCTGAACAAGTTGGAAAGCATACTTTGCAATGTGATTTTGATTCTTTGGAGACCTCCTGCAGGGCGCAGTTACGGGTTCTGTAATTAGGAGGCATGTTTGGTTAAAGGAACAAAATCTGCCTGATCATGTCAAAGTTAAATTATTAGATGCACCTTTACTGCATGATACTTTGTTTGGTGTTAAGGCAGAAGAGGTGTTAAAGAAAATGGAGGACAAAACTAAATCTATGCAAACTGTCAAAGATTTTTTTTTACAAGTACAGCCACCTAGGTTTAGTAGACACTGGCCTACAAAGAATTGGTCTTTTCCTGTGTCAGACAGACCTCAAAGGGGCAGATCCAGACACCCTAGAAGCAGATACCAGGTGCAAGGTTCATACAGGTCAAAACAATGGGGTGCTTCTACCTCCAAAGTTGGAGAAGACAAATCACAGCCATACAGGAAACAGTCCCAATGACTTCCCCCTGCCTGCACCAAGCACTTACCTCCTGGCAGCACCCTTAGGGGGAAAATTAGCACTTTTTTTCTCAAAATTGGCACATTATAACCCAGGACAAGTGGGTTCTAAATATAGTGTCACAAGGCTACAAGTTCCATTTCCATACCCTGCCAAAGGCAAACGGCTGGCCAGATCTGACAAAAAATCAATGGGTAGAGACACAAAAACAAGTCTCATCCCTCATGGACATGAGGGCCATTCAGCAAGTACCAGAGCAAGAGCAGGGACAAGGATTTTACTCAAGACTGTTCTTGGTACCCAGAAAGGACAAGGCCTGGAGACCAATACTGGACCTATCTATTCTAAACACTTTCCTGGATATACCAAAATTCAAGATGTTGACCTTACAGCAGCTTCTGCCCATGCTGGGCAGCAAGGCTTGGCTCGTGACTTTAGACCTAAAAGAGGCATACCTGCATGTCCCAATCAGACAATCATGCAGAAGATACCTCAGATTCAAGGCTAGCTCAATGCATTACCAATTCTCTGCACTGCCCTTTGGCTTATCTACTGCACCCAGGGTCTTTACAAAGTGCCTGGCACCAGTAATTGCATTCTGCAGACAAAGAGGAATACAAATATATCCTTACTTGGACGACTGTCTAATTCAAGCAGAGAACAAGGACATTCTTCCACAGCATCTGGCGTTTGTGAAAAGACTTCTAACATGCCTAGGTTACACAGTCAATGAAAATAAATCAAAACTAGTACCCACTCAAAAGACAATATTCCTGGGTGCAAGCTTAAATACAACTGCCCAGATGGCTTATCTCACGCCAGACAAACAAAGGCAACTGACTACCTATTTCAAAATGTTGGCAACAAAGGTCCAGTTATCTGCAAGAAAAATTCTGCAGGCTTTGGGCTTCATGGCATCCTGCATCCTACTAATTCCATATGCAAGACTGCATATGAGGAAACTTCAATGGTACCTAAAAAGTATTTGGACTCAACATTGCCACAGCCTGGAAACAATGATTACTCTCATTCCCTGCCTGCAACAGGAGTTTCGATGGTGGGCAAAGGCTTGTCACCAGAACAAGGGACAGCCATTCACATTACCCCCCAGCCAGGAAGACACTAACAATGGATGCATCAGATTATGCCTGGGGGGCCCACATGGCAGGAAGATGCATTCAGGGCACATGGTCCTCAAACCAAATGCATCTGCATATCAATCAAAAAGAGATGCTAGCTGTTCAAAATGCCCTGACAGCCTTCAAGGACCTACTTCATCCGGGACAACTGCTGATAAAGACAGACAACACCACGGTCATGTGGTATATAAACAAGCAGGGGGGCGCAGATTCTTACCCCCTTTGCAGACTAACCATGACTTTGTGGGACACAGCATTGACTTACCAAGTACATCTGCAGGCACAATTCCTGCCAGGAAAGAAAAACACTCTGGCAGATGAACTAAGCAGAAACCTCATGGATCCCCATGAGTGGCAGTTGGATCCACAAGTCTTCAGCATGATAACAAGGAAATGGGGATGCCCGGACATAGACCTATACATAGATCAATTTGTCTCCCTTCACAACCACCAACTAAAAAGATTCTGCACAAGGACTTATCACAGACAAGCATTGAAAGTGGACGCCCTATCTTTCAGTTGGAAAAACCTATCGGTATATGCCTTTCCTCCACTGCCTCTCCTCCCCAAGGTACTCCTAAAGGTCAGACAGGAGAAACCAAAGGTGATACTGATTGCCCCAGACTGGCCCCACCAGTACTGGTATCCAATCCTAATGAACTTGTCTCAATGCCCAGCTTGCACCTTACCTCAAATACCTCATCTACTGTCCCAGCAAAACAGTCATATCCTGCACAGCCAACTCAGTACTTTAAACCTGGCAGCATGGCGGATAATGTAGTCATACAAACCACACCTCTCAGTAAAGCTGTGATGGATGTCATTTTGGAAGCCAGAAGGCCTTGTACTAGAAAATCTTATGCTGGGAAATGGAAGAGATTCTGTGCTTGGAACCAGGCACAAGGAACTGATACAGCTGTACCAAATATTCCTCAGATTTTGCAATACTTAACTGAGATGCTAGACAAAGGCCTATCTTTTTCATCAATTAAAATTCATGCCTCTGCCATTTCGGCTCATTACAATACAGAGCCACCAATCTTCTCTCATCCTTTATTACAGCAGTACCTCAGAGGAGCCAAAAATGTAAGGCCTCCAAGGAGATCACCAACACCTGCATGGGACCTCAACTATGTCTTGGAAAAATTCACCCTGCCTCCTGTTGAGCCAGCTACTACTACTGATATAAAGTTTTTATCTTGGAAAACAGTTCTGCTCCTAGCAATAACTTCTGCAAGACGAGTTTCAGAGCTACAGGCACTCATGGCTGTGGAACCTTTTATCATTTTTTATCCAGACAGGGTCTCACGGATGACAAACCCAACATTTATGCCTAAGGTGGTGTCCAGTGTGGCTCTTAACCAAACTATTCACCCGCCAACTTTTTATCCAAATCCACAGAACAAGGGGGAGAGAATTCTGCATTCTTTGGACGTACACAGACAGCTTAGATTCTACTTGGACAGAACCAAGGTTTTCAGGAAGACAGAGCAATTACTAGTGGCATATGCTGCAGGATCACAAGGAAAGGCTATCTCAAAGCAGACTATTTCAAAGTGGATAGGCCACTGCATTAATTTCTGCTATTTACACCATGGCAAGCCAGTGCCCAAGGACATTAGGCCACATTCCACCAGAGCTGCAGCCACTTCAGCAGCCTTTCTCAGGGGAGTATCAACCAACAACATTCTAGAGGCTGCTACTTGGAGTTCAGTGCACACCTTTGCAATGCACTATCATCTGCCACTCTACTCTAAATCCAGGGCAGGCTTTGCCACTGCAGTTCTGCAGGGCCTCATAGCCGCTCCTAATGCTGTTTAACTCCGGCCTCCCAACCATAGCTTTGGGACTCTACCCAAATGTAATGACTGCAACAGTGAAACATAGTACAGTTGTGTACATTTACCATAAATGTAGATGTTTGAGTGTATTCACTGTTGCAGTCCAGGTTACCCACCCGCCATCCCCCTTTTTTCTGCTGGAACTTTTCTTTCCTTCTCTGATTTATACAACCTATGTGGTGTATTTGCTTGTAGATGAAGGTAAAGATTATATTGGTGCATGTATTTTTATTTATATATATATATATATATATATATATATATATATATATATATACATATACATATACATATATATATATATATATATATATATATATATATATATATATATATATATATATATAGCTACCCTTTTAGGGGGCACCTGACATCTGGGGCAAGAAAAACTGAAGAAAATGGCGTTGGCTGCTTTTTTTATACACCTGACGACCTGACGTCAGGGAATGGGCGACAGCAGCCGACGCAGGACCCAAGACTTTGGAATGCAGGCCAACTGAGGGCAACCTGCCAGCAGGATTACCCAAATGTAATGACTGCAACAGTGAATACACTCTAATGTCTACATTTATGGTAAGTGTACACAACTGTACTTTTTGTGATAAAGAAATCTAGACATTACATTACGCCAAGAAAGGCTGGACAGAAGTAAGATGAAGTTTAATATGCTGTGATTTGTTTGCGCTGCAGGGGTGGGGCTGAGTGTAAATTGTATTTATTGTACTGTATGTAGAATTAAGATAACTTTTCTTATTTTTACAAGGGTGATTGTCTATATTAATGTCTTTGGCTTAAACTATAAACAAGTGTTTTTTGTAAGCAAGTAAGCCTGAAAAATAAAGACAAATGGTTAAAGCCATGGAAAGTAAGTTCCTTGAATCTGCAAACATGTTAGCTTGTTTTTCCATTAGCAAGTGTTGAAAGTGTGAGTCAAGAAGTCTGCAGCTGAGGACACTTGTATATTCTATTCTGAGTGATATTTACAAATATTCTTTCATGCATTTGTAAAGATGTTAGCTTTTTTCCTCTCCCTCATTGCTGATTACTTTTACATGGAGAGGAGCTTTCTGCAGGTTCAAGCAATTAATCTTGAGAGTTCTGTGCATTTTTACTGATGGAACTGTGGAATGTAAAGGTATAAATGCAAGCAGTTCAGTGAAAAATAAAGTTGGAAATTATGGGAAGTAAATAAGAGACAGCAAACTCCCTAGCAGCCTGGGTACTTTAATGCATTTAGTAGAACAATGTAAAGTTTAATTTTATTTAAAGATGGCCAGTGTTTTTTCCCCATATGGCTAAATGTTAATGTTTCTGAAAGCATGCAAACTATTTTTCACATCTGGGAGGGGAACAGAGACAATACACTAAATGGTGTCTGTTCTTTTAAGTGGGAACACAGGCTGTAACATGTGCTTTAGCATGGTTAACCTTAATTTTAGGTTAGGTAATTCTTGTGGGTGCACATTTGGGGCAGTTCTATGTGGAGGGTTAAACTTAATTTTTTGAAGATGTGCTTAGTTGTGTTTTTTTTTCTTAAGTTAACTGGGAATTGTGTTGTGAAAATGTATTTGTTTGCTTGAGGGTTTTCATTTACAACAAAAGGTCTTGAACATATGGCATAGGCTCAAATGAAGATGAGAAGGAACTGCATAAAAGATCAGCCTGCCAAATATTAGTGTGTGAATGTAAAACAAAAGTTGGAAATATACATTCAAAAAACTGTCATGTCTATTAGATGGGAACATTAGTTTTCTGTCATAATGGTTATGCTATCTGTATTATCCTGAAACGTAAATGGCCTTACAGGTATAGACAAAAACAAAAAAAAAAAAGAGTACTGAATTATATTAAGAAATGCAGAGCGCCTATAGCAATGCTGCAGGAAACGCATTTGGAAAGAAAACAAGTGAATTTGGCAGAGAAGGAATTTCATGATGGATATTCAGCAGAATGTAAGGGACAAAGGAAAAATGGAGTAATAATGCTGATTGCTAGAGGGGCTCCGGTAGTGATTGAAGAATGGGGGGGGAAAGACAATAATAGTAGATTTGTGGTAATAATGAGCTATTGGCAATGGAGGAGAATCATATTGGGGTGTTTATATTCCACCAAAAACTGCTCTTGTGAAGCATAAGAAGTGCTTTCAGCAGGGAATATTACTTATAGGTGGGGACTAGAACTTGATTTGCAATAGTAATGATGTATCTGGGGAACCTAACAAGAGGGTAGATTACTGAATACATTTATATTTACATATTTGGTATGGAAGGTGTGAATTTGCTAGTAGGAACTCTGACAGAATTGCATATTATTCCCCAATATACAATAACTTGACTAGACTACATAAAAACTGGTGTTTTACAGAAACATGTGCATTTGATTAAAAGCTTCAACACCCATCCAATAAATGTTTCAGATCATGCAGTGATAAAAGCTATGGTAAACATGCAGGGTAATGAAGTAAAAATTAGACCCTGGTGTTTTCCCACATACCTGTTAAAAAGAGAGGAATTTAAGGAATGGGTAGTGGAAATTATTGAAGAGCTTTTGGAGAAGATAGAAATTTCTTCATAAGTGATGGCTAGTAAGTGGAATAAAATGGAAATAGAGTTTAAAAATAGGGTAGAAGTAAGAGAAACAGATCTCCTTAAGAAGTAATTATTTACAAGGGCTGCAAAGATTAACATATTGCAGAATAAGAAGAGACGCAACAGCAGAGTGCTAAAGAGAAGAGAGAGTATTTGGATAATATGCTTGAGTTTAGAATGATTTTTTTAAGCAGATATTTTTGACAACTCTAGATCATAAAAACTTTTAGCACAGCAACTTATGCAGCAGAACATAGAAGGGGGTCCGCGCCAAACATAAGGAGCTTATAGCAAGAAGAAAAAACACAGATCCTGTAGAGGCATTAAAGATATTTCAGAAATTTTATGAAAATGTTTATAAAGTAGAAGAATGTGGAAATCGAGAAATAAGCAAGAAAAATGAGAGCTACACATTGATAAGCAACCGAAAAAAGTGGATTATTTGAACTGAATTCTGGAGCCGTTTTTCTGGAAACAGTGGGATTTGCACATCATCTTCTTTCTGCTTTTAAAGTCAAGAAAGTGTACAAATGGAAATATTTATGGAAGACTTGATTATGTCAAGCTTAGAGGAAGATGAAGCTCAGCAGCTAATACTTAAGACAGGAGAGAATGAGATAAAAATTATGAGATGTAATTCAGTTTACAGGAAAGTCTCTAGTCTCCAGGAACTGATGGTATTCATGTGGAAGCTTGGAAATTAGGAAGGAAGAAAGTTGATGAAGATCTGGAAGATTTTGTTAAACAGTATTTTAAAAGGAGAGAAAACACCAGCATTTTAGAAGAAAACTGTGGTGGCTGTATTACCCAAAGATAATAAAGACCCATCAGACCCAGCTTCATATAGAACCATTTCAATTTTAAACCATGATTATAAAGTGTTTATGACAAAATTAGCTAAAAGAATGCCAAAGGTGTTAAAAAAATTGATAGAACTGGATCAGTGTGGTTTTGTGGACAGGAGGCACACATTTGACAATGTTAATAGAATAATGATGATCCAGAGGGAAACGGAATGTAAGAAAATATTGCTGTGGTTAGTGGGTGTCAGTGTAGAGAAAGCATTCGACAGAGTAAGATGGGCGTTTATGAGTAGGGCAATGGAAGTGTTTGCATTCCCTGCTACGTTAATGAGGTTAATTAGGAGGACAAATGAGGGATCAGAAGCAAGAACTAAAGTGTGAGGGTTCTTCTTTGATAAGTTGTGTTTGAACATAGGAAACGGGCAGGGGTGTCCCCTTTCCCTTTTATTTGCTTTATATTTAGAGCCATTGGCAAAGAAAATAAGAGGCTCTGAAGTTCAAGGCTACAGTAGGTATGGTAATCAAGAAAAGTTGGTTCAGCATACCAGTATTTATAGGGATGCGATAAGATAATTTATTTAGGAGTATGGATAAAAAGGCATCTGTTATGGCTGCTAAGCATGTGTGTGAAGACACGAAACAAAAGATAATACAAAAACTGAGAAACTGGAAGCTCTTGTTCATGGATGGTAAGATAGAAGCAGTGAAAACATTTTTAGTCTCTCTAGCTTTATATGTGGGGCAGGTATATTTTTAACAACCACAGGAGAATCTGTGGACAATAGTAAATAAATAAAGAATTGAAGGGATTTATCTTGGTGGGGAAGAAGAGCAAGAGTTAAGTGAGATAAGATGATCCTTTCAAGAGAACAGGGTGGTTTAGGATTACCTTATTTGAAGGAATATTTATAGTTGTGCAGTTAAGGCTTATATATGTGTGTGTGTGTGTGTGTGTGTGTGTGTGTGTGTGTGTGTGTGTGTGTGTGTGTGTGTGTGTGTGTGTGTGTGTTTGTGTGTGTGTGTGCACGAGCGTGTATGTATAAATACACAGCAGCTGAAGGTTATAATTAAGTGGAAAGATATGGTAATGAAACAGTAGGGGTTCAAGAAATAAGGAGAGAGTGGGCATTGTAGGGTTCAAGAAATAAGGAGAGAGTGGGCATTGTAGGGTTCAAGAAATAAGGAGAGAGTGGGCATTGTAGGGTTCAAGAAATAAGGAGAGAGTGGGCATTGTAGGGTTCAAGAAATAAGGAGAGAGTGGGCATTGTAGGGTTCAAGAAATAAGGAGAGAGTGGGCATTGTAGGGTTCAAGAAATAAGGAGAGAGTGGACATTTGGATGGATATCCTTGAAGAGAATAATAACCATACAGAATATTGTATTCATAAAGTGGCAGAAAGTATTCTAACAACTAAGCCTAAAACTAAGGATGGAGAAAGGAGATTTTGCCATCCGGGATGACTGCAAGTAGGAGTCCAGAAAATGAGCAAGAGGAAGCTGGAATTTACAGGAAAAAACTGTCAAAGGAGCCAAGGTATTGGGTGCAAAAACTGGAGAGAGTGGGACGAAGACAAGAATGTTTGGACTGCAGGCTATTTGACTGCCTTCCTTACCAGGCAGGGATTGATATCAGGGTATAAGAAAAGAGAAAGGGATAGCAGAATCCTAAGTGAAAGACCCACTCTTCTAAAGTTTTTAGTTGAGTGTAGAACAGAAGACTCTGTTTAAAAGTGATAATTATAGGGCATATAAAATATTGCATGATGACTATAAGAATCGATCAAAGGAGGTTAAAAAAGATTGGGAAGAGAGACTGGAAAAGCAATTTATTTTATTTCACATTTGTTAACGGGCTTGGTCCAGCTGAGGTACAGATAACCCATTTTCGGCGGAGACCCGAGGAGAAAAGCTCCAGTAACGTCTACAGCAATAAAAATTAAAAGAAACATTAAGATAAAACAGAGTACAAACTGAAATGCCAGTATACGGAACAAATTATAGTTGTCGCATAAAGTGTGAGCACAAAAATATACACATGCAAAACAGTTTAGTCACAGTGCTGAAAAGCTAGCATGTTCTAATATTTACCAGAATTAGAAGTAATGTCAAAACACTTCCTAAGTAGAGGTTGTAGAATGTGAATAGACAGAGGTATACGGAAGTTTAAGTGGGATGATTGCAGGGGAGGTTGAGAGTGGGATGATTGCAGTGACAGATCTGTCTTTATAAAGTTGTTGGCATGAGTTATACTCCTGATATGTAATGGGAGTTTGTTCCAACTATGAGAGACAGTATTTATAAAGGTTTTTGCCTATATTTTTACAGGGTTTACAGGTCAATAGTAAGAGTTGGTTGGAACTATAAAGAGGATGATATTGGGGGTGTAATAGGACAGAAGTTTGGAAAGTGATGGACAGGTAGTGGAGTTGAGTGAGAATAAACTGATGTGGGAGTTCAAGCTAGTGAAGTTTCTGTAGGGCCAGGCAGTGGTGGGAGGAGTAGGGATGATTTACAGCAAATCTAGCAACTTTATATGTTATTTCGAGTTTGTAAATAAGGGAAGATTGTAGGTTAGTCAGGATAGGGGAGGCATAGAGTAGGGTGGGTAGTAAGAAAGCTCGAGCAAGGGCACATTCGGATTCTGCACTAAGATATTTTTTATTTCTGTAACGTAGGCCTAATTTTTGGTGTTTTTTTTTTTTTTTTTTTTTTTTTTTGATGCTTTGTTGGACATGTAGGTCAAATTTTAGTTGGTCATCAATAATAGTGCTGAGGAGTTTAGTTTGTGTTTCAACTTTTATAATAGTGTTGTTGAGAGAAGAGATTGAAAAGGTAGATTTACAGTGGGAGAAGGAGTCAGGCAGAAAAAGGAGGAGCTTTGTTTTGTTGGGATTGAGGATGAGCTGATTGTCATTGAGACATCTTTCTACAGAAGAAAGAGTTTTTTGTAGTAGTTAACAGGTCTGTCAAGTTTTCAGAGACCGATATCAATGTGGAGTCATCTGCATATTGGACGATAGAGGAGTGACCGCAAGAAGTATGGAGGTTATTGGAAAAGTGTGGGAAGAAATAGCCAGGGAATTGTTATGGCTAGGCTTGTATAGGCCCTAGGGCCGATAGCCTAGTACCAACCTAAGAACCTATAAGATGTTGAATAGCAGAGGGCCAAGGATGGAGCCTTGGGATATCTCAGTTTGGATAGAGAGGAAAGGGGAGCAAGAGTTAAGCCATCTGATTGTTGTCTGTTAGAGAATGCTGGAGAACCAGTTGAGGCAGTGTGAGAGAGGTTGAGACAGGACAGTTTGGAGAGGAGTAGAGAGTGAGAAAGTGTGTCAAGGCTTTAGATAGAGGAACAGGCAAAATACAACTTTGTTGTCTCTGGCCATGGCAACAGTTTCAGAGAGGAAAATAAAGGCAGTAGGGGTGCTGTGTTTAGGGCGAATATAGGAGTGAGATTTTCTTGGATAAGATGTGTAATTAGTTGATAGTGGATACATTTTTCAAGGATTTTACACAGGAGAGAGGATAACTAGGTTCAGTTGAATTGCCACCGATTTACAGAGGAACAATAAGAGAACATCTGTATGGCTCCCAAGTATGCCATATAGGATTTTTGCTTGGAGGTGTTGACATAGGTATGTTTATACCCCAAGCAGACCTCAAAGAATTTTTCCTCCGGTAGGTGGCAAATGGTTAAGGTGTGACAAGTTGGCAGACTTTAAAGTCCATACAGAGTTCGGTGTCATAAATGCTGAGTGAGCAAATGGCTGTAACTAAGGAAAATTATTATTTTGAGCTGGGACATGGGATGTGAACTGACTATACATGGTAAGGCCTGGCTAATTTTAATTTTGTTGGCTGTCAACAATTGCTACTAGAAAACAGAATTCAAAGGTTAAACCAACTATATTTTAAGTATTGAATATTATAAAAGATATACAATAACTGGAACTGGCTTCTTCAGAAAAGGGAATGAACAAATTGCATACAAATAAGTAAAAATAAATGTGGGAACAATACATTCAGAGTAATATTCATGAGGTGGAGTGAGGTTTAAGGTAAGGCATATACTGAGCAAGTAATGTTGGACTGAGGATAGTTATAAAGAAGGAAAAGGTCCATGGGTCCTACCCAACAACCCCACATTGTACCCCCACGCAGGCGGTCTCCCAGACACCTTAAGTGACCACAACATAATCTACTTTATACGTAGTAGAACAAGCATATGCAAAACCACTAACTATATATCAACTAGAAACGCACAAAAATTCTCTCCTGAGGGCCTCAATACTTTTACTCTGTAACTGTGACTGGACCCCCCCCCCCCCTAAAAACCCTCCCATTTGACCAGGCTGTAGAATATTTCAACAAAACATTTCTACAACACCTAGACATTGTTGTTCCATTGTGCAAAATCAAGGTTAGAACCTCTACAAACCCCTGGCTCAGTAAAGAAACCCAACAAATCCTCAAGTCCAGAGACACTGCCTGGCTTTACTATAAAAAAAAACAAAGAAACACAAAGCCTAAATAATTACCAAGAACTGTGCAACTGAGCAAAAAATGCATTAGGCTGGACAAAAAATCCTACTACACAACATTACAAACTAAATACCAACACAACCCCCAAAAATTTTGGAAAAATGTAAACCAGTTACTAAAAGCCACCCAAAAGGCTACCCCCAAACTAACCACCCGTGACACAAAAGTTCCCATCGAAACACAATTCAGCTCCCACTTTGTGAACTCAATTCTATCCTTAGTATCACAGGACAGTTCCTTCCTCACCATCCCCCCAACACAAATAACACTAATACAAGCTTTACCCTCAAAACAGTTTCCACCACTTCAATCAAAAGCATGCTCTCCAAACTAAAAACCTCATCAACATCAGCAGACCTACTCCCCAGCTATTTCTTGAAACTCGCAGCAGATGCTATTGCTATCCCAATATCCACTCTCATAAACAGATCAGTTGTTGAAAACTATGTGCCCAAACTCTGGAAAATATGCTATGTTACACCCATACATAAAGGCGGGACCTCCACTGAACTTAATAACTACAGACCCATTGCTTTACTCTCCCCCCTGGCCAAAATCCTAGAAAAATGCATCCATACCCAGATGCTAAACTATCTCCTAGACAGCAACATCCTGTCACCTACTCAGCATGGTTTCAGACCTGCCCATAGTACCACTACAGCCCTCCTCTGCTTCACAGACACAGTAAACAATCTAACAAATGAAGGCCTACAGGTGTCAACTCTTTTTTTGAATATGTCCAAAGCATTTGACACAGCCTTGCACCAAATCCTGCTAAACAAACTAAACCAATGTCACCTATCAAATTCCACTCTTACCTGGTTCCAAAGCTACTTAACTGACAGGTACCAAGCTGTGAAATGGGAAAATTCTCCATCTCTTCAGATGCCCATAACTATAGGAGTCCCACAGGGTTCTATCTTAGGACCACTACTATTCACAATCTTCACAAATGTCCTCCGTACCTCCACACAGCATGCATCTGTCATTCAGTATGCAGATTACACTACCTTAATTTGTGCTGCACAAAACATTCCCACCCTCCTGCAAACAACTCAACTAGCATTCTCTGACGTTGAAAACTACCTTACCAAAGCCCATCTTATCCTCAATACAAAGAAAACTCTGCTTATGATTATAACCAGTTCTAACAAAAACACTGATAAGTCAGTTCACCATCTACTCCACAAATGCTACTCCAGTCGCTCCACTGGCACAGGCTAAGCTATTGGGAATAACCATAGACTCCACCTAAAATTTGATAGTCATCTCAACTAACTATTAAAAAAAGTACATGCCAAACTGGGATCACTCTACCGTATCAAACCATTTCTTACAAACAACACAAGATCAGTCATTGCTCACTCCCAACTTCTATCCACCCTACTCTATGCATCTCCCATTCTGACTAATCTCAGCAAAACTGATCTAAGCAAAATGAAAGCCTGCTATAACAGAATTGCCCGCTTTGCTGCAAATTGCTCCTATAGAACTCATCACTGTACTGCTTTGAGAAAGCTCCACTGGCTTGAACTGCCCAACCTCCTAACCTACAATCAGCTCTGCCTCGGTCATTCCATCTATTGCCTCCTCAATAAGTGTTCTGCCCTCAAAAACCTAGTACAACATCACTCAGCCAAAAGGCCTCTTAGATCATAAAGTAAACTACTACTAGAAGTCACCAACAGCTACAATAGCTTTGGAGATGAGCTATATAGTAGTTCAGTGGCTAAAAAATGGAAATCTGTCCCCACTAGCATTCAAAACACATAATCCAAAGCCTCCTTTAAAGACCTCATCAGGCAACATCTCAAGCAAAGTTGACAATGCCATGATTGCTCCCCAGGCTAGTGAAAGCAGATAAGGTACACATACTAAACCTAGAGTACTTGATAGTAGTTTGATAATAGTTTTCAGTCTTACTCACAAACACTGGCTAATCTACAATGTATGTAATGTACCTGTGTACTATGTATGTATTCTACCTATGTTCCAAATTTCAGCTGTACATCACAAATCTATTAATTACCCGTTTATTTTTAAATTAATATTTTTTTGTTTTGTCTCTCCACTGTAGCTGTTGATGTGTTGCATACCACTGTAAAAACATGTCTTTTGTAATTTCTGTGTATACTGATCATGTCTAAATAACTAAATGTATCTGCAATTTTTCTATGTGGAGCTTTTTTCCCAGGGCCTCTGCTGAAAAAGAGCCTTTCAGCTCAGACACCCCCTGTTAACAAATGTGAAATAAATAAATGGTCTGTTTTCTTTTTCAGTTAATGTATGTTTGCCTATGTCTTAAGTGATGATCTGATTAAAGATGTTTAAAAAAGTACTTATGTGACAGTGGAAAAATCAGTATTCCTCTTTCTTTTTGTTGTCCTGCGTAAAAAAAAAATAGCCCTCTCAAGATTTATCTATAAGCAGATTCTGCCAAACTAAATGTATCCAAGTAACAAGATAACATAGCCATCACTGTAGCAGGTATCTATTGGGCTTCATGCACTGACAACTGCCACACATTTACTCCTGGACAAGGAGGGTAGTTTCTTCCTACCCTACATTAGGCTTGTTTTCTGGCCTGTTTCTTGTGTTGAAGCAGCTTGGCCACATCTGCTATTTTGGCGCTCTTTCAGAATCACATGAATGCTGTAATGTTTAACCCTGGGATTCAGAAAAGTCCTCCCAGCGTGTGTAAATTGCCTACCTCTGGTTGGTCAGGTTACATGATAATCGGAAAATGGGACTCTTGACAGCTATTTCTGCAGTGAGAGAAACCCCATTATCACCTCATCAGCGTATCTCTGAGTTATCCTTGTTTAACATTAGCTTTGTCCGACCTGAATGCAGTAGTGTTTTCCTTGGCAGCTCCTGTATCATTGGCAAAGGCATCTCTCTATACACACACACACACACACACACACACACACACACACACACACACACACACACACACACACACACACGTGTGCGTGCTTTTTCCTTAACAGTGATATTTTATGCTGTCAAATAATTCTCTGCATTGCGTAGCAGCATGAATCTTGAGCCACTGGCATTTCTGGGAGAGAACACGTGGCTAATTAGCCACTCCTAGAGATTACCTCATTAGTATGCATCTCCGCCAGTGAGACAGCTGTACATACGGAGTCTCTCAAGACATTTCCGAGGTAGAGAAGAGTATGAATCAGGAAGTCTAAATGTGAGAGGGGATATGCCTGTAGTAGGGCTTTCTACTAACAGTAAGCCTTTCTAAATCCCAGTCTTGGGTAGTATTTCTTTAGAAGGAAGCTAGCATCTAGGTCTACAGATAGTTTCTGGTCCAGGGGGACCATTAAGTAGCCTAGCTCAAGTTCTCAATTGCCTGAAAGTACTGACTGCTTATGTGAATTGCTCAAGTTTACACAGTAGTCAGATGAAAGCCGAGGGAGTCAGTCTGTGTGTTAACAGCTCACAGCTTTAATCCTGCTTGCCAGCTTCCACCTTTTAAAGGTGATAGCCTGTTTTTTGTGTGTGCTGCTTAAATGCAAAGAATTGTCTCTCTTGTGCCAGATATTTAGTAGCTTCCTCACTGTTAGGGGGCATATACGGTCTTGAATTGTAATTTTTTTATATAGAGTAACTTAGGCAGTAATTTCCTGTGCTTTGTTGGCATTTTCATACCTTCCTTGTAAATCTTACTGATAGAAGGAATTCTAGTGCATCCTCTTCTTCACCAGGGTGGTCGTTACTTTGGGAGGTAGAGCCACAGTGTAAGTTCAAGGAGATGGCTTTGACTACAATCATTTATTTACTTACTTAATTTGCTTATTTAATATATGTTTATTTTCATTTGTTAATTGAGTACATGAACTGATCTAATGACCCTTTTCAGCTATGACCTGGGCCAAAGGGTACGGACAATGAAGTATTTATGATGATGAGAAACACAGGCACATTTGCGAAACATGACAATGGACGTGGTCTTGACATCAAGTTGACAACAGTATACGGATTGCTGGCTTAATTTATCATTATTATTAATATGCTTTAAGAGCATTTGTTCATTTTTTTACATGCTGTTTGTGACTTAATTTTTTACGAGGTTATGCTAATTATCTTAATTGCTTAGAGTTAATATAAATAGATTGTTAATTGAATGCTTTTTGTCTGATGAAGGTGAGGCACAGTCCGCACCGAAAGCGCTCATTAAACAGTTCTTTGGATATTACTTGCTCTTATTGTGTTTCTACTCGCATTACGTTTGTTTTACTAGTTTGCGTTTTGTATTTGGTTTGCTTGGAACAGTATACGGATATAAATAACAGTTTTATGGAATTCAAAGTACCACTTGAAAATACTCTGTTGCTATGCACTTTTGGCAGAGAAGAAACCGTTATAGCCAAATAATGACACTGTTTTATTCAACATGAACTCGTGTTGGCCATGTAGCATCTTCAGTACCTGTCCTCTCATGTTTCAATTAAACAAGGGTTCAGACCTTGGCTGATGCTGGACTTAGACTCCTGGACTTTCCCAAACTGTTGATTTGATGAGCATGGGTGTTAACTGTTGTCTTTCTCATTATCCTACACCAGACGAAAACACCTGCCTACTGCCATCCATGTCTCTCATCACTGTTACAGCAGCACAAGAAGCCCTCAAGATTCAAGATAGGTCATGGCCACTTCTTGAGGGCTTTTGCCCTTAGACCCTGTATTTTTTTTTCACTGTTTCATAAGTGGGCTTTTAGCAGTTTGCCAGTTTAATATCTTCATGTATGTTAATGATATAGGGCTCGGGTTTAAAGCTGATCACTCAACAGGCTCTGTACACAATTCAGTGCAGAGCTCTATGTCATGGAAGCCAAGCTTATTATAATTTGCCTAAATTTAATCCAGAAAAAAAGAAGCACAGAAACTGCTCACCAATGCCCTAGATAGTGAGCACACCCCCCAGAGGTTCAAACATGCTGGACCTGGTATTCACCAGTATGACACAGTGCTGCACACATCCTCCCATGTCACATCTTCAGACCACATAGCTGTCTTCTAAAAACTTAAAATAAAATCTGTAACCTCAGCAAACCCTGTAACAGTTAGAAACTATTCCAAAGCAAACTATGCTCATAAGCAATATTTTCTTCAAAATTCAGTGTCCCTCTCAACTCCTGGTTCACAGCAATCTATGTGGAATTGTTCACAGACACTCTATACAACCATATAAATTGCTGTTTGGAGGGTGTTGTGCCTACCAGAAGTAAGCCAAAAAATAAGTTCTGTACTCACCATAACATTCCATCTCTGTTGTCCATTTTCATTCTTCCTCAGCTGTTGGGTTCAGATAAGAACCTCAGATTTGACTCGGCCGTTACTAAAGCTCGTGGTAACCAAAAAGCTCTCAAGCATCTCCCTTACCCACAATTCACCAACCCCTAATATACCCTAGATCTTGTTTGCTGATTTTACCTGAAGTGGTATTACCAATATCCATAAATAAAGATACATAAAACCGTATATGTTCTCTAGAGGGAGCTATACTGTGGTGTCCCTTCAGGGTCTCGTTCTTCCAGAACTTTGTTGTAACAAAGGGTGGGGGTTGATGGGTGGGAAGTTGAGGAAGAATGAAAATGGACAACACAGATGGTACTTTATGGTGAGTACATAACTTCTATATTTGATTATGTAAATTTTCATTGTATCTTCAGCTGTTGGGACAGAGTCCCCAGCTACCTAGAACCATGGATGGACTCTAAAGAAGGATATTCCTGAGCATAGTTCAGGCAAAAGATGCTCTACTCCTCGAGACCAGATCTAATTTGTAATGAGTGATAAAGGTATGAGGATTCGCCCAGGTTGCAGCTGCAGTTATATTGCCCATGGAAACTCTGGATAGAAGGACTGAAGAAGTTGCCATGGACCTAGTTGAATGGGCTCTTACAGGTTTTGGAAAGGTTAGACTCAGATTGTATTTCTTTAATCTATAACAAACTATCCGCCATCTAGCTAGAGTTACGTTTGCCACTGGCTTTCCCCATTTCAAAACTGCGAAAGAAACAACTGCTCTTTCTTTTTGATTTCTTTTGTCCTATGTAAATAAAAGCATAATTGTCTGTGAACATCCAGTAAATGCAACATAAATTCCAAGTATCTCCTCTTGCACTTTCTCTTCCTAGGAACTTCCTCGGTGGGGTCCTCTGGAGAAGTGTCAGAAGATACTATGAAACCCTGCTGGGTGGTCTGGGGGGTCTCGAGCTGACTGTTCCCGTAGCATAGAATTAGGCTCCAAGTGTAGGGCATCTGGAAACTAGATTGAGGATCTGAGGGGGTTGGTTCCGTCTGTCCTGTCAGAACAGAAAAAACCCTCTTCACTACCTCAAAAGCAGACTGCTCTGGAGAGAAGGAAGGACTCGCCATCAAGAAGACAGGATTCTGGACTGCTGTCTCCCCTGCCTCAAAAGCAATCTCTCCAAGGAGGAAGTCAGAGCCGAGCTATCCAGTGACGAAGCACTAAGGCACAGAGATGTCTCCAAAAATGTTTGGAGCCTTCTCCAAAGCCTCAGATCCAACAAGGAATCTTTGGGTCCAAGAGTCATCTTGATCCGAAGAAGTTGGGACCAGAGCACTCAGAGTTAGCATTGGATTCAAAGATTTGGATCTAAACCAGACTGATCTAGAAGGCATGGATTAAGGGACTGTGAAGCAACCAAATGGATCAGAGGAGGAATATGAAGTGGTGGTGTGGTAGATGGATGGGCCTCCTGACCTGAGGTGGTAGGAGCCAGTAAAACACCCATTTGGATCTGCACCGAGAGGAACTTCCTCATCATTCTGTCAACATCTTCCTTAGTCACTTTCCTGGATGAACAAGGTGAGCCAAGGGAAGGTGACTTTGATCGATGCATTTCCAAAAAAGGTGAAGGAACCCTGGAAGACAGAGGATCAAGAGAAGGGGGATACCTGGTCCGTGGAAGAGCAGTGGAATCCGAGGTAGTCTGATCCATATGTTTCTTAGTCTGATCCAATGACATAGGATCCATCAGTTTCGTTCTCTTCAGATCTGAAGGGGAGGAGCTTTGAGATGATATCAGTTCCAGTTTGGATCTTTTCCTAGAAGGTTCTAAGTTGGAGTTGAGGAAATGGCAGGCTTCGGAGATAGAGATTTGGATTCCTTAGCTTTAACCATGGGGGATTGAGCCCCAGCAATAACTTTACCGAAGGATGCTGACAACAAACCTTTCAAGATAAGCTTGCATTTCCTATTCACCAGAGCCCTAGGATTAAAATTGTGGCAAATAGAGCAATCCTTCCGAAGATGCTGCGGGCCTAAACAATGTACACAAAGTGTGTGGACATCTGAAAGAAGGAACTTGTGCCCACACTTTGAAGCCTGAAGTACCCTTTTCAGTCATGTCAATGACAAAAGTAAAAAAAAAAAACAGAAAAGATAAAAAGAAAATCAGAAGAATACCAACAATGGTGACAGAATTCTAGCAGTGTGTGTATAACAGGAAAGGGGGGAGAAAAACTACCAACAGTGGTAAAACAGGTAAACAATAGAGTACAAGGACAAAGGAATAAGTATGCAAAGAGGAACCGAAGATATTAGAGAGATTTTAAGGGGAAAAAATTATCACTTATCTAATGAAACCATGTCTTTTCGCAAAAAGTGGCAAACGAGATCTGGGGTATGTTAGGGATTGGTGCATTGTGGGTAAGGGAGAGGCTCAAGAGCTTTTTGGTTACCATGAGCTTTAGTAACTGCCGAGTCAGATCCAAGTTCTGGATCCAAACTCAACAGTTAACCATAGAATGAAAATTGACAACCTTGAGTACAACCTTTAAAAACAAACCACACTGGTGGAATCCTAATCTTTAATCGCTATGGCTAAAATCAGAAAGAGCAACTCCCATAATGATAGGAGCTCCCTAATTAAACTAAACAGGAAACTAAGAGGACTAAGTCCAACAAGGCTAGTCATGAGGTCAGGATAGCTTCATGGGCTAAAGACAACCACAAGGCTTTCTACGGCTGTATCCAAAATCTCAAAGGCAGGACACATCAGTGTGCTGAACTTGTGGTCCTTGGTACCACCTTCAGTGAGCAGAATGACATAGCAAATTTGCTGGCTGACCAATTCAGCTCAGACTTCATCCACACCTCCCTCCACAAAATGCCTATTAGCATAACCCTTCACCAACTATTAACAGGAAGCAGGTCCTGACGTTGCTTGCCAAGGTGAAAAACACAGCCTCAGTGGGGTTCTGATAGTATCCCAGGATGTCTCCTAAATAGTTTGAAATATGACCTATCAGGACCACTTGAGTCACTTGTCAACTATAGCTTCAAAACAGGCTTTGTACTAGGAGACTGGAGGACTGGCACAGTTACCCCACTTTACAAGGGTGGACCATCAACCGACTCTGGAAACTACAGGCCTGTTAGTCTGACTAATCTGAAATGCAAAGCAGTGGAATGAATTGTCATGGAAATGATCAAAGGCCAAGGCAGCCTTCAGTCATTGGACCCAACCCAGTTTGGCGTTGTCAAGGGATGATCGTGCTTACCAAACCTGGTCGACTTCTTTGAGAAGGTCTCCAAGGCAATGGATGAAGGGAAAGTGGTACATACCGCTGAACTGGATGTGACCAAGGTGTCGGATACGAAACCCCACAAGTGTGTATTTGACAAAGTGGCAGAACTGGGCATAAACACCTTCGTAATTCACTGGATTGCCTACTGGCTCATAGACAGGACCCAGGATGTCAAGATTAGTGATACCACCTCCACTAAGAGACTGGTTGCCAGTGGAGTACCTCAGGGCTCTGTGCTGAAACCACTACAGTTTGGCATCTACTTCTTGGAGGCAAAGGCTAATATCAAAGGTCTTTGGCTGACCAAGTTCACAGATGACTGCAAATTGGGAGCTACATAGATTCGTTCCATGATGCAAACATCTTACAAGAGGGTCTAACACAGACATAATTAGTACCGAAATCATGGGCTAAATGTCAATGGCAAGAAATGCATTATAGTGCCTTTTCAGAAAAGTGCCACCCAAGTTAATTGTTCCATTGATATGACACCCCTAAGAGTTGACCCAGTAGTCAGGGATCTGGGAACATATGTAGATAATATTCTGGTCTTTGACCAACATGTGGCAAAGGTAGTAAGAAAATCATTCTATGTAACCCAACGTATAAGTAAGGGCATGGCATCCAGGTCCAGGGAAGTCATAGTGCTACTTTATTCAGCCCTTATCAGACCCATCATTTAGTGTAATGCCCCCTTCAGCAGGTACCTGACCAAGCATATGCAACAGTTAGAATGCCCACAAAGGTTCCTTACCAAGAGAATCCAGAGTATAAACATACTGTTCTATATGGATCTCCTAAAAGGCCTGTTGCTGTACTCCATCTCCTACTGGTTACAGCGAGGCGATCTATGCCTGCCATACAAGGCATCTTCAAATCCAGCTGTGATGGACCTTTTGCACATCTGTAAAATGAGCAGCATCAGAACCACTAGCTCCAAGGATTTAAATTTTGCTTGTGACATAAGTAAAACATGTTGGCAAGATGGATATGTGTCTGAGAGGATCCCATTGCTGTGGAATAGGCTCCCCATCCATGTGATTATATAGGTACGCAGTTGGATTGGATTATATGGCTAGGCTTATAAAGGACCTAGTGGTCATTAGCCAGGTATATAACTATGTCCTTAAGAAGTAATTGCCCTAACAGCCTGTAGACATTTGTGTCCCTGGGTAGGTGGTATTGGATGTATCTACCAAGTCAGTAACTTGCACTCTTATTACTTTTCTGTATTTTTGTAGCTTTGGCATTTTACTGCCAGTAGACTTGCACCTAACATTTGCCTTTAGTACATGCCAACTGCACTTTATTGTCTGTCATTTTTATTTACTTGAGTGACCTTTGTGACTACATCGCTAATAAACTTTTTAATTTGAGAACCAAATAACATTTTTTACACTACCCCAGTGCTTGCCACCCATTTGTACTCCCATAATCATTCAGTCGTTTGTTCCCCAGGAGTGGGGGGCACTGATCACTAGGTGTTATCATTCAGGTAGCTCACTGGGGGAGGTTCTCATTTAGCCCTAACCCTTCTCCCAGTGGCCTAGTGTGCTGAGATGTGTGGGTTGGCATTGCCTTCCGCTGTGGGTATGCATTTACTTGTACATGCCCCATGAAGGCTACTGCAGCTGGCCAGCACCCAGTGCCCAAGCTGTAAGTTGCAGACAATGCAACTCCCTTTCCAGTAGGTGCCAACATTGCAACACGCTGGACCCCCTACCTTCCCAGAAATGGGTGAGCCAGCTTTGGTTGTTCTCAGTTTTCTCTACCATTTTCAGCTCCTCCAGAGCCTAAGCTACTGATCTCAGGTCATCTAGGTAATAGTTGGGGCATCATCTGTATATGCCACAGAGCCAGGCAACATGCATATGATGTAACTATAAGTTTATACTGTCAGGGTGCAGCATCTAGACCACAGTGGTATCCACAAAACCTACCAATGAAACAAGTTTCAGAAGTCATTCACGTAGTAGCTGGTGAAGCGCATTGGAATGTACTGTGAGTAATGGATCATTTGGATTCCTGCTTGCAGAAGTCCTGTGACTGGCATGATGTCCAAGCTTTTCACCCAACAGACTTCCTTCACAGACAGGCACCATAACATCAGTGTTATAAAGGGATGCCGGCTTGTGTTCTCTTTAGATTTGATTGCTGTAGTTCAGTGAACAGCCTAAGGCCCTAAGCCTTAGTTGCGTTAGTCCATCTCTGCTTCAACAGTGCTAGATAAGTACCCAATAGGGAAAAAATGTATTGGCTTTGTGTATTACCATAGATTGATGTTTGACAAGTTGAGCTTCACAGAAGATGTTTCCAAGTGAATTAATAACTGTATTATTTGCAGAAAGCAGGCCCCCCCAAAAAGATTTGCATTTTTTTTTTTTTTTGCATCTGTCCAGAGCACAATTTGGCCAGTTGTCCTCCGTGTTCATCCTGTAATTAAAGCACCGTAAAGTGCTGTGTGGAATCTCTCCAGGAGTATTTATTTCTGAAAAGGCACATGTTTGGTTCTGGTTTGATATTTGTTTCTCCGACCTCCCTCATAAGAAAATGAAGTACTGAGAAGCAACTGAGGAAGAAGAAATGTTGGGAGGCTGAAGTGACATTGTCATATGGCTCTCCTACACTTGAAGATGATGGTGTCAACAAGGCACCTCCACTCTGTAACTGGTGTCTGTTACTGCCAAACTCTCATTTGTGACTCCCCTCTTGAGGCTACCTCAGTTTCTTCCTGGAGAATGTTCTCATGATCTAGGACCTCTTTGCCACTGGTCAGTTCTGAGACCTTTGATAACTCTTGTATATTATTATTAGCAAAGGTGTGGATTGCATCCCCACACTGTCTGATCTTGAGGAAGTCGAAGGAGACTGTTTTGAGGACTCTGGTGTTTACTTATGAGCTGAAGCATCCAAGATAAGTCACAGTTCCAAACTTAGGCCTAAGTCTAAACAGATGTCTGTTAGCTTGCATTAATCCGGTCTGAGTGGGGCTTCCACCCCCACCCCCTTTTCAGGCCACCTCCTCTGCACCCCCTCACATTGGTCCAAGATTTTATGGATTTTCTGAAGTCCAGACATTATTATTAGGGGGTGTCCTTTGCAAAAATAAGAGATTGTGAGGCTATCACCTCAGAGGTATTCTGGTACTTCACCCTCTGAGATGAGTGGACCAGAAGTCTTCCTTCTCTTTTCTGATTCTGACACTGAAGGCACTTTATCCTCTGCCTCGCATGCAAAAGGATGTGTCATTTGGAGGATAGTATTCATAGAAGACTTTAAATGGGAGATCAAGGAGATCTCTTACACTCATATTAGATTTATGAAATTTTCTGGGCTTGCATGAACCCAAACCTGGGATTATTTCCCCCCAATCTTGGAAGTTCCATTGAAGCACATTCTGAGCCAGGACAGCCAGCAGCTTCTACCCCCTCTTTTATTACCTTAACTCCTACTCCCACCATATCCTCCATAGTAACCCCTTTCCCTAGCATTCACTCCTCCCCAGTTTTAATCCAGATAACTCCCTCTCATATCTACTTGCAATATAAGACCTGTCCACTAGGTTGGCACCCTTATCCCAGCCTTCATCTCCTGCTTATCCTCTGTTGTTCTTAGTTACTTACCTTAACATTTCTCTAGTCCCAGACCTGCTATTATTTCTCTCACTTCACCCTTTGCTACTACTGTCTACAACTACCTTTCTAGGCTCACTTATCACTGTTTTTACTCACTTCTGACTTATCTAACTTACCTTTTGCAGCCAGTACTGCTGATTTGTTTCTTCTCTAGCTGCTTCATTACCTTTCTCTACCCGCTCTGTTCGCCCCGCGGGCTCACTCCGCTCCCCTACTCAACCCCCAATTCTCACCCACCCCCAGGGGTCCTACTCTTATACTAACTCAGCACACCCCTTCCTCTTCCCATTAATCTCAGGGAACTTTACCATTGGCCAACTTTACCATTGGCCATCTTCTCCCATTCCATCCTTCTGTTACCACTCCCCTTCTGTCCTACCACACCCTTCACCTCTCCCCATCCACACTTTGTATACTTCCTTACCTACAACAACACCCAATAACTAATAGATTCAAATGTATAAACTACCACCCCCAGCACATTTACAGCTATTACTCATACTTATACTGCTACCACCTTTAACTTTTGCCTACTTACTCACCTCCTATGAACACCCATTATGTCCACACCTTCACTACTCAAATAAGCTAACCAACTCTCCTTCCCTGCCAGTCCTCTATTACCATGCTAATATAACATCTACACCCAGCTATCTACTAGCAAAATATCATAGAATACTCCACATTAGATATAACGCTCTCAGTCTCAGGAAATCTCTACTAAACAGCAGATTCACAAATCCAAGCTCTCTAATTCAACTCCTCTTATTAAAAGATGGAGACATTCACCCAAACTCAGGCTCAACAACAACTCCTATCACACTCCATAACCCCAATCAATCCATTATTTATTCCATTACTAAACCATCTAACTCTCTCCTTTTAGCTCATCTCAATATACGTAGCATTAACAACAAAGTTGCTCATCTCCATGCTCTCTTGGAAGTCTACTCCTTTGACATTCTCTGTTTAACAGAAACCTGGCTAAAACCTGTAACCAAAGATAATGAAATCATCCCACCCGGATGTAATATCCTGAGGCTCGACCATGTAGCCAAGAAGGGCGGGAGTAGCTATTCTATTTAAATCAGGGTTACAGTTAACCACGTATGACCGTAAACCACCTCTAGATTCCAATGCAGAAATTCTTATTTCCAAACTTCATGCCAAATCCATCTATATTATCTGTATCTATCTACCTCCTGGTAATAACAGTACCACCATAGAAAATGTCCTTTGCTGGCTGTCTCAACACCTGCCCCAAGAAACCATAATCCTAGGTGATATGAACATTGATTGGAATTGCTGTAGTAGCAGCCACCCTACCACCCACATTAACCTATTTGTTTTTTCTCAAACCATTACCTCCCCCACCAGGATAAACAAACCCAACAAGAAAGTAAGCACATTAGATTGGATTCTCATAAATAACCATCCCTAGATATATGAATATGGAACCCTCCCTGATAATACAAGTGACCACACACTTACCTACATCATCAGGCATAAAACCAATGCTCCCATTCCAACCATTGTCAGGAATATTAGATCTGAGAAGAACTTTAACCCTGATCTCTTCCAAAGGGAACTAAGAGCATACAGTTGGTCTCCCTTAAGACACCTCCCATTGGAAGAAGCTGTTAAATACTTGAATTCTAACTTCCTAGCCATTCTCAACCACCATGCACCAACCGTTTGATTAGAATTAAGGCTAAATCCGCCTCATGGCTTTCAAAAGAAACCAAACATAAAATCCATCTCAGAAATAAATACTGGGTCAAATGGAGAATGACATTTCAGACAGCTAAGAAATGGCACTAAGAAAGCTACACTGTCTGATAAAAGAAACTGCTACCTACAATTTCAGCTGGCTAACCATAATAACCCACAAAAATTCTGGGCAAGCATTAACCAATTATTACATCCAGGTCAATCCATTACACCAAACCCACAAAACATAGACCAGGAAAATCCCATGCATACTGCCAATGCCTTCAATACCTTTTTCACTGACAGTGTCCAGACACTATCACCTAATATCTTCACTTTACCTTCCTATAACACAACCCCTCCATTTCTCTTCCAACCAGTCCCAACAACATGTATTCGTACCCTTATCCAAAAACTTAAACCATGCTCTCCTTCAAGCAGACCAAATGCCTGCTGAATAACTACAGAAATCAGCCAAGGCTATTGCCTACCCCATTTCCATTCTGATCAATAGAACTATTAGTGAAGGTCACATCCCTAGCATCTGGAAAATCTCCCATATTATTCCCCTTCACAAAGGTGGAAACTCCACTGAATTCTCCAACTACCGTCCCATAGCCCTTCTTTCTCCTTTGGCAAAGATCATGGAGAAATGCGTCCATAGGCAATTGCTAGACCACATAATCCAAAATAACTTACTTTCCAGCTGTCAACATGGTTTCAGACCTTTCCGCAGCACTACCACTGCCCTCCTTTCCTTTACTGATTTGTATTAACAAAAAACAAAACTTTAATATGCTTTTCTCTGCACTATTTGTAGATCTGTCAAAAGCATTCAATATGGTAAATCACCAAATTCTCATAAATATCCTCAAATCCCTGTCATTAGATGCACTCACTATAAAATGGTTCCAGTCCTACTTAGATAAAAAACAACAGGCTGTGCATTCCCACAACACTCTATCTACCCACCTACCCATTAACCTTGGTGTCCCTCAAGGGTCCATATTAGGACGTCTCCTTTTCTCCATATTTATCAATGATCTTCATCTAGTAGTCCCCCAAGCTACATGCATACAATACGCAGATGATTCCACACTTACATGCTCAGTCACATCCACTTCTGAACTTCACTCCCTTACCCAAAAAGTATTTAACACAGTTGAACAGTGGTTCACACAGCGTTGCCTTCTCTTGAATCCCCAAAAAACAAAACTCCTCCTTTTCAGTCCTACTC